>NC_143509.1:7162500-7528750 GCF_031878675.1 Megascapheus bottae | reverse complement strand
TGGACTTTCTCAAGGCTAGAGCTCTACCACTTGAGCCTCAGCATCATTTCTGGCTTTTGTCTATGTATGTGGTACCAAGAAATCGAACCCGGGTCTTCATGCATGCTAGGCAAGCACTTTAACCACTAGGCCAAACTCCCGGCCCCGCATATTTATATCTTAAGAGTGATGCACATTTAAATTCCTGGGAGAAATTGGTTAGGTGTGGGTTTGAACTCACAGCCTGGGTACTGTTCCTGAGCTTTTGTGTGCAAGGCTAGCACTCTACCACTTTAGTCACAGCACTGTTTCCAGTTTTCTGGTGGTTAATTGGGGATAAGCCTCATGGACTTTCTTCCTGGGCTCATGATTTTTTTCTTATATTTTCTTTAACAATATAAGATGGGGCCAGGAGTATGGCCAAGTGGTAGAGTGCTTGCCTAGCATGCACAAAGCCCTGTTTCGATTCCTTGGTTCACATACACAGAAAAAAACTGGAAGTGGTGCTGTGGCTCAAGTGGTACAGTGCTAGCCTCGAGAAAGCTCAAGGAGAATACCCGTGCCCTGAATTCAAGACCCAGGACTGACAAAAAACAAAACAGAACAAAACAATACAACAACCCCAAACCCCCAATATAAGATGGTCTTACAATTCTACTCAGCTTTATTATCTTTATATTTATTTTAGCATTTAAAGCACTATGTTATATATGGAATATATAGTGCATGTTATAATTAGATCATATACTTTATTATATTTATATTATAAACATAAATTATATAACAGAATCATTTGTATGTGATAAATGCAATTTTATTAACATTTTGTATTAAAATAATTTCATTACTTTTAATACAGATATGATATAGAACATTATACATTATATTTATAGACTATAAATTCCTATGTAATGCATACCATAGATCATATAATATACACTATGTGTTATACTGCATATATCATATACATTATACATTATATTCTATAAATCATGCATGATGTATTATATGTTATTTACCAGGTATGAATATAAATGTGAGCCATTGGTGCTTAGCATGTTGTCTTTTCAAGGAAGAGTCAGGACAAGATGTCTCTATGAATGAGAAGAATCAGTAAATACAGGAAAGAAAATGGAGCTCCTTTTCACCAAGATGGCACTGAACATGAGGAAGGGAGCTCCTGCCCTTTCTAAAGCTGAAGCCAAGGAAAAGGCATTGAAGGCAAGAAGGCAGTGCTGAAAGGTGTCCAAGCCACAAAAAAAGAAGATACACACTTCACCCACTTTCAGGCTGCTGGGGAGACCGCACAAATATCCCTGGAAGAGTGCTCTGAGGAAAATAATTGTATGCAACTATCAGGTGACCTGGACCACTGAGTCATCCGTGAAGATGATAGAAAACAATAACACATTTGTGTTCACTGTGGATGTCAAGGCCAACAAGCATCAAATCAAGCAGGCTGCGAGAAGCTCTGTGACATTGATGTGGCTAAGGTCAATACCCTGATCAGATCTGACAGAAGAAGGCATATGTGCGACTGGTTCCTGATTATGATGCTTTAGATGTTGCCAACAAAATTTAAATCATCTAAACTGCATCCAGCTGGCTAATTATAAATGTACAACTTTTTCCCACTTAAAAAAGAAAGAAAGAAAGAAAAGAAAATGGAGCTGTGGTTCAAGTGGTAAACACTAGCCTTCAGCAGAAAAGCTCAGGGACAGAGCCCAGGCTCTGAGTTTAAGCCCAGGGCCCGCTCAAAAAGAAAAATAAATAAACAAACAAACCAAAAAGGAAAACAGGAAAGTTTATTCTGTGGGGAAAGAAAGAGAGGAAAACTGGTGGGAATCACAAAAGAGGAAGACAGCAGAAAAGCCTATATAGAGAGAATTAAAAAATATACAGATATCCTGCTTTCATCAAAAGAAATGTAATCAATTATAATAGATATAGATGTAGGACATAGATTAATCAATAACAAATGTATACAATCCTCTCTTATTACGTAGCATTGCATATCATGCATTGTATATTATTATTAGTAGTAGCATTTTTAGCCTTAAGAGGATGTCCAAAGATCTTGACTTCAACAAGTCAATGTATGAGAACAAAGCATCTCTTCCCATGCTACCACTTCCAGTTTTTCCTTCCATCTCTGCCAACTCTATGGCATCCCCTCAGGTTACCTGGTTCCATTTTCACATTTGTACCTTGCAATTATGACTGCTTCCATTTATTTGCCTAACCTTGACCTCCCCCACGCTGACAAAACATGTTTCAGCTTCTTGCTATTCCTTTCGTCAGGAGGCTACTCAGGAAATCTGTGGATCATGTTTTGAAGGCAGCTGGGGCAAAAAAGTTTGTAAGATTCTTATCGCCAATGAGCTACCAAAAGCAGGAAGTGGAGGTGTGGCTCAATTGGTAGCCTTGAGTGAAAAAGCTCAGGGATAGCACCCAGACCCCAAGTTCAAGCTCCAGGACTGGCATAAGAAAAATGAAGCTTGTTTTAGTTTTACACCTGCATTCAGGTATCTAAATGAGTGCTATCTGGGGCTAATTACCAACAATTTCAGTGTGTATTAACTAAAGTTTTGCTTCTTTTTACTTCTGTTTTCCACTTAATATGTAGGGAAACATCATGTTAAATAGGAAAATGGTATTGTTCCCATCTAAACAAAAAGTGGAGTGAACTCTGTACATACGATAGGTTTTACAGGTGATAGAATGAATGCAAGATTCATGAACAGAATTTTACTCATATATATCTTTTTTCTTTTTTGCTGGACCTGGGGTTTGCTTTCAGGACCTGGATTTTCTCCTTGTGTTAGTTTACTCAAGCCTAGAGACCTACCACTTGAGACACAGCTCTATTTTCAGAGCTTTGGTGGTTAATTGGAGAGAAGAGTCTCATAGATTTTCTTGTTTGAGCTAGGTTTGAATTTCAGTCCTTAGATCTCAGCCTCTGGAGAAGCTAGGATTACAGCATGAGCTCCTGGCACTCAGCTTAGATTGGTTCTAAAGTTTGAGAATTTGAGCCACTCAGTTCCTCTGTGAGCTTCAGATATCTCAAGTCCAAACTGACTGCAACATATTTATAACTCCAATGTCATTCAATGATTATATAAAATTGTATCACAAACAATTCCCGTAATAGTTCACTCTCCATGGTCCATCCTATTGCTGTAGACAACTAGCTTCTTTTTTTTATTTGTGGCAGCACTCAGGGGCTGGGTTTTGTCCAAGTGGGCATTCTACCACTTGTGCCACAGCTCCACTTCCAGCTTCTCAGTGGTTATTTGGAGATAAGAATATCATGGAATTTCCTGTCCAGGAGGGGTTTGAACTGCAGTCCTCAAATCTCACCCTTCTGAATAACTAGAATTATAGATGTGAGCCACCAGTGCCTGGCAATAACTAGCTTTTCCATGTGCATACATTCCAGGTGCTGGTGGTTTACACCTGTAATCCTAGCTATTCAGGAGGCTGAGATTTGAGTATCTTGATTTAAGGTCAGCTTGGGCAGAAAAATCCATGAGACTTTTATCTCTAATTAATGAGCAAAAAACCAGAAGTGGAGTTGTGGCTGAAGTGATAAAGTCCTTGCTTTGATCAAGAAAGACAAGTGAGAGCATGAGGCTCTAAATTTAAGCTCTAGTACAGTAATACATACAAGGTGTTCGTTGGCTGGGAGCTTGGCCTAGTGGCAGAGAGCTTGCCTAGCATACATGAAGACCTTGGTTCGATTCCTCGGTACCACATACATAGAAAAAAAGCTGGAAATGGTGTTGTGGCTCAAGTGGTATTGCTCTAGCTTTGAGAATAGTCCAAGGACAGTGCCCAGGCCCTGAGTTCAAGCCCCACGACTAGCAAAAAAAATGTGTGCCTAGAATTCATGAATTAAAGCTTGTGTGATCTTCAGTATGCCAGCAAATGTGTTGTATTTAGATTGCTTCTCAGAAGGGTGGTGGTACCCAGAGCATTTGATTGAAGTCCTGTACCACCCAGAGTCAAATGTTTAAATCAGAATTTACTCCATAGTAACATATAGTAGGGAAAACTGTCATTATCAAAAAATGATAACTAGGAGCCAGGTACCCTGGTCAGTAGTCATAGCTACTCAGGAGGCTGAGATGTGACAATCAACATTCAAAGTTCAGGCAGGAAAGTCCATGAGATTTTTTTTTCGTATATTTTTTATTGTAATTAATAGAAGGGTTACATTATATTCACCAGATAGAAGGTGCATTACTTCACATATATTGATACCCTTTGTCATGTCTTCATCTCCATTTCCCTTCCCCCACTCCCGCCCCATCTTGTTTTCCCCCCTTCCCTATCCGACTTCAAATAACCAAATACACATATATACAATATATCAGAAACCAGGTGAAATACTGTAACAATATGAGATAGCCAAGGGACAGCAAAAGAGATGAGAGATAACAGTACATTAAGGACAACAATCATCATTATATGGCTTTTGTTTCTATATTCTGGAGGTCTTTCATTTAGTGTCATGGCCTTACATATCTAGGTTTTGTTCTATTGTAGATCTTTGCTAGGAGAGTCCAAGTTTTCTACTGATTGTGACAAATGAGGGAAACCATTGAGCCTATGTTCCTTTGAGTCTGGATTACTTAACTTAATATGATTTTTTCTAAGTCTTTCCATTTCCTTACAAATGGGGCGATGTCATTCTTTCTGACAGCAGCATAGAATTCCATTGTGTATAAATACCACATCTTGTTGATCCACTCATCAACTGAGGAGTCCATGAGATTCTTATCTCCAATGTATTACCAAAGTAGTTAGAAGCAGAGCTGTGGCTCAAATGTTAAAGTACTAGAGTTGAATAAAAGAAGCTCAGGGACAGTGTCCATGCCCTGAGTTCAAGCTCTAGGACAAGGCAATATATATATATATATATTCATATACATATATATATAATTCATGGAGAACTCAATATCTAGGCTTATAGTTCAAAGCTATTTTTCAGCAGCAGCTGAGAGTTATAAACTGAGCAGACTGGATTTCTAATGGTGCTCAGTTTTTAGCATACTCAGCTGGGTGAAAATAACAGAATGAACAATATCCACATTGTGTAGAATTTAGTAAATAAAAATATAGTTATCACCATCATTATCATCATCTGTTGAACTATTTAGTAAGGCATTTCATTTAGGTACCTGAACCCTAGTAGTGCTTAAACTCAAGGGTTGAGTCCTGCGCTCTCAGACCACAAAGGCATCAAATTGGAACTGAACACACATCTCCACCAATGAAAACCCTGTAACTCATGGAGACTGAACAATGCATTGTTGAATCACCAATGGGTCATCGAAGACATCAGAACAGAAATCCAACACTTTATGAAATTTAACAATAAGGAACACACAAAATACCAACTCCTTTGGGTCACAGCAAAGGCAGTACTCACAGGAAAATTTATAGCACTGAGTGCCTACAACAACAAGTTAGAAAAATCGCAAACCAACAAGTTAATGTCTCACCTTAAGCTCCTGGAAGAAAGCAAATTATTAAAATCAAAGCAGAATTAAATGATTTGGAATCCAAAAAAAACTATAGAAAGAATCAACAAAACAAGGAGTTGGTTCTTTGAAAGAATTAACAAAATTGACAAACCCTTAGGAAATCTTACCAAAAAAACAAGAGAGCATATCGAAATAAACAAAATCGCAGACGAAAATGGTAATATCACGACAGAAATTACCAAGATCCAGAATATCATGAGGGAATACTTCTCAAACCTTTAAGCCAACAAATTTGAGAATCTAGAAGAAATGGATGAATTCCTAGCCAATATTAACATACCCACACTGAACCAAGAAGAACTAAGCCAACTCAACAGGCCTATTTCAAGTTCTGAAATAGAAATGGCAATTAGAGAACTTCCACCTAAAAAAAGCCCAGGGCCAGATGGATTCACAGCTGAATTCTATAAGGTCTTCAAAGCAGAGCTCACACCACTACTCCCCAAGCTATTCAACGAAATTGAAAATGAAGGTTCCTTACCAAACTCATTCTATGAAGCCAGTATAACCCTCATCCCCAAACCAGACAGAGATTCATCAAAGAAAGAGAACTATAGACCTATTTCTTTGATGAACATTGATGCAAAACTTCTCAACAAAATACTGGCCAACCGTCTACAACAACTCATCAAAAAATTATACACTATGATCAAACTGGATTCATCACAGGGAGGCAAAGCTGGTTCAACATAGCAAATCGATTAATATAATTCAACACATCGACAGGAGCAAGGACAAAAATCACATGATTGTCACAATAGATGCAGTAAAGGCATTTGACAAGATCCAACACCCCTTTATGTTAAAAGCTCTGGAGAAACTAGGAATCCATGGAACATTCCTCAATGTAATAAAGGCTGTGTATCAGAAACCCACTGCTAGCATTACACTTAATGGTGAAAATCTAAAGCCATTCCCTCTAAAATCAGGAACGAGACAAGGATGCCCACTCTCTCCATTCCTCTTTAACATACTACTAGAATTCCTAGCCAGTGCAATAAGGCAAGAACAAGTATAAAGGGGTTCCAAGTAGGGAAAGAGAAAGTAAAACCATCCCTCTTTGCAGATGACATGATTCTGTATTTAAAGAATCCTATAGACTCTACTCCCAAGCTCCTTGAGCTGATTTAAAACTTTGGAATGGTAGCAGGCTATAAAATTAACCCTCAAAAATCAACTGCCTTCCTTTAAGCCAACAGTGTGAGGAACGAGGCAATAATCAGTAAAGCAACTCCTTTCCCAATAGCCTCAAAGAAAATAAAGTACCTAGGAATTATCTTAACTAAGAATGTAAAGGACCTTTTTGATGAAAACTTTAAAACCCTGAAAAAGGAAATTAAAGCAGAACTAAGGACATGGAAAAATCTCCCATACTCCTGGATTGGAAGAATCAACATTGTGAAAATGACAATCTTACCAAGGGCTATCTACAAATTCAATGCAATACCCATCAATATCAAAATAGAATACTTTAGAGAAACAGAAGAGGCAACCGAAATTTCATATGGAATAATAAAAGACCCCCATATAGCAAAAACACTTCTTAGTAGAACGAACAGCGCTGGAGGAATTTCAATTCCAAACTTTAGACTCTATAACAGGGCTATAATTATCAGAACAGCTTGGTACTGGCAGTAGAACAGGCCTGAAGACCAATGGAATAGAAGTTAGGACCCAGATATTAAACCACAGACCTATGGCCACCTAATCTTTGAAAAGGGAGCCAAAAAAATAGAATGGAAGAAAGACAGCCTCTTCAACAAGTTGTGCTAGCAGAACTGGTTAAGCACCTGCAGAAAACTAAAGTTGGATCTTTCTTTTTCACCCTGCACTAGAATTAACTCCAAATGGATCAAATACCTGGAGGTAAAAGCTGACACACTGAAAACTTTACAAGAAAGAATAGGAGAAACACTAGGCCTCCTTGGCACAGGTCGAAACTTTCTTAATAAGGACCAAGAATCACAACAAATCAGAGAAAGGCTGGATAAGTGGGACTGCATTAAACTGCAGAGCTTTTGTATGGCAAAGGACATAGCTAGTAAATTAAACAGGAAGCCTACGGAGTGAGAGAAGATCTTCACCAACCAAACAACGGACAAAGGCCTCATATCTAAAATATATCAACAACTCAAAAAATTGAATCACTCCAAAACTAAAAGTAACAACCATCCCATTAAAAAAATGGGCCAAAGACTTAATGAGAGTCTTCTCTGAAGAAGAAACAAAAATGGCCTATAGACACATGAAGAAATGCTCACCACCTCTGGTCATAAAAGAAATGCAAATCAAAACAACTCTAAGAGTCCACCTCACTCCCATTAGAATGGCCAGGATCAGGAAAACGAATAATAACAGATGCTGGAGGGGATGTGGCCAGGAGGGATCACTACTACACTGTTGGTGGGAGTGCAAACTCATTCAACCACTATGGAAAGCAGTATGGCAGTGCCTCAAAAGGCTAAACATAGAACTCCCCTATGACCCAGCAATTCCACTACTTGGCATTTACCCAACCATCCAAAATCTAGGGCATACTATATCCACTAGCACAACAGTGTTCATTGCAGCATTATTCACCATAGCAAAGATATGGAACCAACCTAGATGTCCCTCAGTTGATGAGTGGATCAACAAGTTGTGGTATTTGTTCACAGTGGAATTCTATGCTGCTGTCAGAAAGAATGACATCGCCCCATTTGTTAGGAAATGGATAGACTTAGAAAAAATCATATTAAGTGAAGTAAGCCAGACTCAAAGGAACTTAGGCTCAGTGGTTTCCCTCATTCGTCATAATCAGGAGAAACCTTGGGCTCTACTAGCAGAGATGTGCAATAGAGCAAAATCTTGATATATAAGGCCATATAGTGTGAAGCTAATTGAAAGGACCTCCAGGATACTGAAATGAAGGCCATATAATGGATGATTGTTGTCCTTAATGTACTATGTTATCTTTCATGTCCTTTGCTTTCTCTTGGGTATATCATATTGTTACAGTATCTCATTTGTTATCTGATATATTGAATTTATGTGTATTTGGTTATTTGAAATTTGATAGGGAAGTGGGGAAAACCAAGATGGGGGTTGGGTGGGGGGTGGAGGGGAGGGTGATGGGTACCAAGACATATGAAAGGTTATCAATGTATGTGAATTAATGCACCTTCTATCTGGCAAATATCATGTAACTGTTTTATTAATTACAATAAAAAGTTAAATTATAAAAAAAGAAAATTAGATATGAAAATTAGATATTGGCATTACCAAAATGTCAGTGACGTTCAGCCAATGATGAAGGATTAGATGAGGGAATAGACTGAAAATATAGTTTATTAAACTGGAATAAAGAAAGTCTTAAAAAGTGAATGTCCTGTCAGTGTTAAGGCTTGGATAATTTTTCCCTTCTTATTCCTCTACTTATGTGATGGATTCCTTAGACTGGAATAACTTGGATCAATCTTGCTAATTGCCAGCTGTGAGCATGCAGCCCCGATGGCACATAAGAGTCCATAACCATCCTGTTCAGGCTCTTGTTCATTTCAGTGTCTTCAGTCCTCACGGCTTCATGTTTATCCCCTCCATATTTATTTACCTCTGGGATGTTCTACTGGACAACCATCTGTTTATATTAATAATCCTGGGGACACTACTGGAGTGTTCACTGGACCCACAAACATGGGAGGGTCTTCAGATCTCTTCATTATGACCCTGCAGAGAAGCAGCTCCACTCAGTAAGTACTAAGGGAGGCTGAGGGTGTGGAAGACATGATGAGAAATATCATTTTCTCATGGTGAGCAACAAATGTGATAGTTAGGGTAGACAAATGGACATTACCAAGTTTGAGGTTGTGAAGAATGTGTTCTTGAGGGTGGTGAGGGTAAGAGAAATATGTATATATACATTGCTGGGATTATAGGCTTGAGTCACAAATGCTCAGATTTAACTCCTAAAAACAATTTCTATTACAATAGAAGTAAAGATGATGTACAGAGGTGTCACTGTTACATAAGTCAGAAGTAGTGTACATTTATTTTTGAACCATCTCACCCCTTCCCGCAGTCTCTGCCAGATTTACCCTCCTGTCCTCATCCACAAATTCATTTTCAATATAATGTCTAATGAATATTACTAGTGCATTTGTTCACTCTTGGTCTCTCCATATCTGTGCCTCCCTTTTACCATCACAAAGTCAGATAACTGAACAAACCAAGACAAAAGGAATCAAAAATAAAAATAGCAACAAAAAGAAGCAAAACCTCTCATTTCTATTTCCTGGCATTCATTTCGATAAATATTATTTTATTTGACCAGACGTACATAAGTATTGCACCTTTGTGATGCTCTCCTAAGAATTCCCTAGTTTGGTCTCACTGTGTAAATGCCAAGAGACCTGTATAATTTATCATGTGTCAGTGTATTTTTTTCTTTTTTTATATTTTTGTTGTAATTAATAAAAGGGTTACATGATATTTGCCAGATAGAAGGTGCATTAATTCACATACATTGATACCCTTTCACATGTCTTGGTACCCATTACCCTCCCCCCACCCACCACCCACTCCCCGCATTGGTTTTCCCCCCTTCCCTATCAAGTTTCAGATAACCATATACAAATAAATTCAATATATCAGATAACAAAGTGAGATACTGTAACAATATGAGATACCCAAGGGACAGCAAAGGAGATGAGGGATAACATAGTACATTAAGGACAACAATCATTCATTATATGGCTTTTGTTTCAATATCCTAGAGTTCCTTTCAATTAGCTTCATACTACATGGCCTTATGTATCAAGGTTTTGCTCTATTGCAGATCTCTACTAGTAGAGCCCAAGGCTTCTACTGATTATGACAAATGAGGGAAACCATTGAGCCTAAGTTCCTTTGAGTCTGGCTTACTTCACTTAATATGATTTTTTCTAAGTCTATCCATTTCCTAACAAATGGGGCGATGTCATTCTTTCTGACAGCAGCATAGAATTCCATTGTGTACAAATACTACAACTTGTTGATCCACTCATCAACTGAGGGACATCTAGGTTGGTTCCATATCTTTGCTATGGTGAATAATGCTGCAATGAACACTGTTGTGCTAGTGGATATAGTATGCCCTAGATTTTGGATGGTTGGGTAAATGCCAAGTAGTGGAATTGCTGGGTCATTGGGGAGTTCTATGTTTAGCCTTTTGAGGCACTGCCATACTGCTTTCCATAGTGTTTGAATGAGTTTGCACTCCCACCAACAGTGTAGTAGTGATCCCTCCTGGCCACATCCCCTCCAGCATCAAAACAACTCTAAGATTCCACCTCACTCCAGTGAAAATGTATTTTTTTTCTTTTACCATTCATTGTGTCCCCTTGTAGGGTAACAGGCACATTGTAATTGCCACCGATGAGAGAAACCATGCAACTTATGGTACTTTGGCCTGGCTTCCTTTGCTTAAAGTAATTTTTTCCTCCAAGTCTTTTCATTTCCTTACAATCGTACAGCATAATTCTTTCTGATGAATGAGTAGAATTCCACCATGTTTATAAATATATATATATATTCCACATTTTCTTGATTCCTTCCTTCACTGAGTGTCCGCTGGGTTGGTTCCATATTTTGGCTATGATAAACAATGCTGCAATAAAGATGATTGAACTGTCGGCTTTAGTGTGGCCTTGTGTTTGTGTTCTTGTTCAACCATTCCGGAAAGAAGCATGGACATTCCTTAAAAGGTTAAACACAGAACTTCAGGACTTAATTGTTTAGTGTATTCAGATAGTACAGTTTGGTTTTTACAGTGTGTTTATATGTGGTCTCTGTTAAGGGATTTTGCACAAATGTATTCTAAAAAGATGAGGCATATTTGAAGGCACAATATTGATAAAAATGATGTTATTTTTTCCTTAAAAAGGGAAGGCTACCCTTTATTTTATATGAGTATAAGGCACAGCTTGCTCATGACTAATTCTAGCTACTCAGGGGTCTGAGATCTGAGGACATTGATTTGAAGCCAGCCTGGGCAAGACAGTCCATGATATACTTATCTCCAATGAACCATCAAAAAGCCAGAAGTGGAGCTGCTGGTTCAAATCATAGAACACAATCCTCATGAAATGTTCAGGGACAGAACCCAGGACTTGACTTAAAGGCTCAAAACTGGAATACACACACAGGGAGTATATTGCGTTTTTCTGTGAACATGAGTTTCTGATCAATGATCTTTCTTGTTCTTCTATACATACAAATGTTGGCATATAGAGATATAAATGAATGATATAGGAATTGATAATTCAAAATTTCTAGGAAACTGGCACTGGGAAATACTGACAACACTCCTGAATATGATTAAAATTGTGAGTACTTGAATTGGAAACATATATGCAGTACTGTGTTGCTAATTATTTATGATTCCATCCCTGATTTCCTATTCTAAAGGTGTTCAAGCCATGTAGCCACACTCAACCTGACACATGTCACTGAATTCCATCTCCTGGGCCTCTCAGAGGATCCGGCTTTTCAGCCCATCCTCTTTGGGCTCTTCTTGTCCATGTACCTGATCACTGTGCCTGGAAATCTGCTCATCATCCTGGCCATCACCTCTGACCCCCACCTCCACACCCCCATGTACTTCTTCCTCTCCATCCTCTCCTTGGATGACAACTGCTTCACCTCTACTACTGTCCTCAAGTTGCTGGCAGACATCCAGACTCACAGCAGAGCCATCTCCTACAGTGGGTGCTTGACACAGATGTGTCTTGTTATCATTTTTGGCTGCATGGATGACATACTTCTGACAGTGATGGCCTACGACAGGTACATGGCCACCTGTCACCCCTTATATTACTCTGTCCTCATGAACCCTCGGTTCTGTATCTTTCTGGTTCTGGCTTCATTTTGTGTTAGTCTCTTGGACTCCCAGTTGCATAATTTGATCGTGTTCCAGTTTACTTACATCAAACAAGTAGAAATTTTAGGCTTTTGTTGTAAGCCTGCACAGATCCTTCATTTGGACTGTTCTGACACTTTTGCCAAAAGCCTACTCACCTATTTGGTTGCTGCCCTATTTGGTTTTCTACCCATTTCAGGAATCCTACTTTCTTACTGTAAGATAATATCCTCTATTTTGCAAATCACATCATCCGGGGGGAAGTCCAAAGCTTTCTCTACATGTGGGACTCACCTGTTGGTAGTCTGTCTATTTTATGGAACAGCTGTTGGTGTGTATCTGGAGTCAGTTGTATTCCATTCTTTCAAAGAGGGCAAAGTGGCCTCGGTGATGTACACTGTGGTCGCCCCTATGTTGAACCCCTTTATCTACAGCCTGAGGAACAAAGATATTAAAGCCACCATAAGGAAACTCTACAGTGGAAGACTCTAGAAAAGTAATTCCTATGCAGGTGGGAAAAAATCCCAGCAGTCAATACAGAAGTCTATATATAATACACCTCAAATGCTGGGACAGTCTTGGGAAGGAGAGTGGAATGGAGGACAAGACAGAAAGCTGTCTTCCTCTTGGGAGGAAAACATGTCATCAGAAAAACCTGAAATAAAAAGAGAGCTGTTGAGGTAAAAGCAGTGTAAGAAGATCCAGAGAACATCCAAACTTTCCTGTCCTCTTATTGATAACCAAATAGAAAATGATAAAAAGAAACCATGAAATCACTTACAGGAGGGCCTTGTTGATGCAGGGAAGAGTCATTCTTGTCTCATTCGAATTCCAAAGTGTAAAGGGGTGGGCCTGGGGATGGGGAGAGCCAGCAATCAACTCTATCTCCCTTGGTTTGTGCCAACATTTGTCTGGATCAAACTATCTGTCATCTTCAGAGGAACTGACACAGAGCAGAAGCTGGAGGAGAAGCAGCATCAGAGCCACAGGGGACATTTCTGCAGCATTCACAGAGCTGTGACTGTAGCTGGAGACTGAGCCTGCAGTGTGAGGCAGGTTTATAAGTGGATCTTCAGTTTCTGTGGCTTCTTGTTACCTGGATGGCACCGGGATGCATCACCAACCTCCTCCCCTGTCCTCTAGAGAGCCTGCTCTGCCCTCTAGCTCTGCATCTGCAATCTGGCATCAAAGTAAATAACACAAGTTGGAAAACATGTGTAGGATCTTCTTCTCCCTGCCTTCAGGGCTGTGATTTCATCTAGGACTCTAGATTATAAAATGCCATGGAAGTGGTGCTGTGGCTTAAGTAGTAGAGCACTAATCTTGAGCTAAAGAGCTCAGGGACAGTGCCCAGGCCCAGAGTTTAAGACTCATGACCACCACCACCAACAAAATAATAAAATATAAAACCCCAGGGATGGAGACATTTTGTGTTGAGTTGTTTGCAAACTTATGTGCAGAAAAAGAGTTTAAAAGAAAACGAAGCACAAAACTAAGTTACAAAGATCCATACAAATGCCACTAAGAATGATATAAATGGATGACACCAGAGGATGCCATGTGAAGGTCACAAGAGGAAACAGGGCTATGACAACCCTGCCAAAGGCTATCTACAAATTAAATGCAATGCCACCGGTATCCCAATGTCATTCTTTAATGAAGGAGAGGAAGCAATCACAAATTCATAGGGAATTTTAAAAGATCTAGATTAGCAAAAATAATCCTTAGTAGAAAGAATAGCATTGGGAGAATATCAGTATGAAACTTCATACTTTATTACAGAGCTATAGTAATAAAAACCAGCTTGGTACTGGCACAAGAACAAGCCTGAGCACCAGTGGAATAGAACTACACAGAAATTAACCCACAGACATATGGCCACCTGCTCTTCAATAACGGAACCAGAAAAAAATAGAATGGAAGAAAGACAGCCTCTTCAACAAATGGCGCTAGCAGAATTGGTTAGACACTTGTAGGAAACTAAAGTTGGATCCTTATATGTAACTCTACACCAGAATTAATTCCACATAGATCAAAGCCCTTGCAGTATAAGCAGATTCCCTGAAAATTTTACAAGAAGGATAGGAGAAACTCTAGGGCTCCTTAGCACAGGTGGAAACTTTCTTCATAAAGACCCAGAAACACAACAACTTAAAGAACGTTTGGACAAATGACACTGTATTAAACTGCAGAGCTTCTGTATGGCCAAGGACATAGCTAGTAAGTTAAATAGAAAGCTCACAGAATGGGAGAAGATCTTCACTAGCCATACAACAGAGAAAGGACTCATACCTAAAATATACCTACAGCTGAAAAAATTGAATCTCTCAAAGAAACAACCATCCCATTAAAAGGTGGTTAAAGAGATAAAGAGAGTCTTCTCTGAAGAAGAAATAAAAATGGCCTATAGGCACATGAAGAAAGGCTCAACTTCTATGGTCATAAAAGAAATGCAAATCAAAACAACTCTAAGATTCCACCTCACTCCAGTTAGAATGGCCATGATCAAGAAATCTACTAACAACAGATTCTGCCGGGGATGTGGCCAGGAGGGATGACTACTACACTGTTGGTGGGAGTGCAAACTCGTTTAACCACTATGGAAAGCAGTATGGCAGTTCCTCAAAAGACTAAACATAGATATCCCCTATGACCCAGCAATCTAACTCCTGGGCATTGACACAAATGTTCATAAGCAAGGGAATACCAAAGCTACCAGCACAAAATGTTTATTGCAGCATTAATTACCATAGCAAAGATATGGAATCAACCCAGATGTCCCTCAGTAGATGAATGGTATTTATACACAATGGAATTTTTGCTGTCGTCAGAAAGAATGTCAGCACCCCATTTGTAAGGAAATAGAAAGACTTGGGAAAAAATCATAGTAAGTGAAGTAAGCCAGACCCACAGAAACAGACTCCATGGCTTCCTTCATTTGTAATAATTAGTATATATGTACGGGATTTTCCTAGCAGAGGATCACAGTAGCTCAAAAGCTGTGTGCATATGGCCATATGGGATGAGACGAAGAGAACTCTAGGATAGGGAAACAAGAGGTTTATCTTTGTGGTTGTTTTTAATGTACTATATGAAGTTATTTATTTTCTTTCTTTTTACCCCCTCCTTATGGTTTCTCCCCTGCTGTTTCTGTATCTGACTTTGTTACCTGGTATATTGTATATACGTTTATTTGTTTGTTTGAATCAGGGAAAGGAAGGGGAAAAACAAGATGATGAGACAAAGGATAGTCATCCTTTGTGAACTAGTGTAATGGCAATATTCCTAGACAATATTCTGGAAATGAACTTTACAACTTGGGAGGGGATGGGGGGAGTGAAAGTGGGAGAAAAACACGGGAAGAGGTAACAACGTTTGAGAAGTAATGTACCCACTACCTTGTGCATGTAGCTACAACCCCTCTATACATCACTCTGACAATAAAATAGAATTAAACAAAACAAAGCTAAATCTTGCCCTAGAAGTTGTGGCTGCTGAGTTCTGAGATATGGTAGACCAAAACAAGGCAGTCTCCTTCTCTCTAATCTCTCTCCCCGTCCCATGCCCCTGGTCCCTTGATCTCCAAGCTGGAGGCCCTCTGCCATTTGACTAACTCCATCCACCATTCCGAAGCCTTCAGGAAAAGGTAACCAGCTGTAGTTTGTCGTGGAGGCATACTGACAAGGACCTGGGTGGAAATGAAAGTTCTACACAGAAAGAAAATCCAGAACCTGTGAAAACCAGACATTAGGATCTTTTCCGTCATAAATTTAATTGGAGATGACATACGAGACATGACATAAGACAGCAGTTTACGAAAATTATTATAATTTGACACCTATGAAATGGTTTAGAAAATGAAAAAAACATCATCTTGCTGACAGTAGATATGTCAGAAATATCAGTGTCAATCAGACAAATTTTTTTGGCTCCTCTGCTGTTGCCATCCCTTGATATCAAATCGATTTGAGGAAACCATTTGATATCAAGTCAAATGATTAGTAAACTATCTAGGGGTCCTGCTAATGCCTGAAAAAAAAGCTAATTCCTTAAAAAGCTACAAATGATTCTTTATTGATGTATTGGTACTGCGATATTTTACATATAAAAGGTCATTTCTCTTAATAACTGGGAAAGTAGCTTAGAAATAGTTTATGGAATAGTCAGAGGATTGCCTAAGAATGATGGATTTGTCATGATTATTGTCTCATTCAGTGAGAAATGTGCATTTACACATCAGAAGTTAGACATTTAGAGATTAATTCTGATGAATTACTTGGAAAAATATTAATTTCCAACTGTATACATGAAAATGAGTATATTTGTATATACATATATATACATATGAAAACAAGTATATGTAAGTAACTATACGCACACATATACACACAAATATGGAATACTGCTTGATTTTAGCATAAAATCTCCCTTTTCCAATTATATAGTTACAAAAGCTGTACAGTAAAAACAGCATAGAAATGGCCGGGAGTTTGGCCTAGTGGTAGAGTGCTTGCCTAGCATGCACGAAGACCCAGGTTTGATTCCTCGGTACCATGTTCACAGAAAAATTTTGGAAACGGTGCTGTGGCTCAAGTGATAGAGATCTAGCCTTGAGAAAAGTCCAAGGACAGTGCTTAGGCCCTGAACTCAAACCCCATGACTCACAAAAAAACCCCACCATTGAAACAAGTAGAAAAATATATGCCACACTTCTTGGATAATTATGTATATGCAGTGAAATTTACAGATACAGAAGGAAATAGAGCATACTCCTCTACAGTGAACATTATTTTTTTAAGTACAATGTATTCCTAGCTTGTAGTTGTGGTCATCAGCCCTAGTTGTTTTCAGAAGAGAGAACAAGAGTTAGTCAGTTTGATACAGCTTCTTGACAAAGCCATTTTTTTGCCAATCCCAGGCTTTAACTCAGGGCTTGAGCACTGTCCTTGGACTTTCTCAAGGCCAGAGCTCTACCACTTGAACCACAGCACCACTTCCAGATTTTTCTATGTAGTAGAGCCCAAGGTTTCTACTGATTATGACGAATGAGGGAAACCATTGAGCCTAAGTTCCCTTGAGTCTGGCTTACTTCACTTAATATGATTTTTTCTAAGTCTTTCCATTTCCTAACAAATGGGTCGATGCCATTCTTTCTGACACCAGCCTAGAATTCCATTGTGTACAAATACCACAACTTGATGATCCGCTCATCAACTGAGGGACATCTAGGTTGGTTCCATATCTTTGCTACGGTGAAAAGTGCTGCAATGAACATTGTTGTGATAGTGGATTTAGTATGCCCTTATTTCTGGATGGTTGGGTAAATGCCAAGTAGTAAAATTGCTGGGTCATAGGGGAGTTCTATGTTTAGCCTTTTGAGGCACTGCCACACTGCTTTCCACAGTGGTTGAACGAGATTGCACTCCCACCAACAGTGTAGTAGTGATCCTTCCTGGCCACATCCCCTCCAGCATCTGTTGTTATTCGTTTTCCTGATCCTGGCCATTCTAACTGGAGTGAGGTGGAATCTTAGATTAGTTTTCATTTGCATTTTTTATGACCAGAAATGGTGAGCATTTCTTCATGTGTCTATAGGCCATTTTTGTTTCTTCTTCAGAGAAGATTCTCTTTAAGTCTTTGGCCCATTTCTTAATGGGATGGTTGTTACTTTGGAGATTAGCTTGGGAGTGATTCAATTTTTTGAGTTGTTGATATATTTTATTTTATTTATTTATTTTTAATTTTTTTATTGTAATTAGTAAAAGGGTTACATGATATTTGCCAGAGAGAAGGTGCATTAATTCACATACATTGATACCCTTTCACATATGTTGGTACCCATTTCCCTTCCCCCCACGCCCCCCATCCTTCTTGGTTTTCCCCCCTTCCCTATCAAATTTCAAATATCCAAATACAAAATAAATTCAATATATCAGATAACAAAGTGAGATACTATACCAATATGAGATAACCAAGGGACAGCAAAGGAGATGAGATACAACATAGTACATTCAGGACAACAATCATTCATTATATGGCTTTTGTTTCACTATCCTGGAGGTCCTTTCAATTAGCTTCACATAATATGGCCTTATGTATCAAGATTTTGCTCTATTGCAGATCTCTGCTAGTAGAGCCCACGGTTTCTACTGATTATGACGAATGAGGGAAACCAATAAGCCTAAGTTCCTTTGAGTCTGGCTTACTTCACTTAATATGATTTTTTCTAAGTCTTTCCATTTCCTAACAAATGGGGCAATGTCGTTTTTTCTGACAGCAGCATAGAATTCCATTGTGTATAAATATCACATCTTGTGTTAAAGTCACCGACAATCACAGTATTTCGATCTGTGTACGGTTTCAGTGAAAGTAAAGTTTGCTTGATGAATTTCGGAGCTCCAGGATTGGGTGTGTAAATATTTAGGATCGTTATGTCTTCCTGGAGGAAAGATCCCTTTAGTAGTATGTAGTAACCTTCTTTGTCTTTTCTTACTAATTTTAGTTTGAAGTCTATTTTATCTGATATGAGGATGGCAAGTCCAGCCTCTTTATTGGGGCCGTTAGCTTGGTAGAGTTTATTCCAACCTCTCACTTTCAAAAGATGATTGTTTTTTTGGGGGTAAGATGTGTCTCTTAAAGACAGCAGAACGATGGCTCTTGCTTTTTGATCCAACTAGACAGCCTATGACGTTTAATTGGAGAGTTAAGTCCATTGATATTGAGAGTTAGAATTGAGAGATATTTATTAGGTCCTACCATTTTTAAAAGCTTTTATTAGGGCCTGTGTCTTGACAGTTCTTATGGTCCTTAGATGGTATGCTGTTTAGGTGCCGTTTCTTTCCCTATATTGCATTTATTTTGGTTTTCTATGTATAGAACATCTTTCAGAATTCTCTGTAGTGTTGGTTTTGTTGCTACATATTGTTGCAGCTTTTCCCTGGAATGGAATGTTTTTATTGTTCCCTCAGTTATGAATAAGAGCTTAGCTGGGTACAGTATTCTTGGTTGGTATTTATTTGACTTAAGGGCATGACATATATGCTTCCAGTCACTTCTTGCTTGCATGGTCTCTGCTGAGTAATCTGGGTTTATTCTGATTGGTTTTCCTTTATAGGTTAATGAATCCTTTTCCCTGGCTGCCTTTAGGATCCTTTTTTTGGTTTCTATTGATCCAGTTCGGATTATGATGTGGCGGTGGGATGTTGTTTTCTGGTCAGGTCTGTTTGGGGTTCTAAAAGCTTCTTGTATCTGGATGGGCCTGCCCTTCTGGATATTTGGGAACTTCTCTGAGATGATTCCCTGAAGTATATTTCCAATAGCATTGACCTTTTTTTCCACGCCCTTCTCAATACGAATTAGCTTTAAATTAGGCTTCCTAATTGTATCTTGGACCTCCTGAAGCGCTCTCTCATTTTTCCTCGATTTGGATTGACTCATTTTCTGTTCTTTCTCTATAATAACTAAATTGTCTTCAGCCCCAGAAATTCTCACCTCTGCATTGTCTAAACTGCTATCAAAGCTATCTACTTTATTTTTCATCTCCCTTGCTTCTAATTGCTCATTTTTGATGCCTTGAATCTCTTCTTTTAGATCATGTATGGATTTCTTTAGCTCCTTGATTTCCATTTGAGTGGTTAGCTCAGTAGCTTTATTTTCTTTGAACATTTGCTGGAGTTTGGTCACATTTTTATTTGTGGATTCTATGAATTCATCCCTCTTTCTTTGAAAGTAATGGGAAATGCGGCCGTATGTATCAAGATTTTCCTCTATTGCAGATCAGTTATTAGAGCCCAAGGTTTCTACTGATTATGACAAATGAGGGAAACCATTGAGCCAAAGTACCTTTGAGTCTGGCTTACTTCACGTAATATAACTTTTTCTAAGTCTTTCCATTTCCTAACAAATGGGGCAATGTCGCGCTTTCTGACAGCAGCATAGAATTCCATTGTGTACAAAATACTACAACTTGATGATCCACTCATTTACTGAGGGACATCTAGTTTGGTTCCATATATTTGCTATGGTGAATAATGCTGCAATAACATTGTTGTGCTAGTGGATTTAGTATGCCCTAGATTCTGGATGGTTGGGTAAATGCCCAGTAGTGGAATTGCTGGGTCATAAGGGAGTTCTATGTTTTTTCTTTTGAGGCACAGCCACAATGCTTTCCATACTGGTGGAGCGAGTTTGCACTCCCACCAACAGTGTAGTAGTGATCCCTCCTGGCCACATCCCCTCCAGCATCTGTTATTATTCGTTTTCCTGATCCTGGCCATTCGAACTGGAGTGAGGTGGAATCTTAGAGTTGTTTTGATTTGCATTCCTTTCTGACTAGAAATGTTGAGCATTTCTTCATGTGTCTATAGGCCATTTTTTTCTTATTCAGAGAAGACTCTCTTTATGTCTTTGGTCCATTTTTTAATGGGATGGTTGTTCCTTTGGAGATTAGTTTTGGAGTGATTCAATTATTTGAGTTGTTGCTATATTTTAGATATGAGGCCTTTGTCCGTTGTTTGGTTGGAGAAAATCTTCTCCCACTCTGTAGGCTTCCTAATTAATTTACTAGCTATGTCTTTGCCATACAAAAGCTCTGCAGTTTAATGCCATCCACTTATCCAGCCTTTCTCTGATTTGTTGTGATTGTTGGTCCTTATTAATAAAATTTCGACCTGTGCCAAGGAGGCCTAGTGTATCTCCTATTCCTTCTTGTAAAGTTTTCAGTGTGTCAGCTTTTACCTCCAGGTATTTGATCCATTAGGAGTTAATTCTAGTGCAAGGTGACAAAGAAGGTGCTTAACCAGCTCTGCCAGCACAACTTGTTGAAGAGGCTGTCTTTCTTCCTTTCTATTTTTTTGGATCCCTTGTCAAAGATTAGGTGGCCATAGGTCTGTGGTTTAATATCTGGTCCTCAGTTCTAATCCATTGGTCTTCAGGCCTGTTCTTGTGCCAGTACCAAGCTGTTTTGATAATTATAGCCCTGTAATAGAGTCTAAAGTTTGGAATTGAAATTCCTCCAGCGCTGTTCTTTCTGCTAAGAAGTGTTTTTGCTATACGGGGTTCTTTTATTATTCCATAAGAAATTTTGAATTCCCTCTTCTATTTCTTTAAAGAATGCCATTGAGATATTGATGGGTATTGCATTGAATTTGTAGATAGCCCTTGGCAAGATTGTCATTTTCACAATATTGTTTCTTGCAATCCAGGAGCATGGGAGGTGTTTCCATTTCCTTAGTTCTGCTTTAATTTCCTTTTCTAGGGTTTTAAATTTTTCATCAAAAAGGTCCTTTACTTTCTAAGTTAAGATAATTCCTTTCTTTCCTTTGAGGCTATTGTGAAAGGAGTTTCTTTCCTGATTATTGCCTTGTTCCTCTCACTGTTGGCATAAAGGAAGGCAGTTGATTTTTGAGGGTTAATTTTATAGCCTGCTACCCTTCCAAAGTTTTGAATCAGCTCAAGGAGCTTGGGAGTAGAGTCTATAGGATTCTTTAAATACAGAATCATGTCATCTGCAAAGAGGGATGGTTTTATTTCCTCTTTCCCTGCTTGTTTCCCCTTTATGCTTGCTTCTTGCTTTATTCCACTGGCCAGGAATTCTAACACTATGTTAAGGAGGAATGGAGAGAGTGGGCATCCTTGTCTCGTTCCTGATTTTAGAGGGAATGGCTTTAGATATTCACCATTAAGTATAATACTGGCAGTGGGTTTGTCATACACAGCCTTTAGTATATTTAGGAATGTTCCATGGATTCCGAGTTTCTCCTGAGCTTTTAACATAAAGGGGTGTTGGATCTTGTCAAATGCCTTTTGTGCATCTATTGAGACAATCATGTGATTTTTGTCCTTGCTCCTGTTGATGTGTTGAATTATATTAATTGTTTTGCGTATGTTGAACAAGCTTTGCGTCCCTGTGATGAATCCAGTTTGATCTTAGTGTATAATTTTTTGAAGAGTTGTTGTAGAGGGTTGGCCAGTATTTTGTTGAGAAGTTTTGCATCGATTTTCATCAAAGAAATAGGTCTATAGTTCTCTTTCTTTGATGAATCTCTGTCTGGTTTCTGGCTGAGGGTTATACTTGCTTCATAGAATGAGTTTGGTAAAGAACCTTCATTTTCAATTTCGTTGAAGAGCTTGAGGAGTATTGGTGTGAGCTCTGCCTTCGAAGACCTTACAGAATTTAGCTGTGAATTCATCTGGCCCTGGGGTTTTCTTAGGGTTTTCTAATTCAAAGCTTGAAATAGGCCTGTTAAGTTGGGTTAGTTCTTCTTGGTTCAGTGTGGGTATGTTAATATTTGCTAGGAATTCATCCATTTCTTCTAGATTCTCAAATTTGTTGGCATAAATGTTTGAGAATTATTCCCTCATGATATTCTGGATCTTGGTATTTTCTGTCATGATATTACTATTTTCGTTTCCGATTTTGTTTATTTCGATGTGCTCTCTTCTTTTTTTGGTAAGATTTGCTAGGGGTTAGTCAATTTTGTTAATTCTTTCAAAGAAGCAACTCCTTGTTTTGTTGATTCTTTCTATAGTTTTTTTGGATTCCAAATCATTTAATTCTGCTTTGATTTTAATAATTTGCTTCCTTCTACTGGGATTAGGGTTGGTTTGTTGCTCTTTTTCAAGGAGCTTATGGTGAGACATTAACGTGTTGGTTTGCGATTTTTCCAACTTGTAGGCACTCAGAGGATTAAATTTTCCTTTGAATACTGCCTTTGCTGTGTCCCAAAGGAATTGGTATTTTGTGTGCTCCTTATTGTTAAATTTCATAAGGTGTTGGATTTCTATTCTGATCTCTTTGATGACCCATTGGTGATTCAACAATGTATTGTTCAGTCTCCATGAGTTACAGGGTTTTCTATGGTGGACATGTGTGTTCAGTTCCAATTTGATGCCTTTGTAGTCTGAGAGCAAGCCTGGAATAATTTCCGTGTTTCTGAATCTGTCCAGGTTTCTTTTATGGCCTAAGATGTGGTCTATTTAGGAAAATGTTGGTTTTGTTGCTACATATTGTTGCAGCTTTTCCCTGGAATGGAATGTTTTTATTGTTCCCTCAGTTATGAATGAGAGCTTAGCTGGGTACAGTATTCTTGGTTGGAGTTATTTGACTTCAGGGCATCACATATATGCTTCTTGCTTGCATGGTCTCTGCTGAGAAATCTGGGGTTATTCTTAATGGTTTTCCTTTATAGGTGATTGATCCCTTTTCCCTGGCTGACTTTACGATCCTTTATTTGGTTTCTATTGATCCAGTTTGGATTACAATGTGGCAGTGGGATGTTTTTTTCTGGTCAGTTCTGTTTGGGTTTCTAAAAGCTTCTTGTATCTGGATGGGCCTGCTCTTCTTGGTATTTGGGAAATTCTCTGAGATGATTCCCTGAAGTATATTTCCAGTACAATTGACCTCTTTCTCCAGACCCTCCTCAATACCATTTTGCCTTAAATTAGGTTTCCCAAATGTATCTCGGACCTCCTGAAGCGCTCTCTCATTTTTCCTAGATTTGGATTGACTCATTTTCTGTTCTTTCTCTATAGTAACTAAATTATATTCAGCCCTGGAAATTCTCTCCTCTGCATTGTCTAACCTGCTATCACAGCTATCTACTTTATTTTCCATCTCCCTTGCTTCTAATTCCTCTTTTTTCATGCCTTGCATCTCTTCTTTTAGATCATGTATGAATTTCTTTAGCTCCTTGATTTCCATTTGAGTGGTTAGCTCATTAGCTTTATTTTCTTTGGACATTTGCTGGAGTTCGTTCACCTTTTTGTTTGTGGATTCTATGAATTCATCCATCTTTCTTTGAAAAACCTTTATTATGGCCTCCTTTATGGCTTCTTTTTCACTTACCACCTGGTTTATGGTTTCCTCTTTTTTAGCTATGGCTTCCTCCCTTATCTCTTTCTTTATGTTTTCACATTTTTCATTAATGATGTTTATCAGTTGCATTTGTATAGCACTTGGAAGAGTCTCCTCTAGGTTTGCCTGTGACTGTTCCATTGTCTGTTTACATTGGGTGGGGTATTTTCTTTCTTGATTTGACATTTTTCTTGAGTTTCTTGTTTTGCCCATTTGAAAATGGGAGCAAGATTAATACTAAACATGATTATAGTTTTTCAGATATAACCAACCTAGACCTCTGTAGCTGGCAGGCAGTAGGTGTTCACAATATTTGATTGGTGTTATCACCCTTTCTTTTTGTGAACTTACAGACCAGTCTCATACAACCACTGATAAGTGACTTATACCCAAAACAATAAGCCTCTCAATCCAATCTCTATTGTCTTTAAGTCCCTGTGAGCCTAGAGTATAATTGAATACCTCGATATACAGTATTGCTCAACAGCCATCAAGTGTAGGTCCATGCATTATAAGGGTTGAAAGATGAACAGAGGACCAGAGATAGAAAAATAGAATGAGAGAGGTCAGGGGAAGTACAAGAGGATTAACCAAGGTGTGTAAGAATATTATAGTAATGTAGAAAAGGTATAGCGTAAGGATAACTGACCTAAGTTGGTAAGTAGGTAGTGTATTTGAGTACAAAATTTGGAAAGTATTAGAATAAAACTTATGTGTCACTGCACGACTGGCTCTTAGCCCAACCAGTGGCCTCACAGTGGACCATGGGATGGATCTGTGAGCTTCATTCTGAGCGAGCTGGGCAGACATTTTCCTGTGCTGCTTCCAGGGGCGGCCCCCAGCCAAGGGTCTGGGGTTTGACAGTTTCCAGGGGCTCTCAGCAGGACCAGCAGGAGATTGCTCTGTTCCCAGTAGTGGGGCCCAGCTGAGGATGAGGGCTCCAAGGCGGAGCCTCGCCTTTCTGATTCTCAGAAAGGGAGCTTGTCTGCTGCTTGGCCCTTCAGATCCCTGCTGTGTTTCCACTGCTTTGTCAGAGTGTCTGTCACTGTGGGGGGCCCCTCGGTGCTGTTTTGCTCAGGATTCCCAGCTGGAGGATGCCCCGCTCAAGTATTGAGGGGTGCAGATGCTGGCTCCTATTTTCCCGCACACCCTACTGACTGTTGTAAGGCAGGGTGCCAGCGTCCTCTACTCTCCAGATCCAGTGGCCTGGGAGAGGAGCCTGGTGGGCAAGTGGGAGCTGGGACAGCCTCTCCTCCCCTGGTGAGGTGCTGAGTCTTAAGTACTGCCCGCCTCTCAGTCTCCAGTGAGAGGCGGGGAGTTGAGCCCCACTGTCTGTTTAGATTGGGTGGGGGATGTTGTTTCTTGATTTGACATTTTTCTTGAGTTTCTTGTTTTGCCCATTTGAAACTAGGAGCAAGATTAATACTAAACAGAATTCTTGTTTTCAGATATAACCAACCTAGACCTCTGTAGCTGGCAGACACTAGATGTTCACAATTTTTGTTTGCATTTTTTTATTGTAATTAGTAAAAGGGTTACATGATATTTGCCAGATAGAAGGTGCATTAATTCACATACACTGATACCCTTTCACATGTCTTGGTACCCGTTTCCCTCCCCCCTGACACCCCCCACCCGTCTTGGTTTTCCCCCCTTCCCTATCAAATTTCAAATATCCAAATACAAATAAGTTCATATATCACATAACAAAGTGAGATACTATACCAATATGAGATAACCAAGGGACAGCAAAGGAGATGAGAGACAACATAGTACATTAAGGACAACAATCATTCATTATATGGCTTTTGTTTCACTATCCTGGAGGTCCTTTCAATTAGCTTCACATTATATGTCCTTATGTATCAAGATTTTGCTCTATTGCAAATCTCTGCTAGTAGAGCCCAAGGTTTCTACTGATTATGATGAATGAGGGAAACCATTGAGCCTAAGTTCCTTCGAGTCTGGCTTACTTCACTTAATATGATTTTTTCTAAGTCTTTCCATTTCCTAACAAATGGGGCGATGTCATTCTTTCTGACAGCAGCATAGAATTCCATTGTGTACAAATACTACAACTTGTTGATCCACTCATCAACTGAGGGACATCTAGGTAAGTTCCATATCTTTGCTATAGTGAATAGTGCTGCAATGAACATTGTTGTGCTAGTGGGTTTAGTATGTCCTTGTTTCTGGGTGGTTGGGTAAATGCCAAGTAGTGGAATTGCTGGATCATAGGGGAGTTCTATGTTTAGCCTTTTGAGACACTGCCACACTGCTTTCCATAGTGGTTGAACGAGTTTGCACTCCCACCAACAGTGTAGTAGTGATCCCTCCTGGCCACATCCCCTCCAGCATCTGTTGTCATTCGTTTTCCTGATCTTGGCCATTCTAGCTGGAGTGAGGTGGAATCTTAGAGTTGTTTTGATTTGCATTTCTTTTATGACCAGAGATGTTGAGCATTTCTTCATGTGTCTATAGGCCGTTTTTGTTTCTTCTTCAGAGAAGACTCTCTTTAAGTCTTTGGCCCATTTTTTAATGGGATGGTTGTTACTTTGGAGGTTAGTTTTGGATTGATTCAATTTTTTGAGTTGTTGATATATTTTAGATATGAGGCCTTTGTCCGTTGTTTGGTTGGTGAAGATCTCCCACTCTGTAGGCTTCCTGATTAGTTTACTAGCTATGTCCTTTGCCATACAAAAGCTCTGCATTTTAATGCAGTCCCACTTATCCAGCCTTTCTCTGACTTGTGATTCTTGGTCTTTATTAAGAAAGTTTCGACCTGTGCCAAGGAGACCTAGTGTATCTCCTGTTCCTTCCTGTAGAGTTTTCAGTGTGTCAGCTTTTACCTCCAGGTCTTTGATCCATTTGGAGTTAATTCTAGTGCAAGGTGACAAAGAAGGATCCAGCTTTAGTTTTCTGCAGGTGCTTAACCAGTTCTGCCAGCACAACTTGTTGAAGAGGCTGTCTTTCTTCCATTCTATTTTTTTGGCTCCCTTGTCAAAGATTAGGTGGCCATAGGTCTGTGGTTTAATATCTGGGTTCTCAGTTCTATTCCATTGGTCTTCAAGCCTGTTCCTGTGCCAGTACCGAGCTGTTTTGAGAATTATAGCTCTGTAATAGAGTCTAAAGTCTGGAATTGAAATTCCTCCAGCGCTGTGCTTTCTGCTAATAAGTGTTTTTGCTATACGGGGTCTTTTATTATTCCATAAGAAATTTTGGATTGCCTCTTCTATTTCTTTAAAGAATGACATTGGGTTGTTGATGGTTATTGCATTGAATTTGTAGATAGCTCTTTGCAAGATTGTCATTTTCACAATGTTGATTCTTCCAATCCAGGAGGATGGGAGGTTTTTATATTTCCTTAGTTCTGCTTTAATTTCCTTTTTTTAGGGTTTTAAAGTTTTCATCAAAAAGGTCCTTTAAATTCTTAGTTAAGCTAGTTCCTAGGTACCTTATTTTCTTTGATGCTATTGTGAAAGGAGTTTCTTTCCTGACTATTGCCTCGTTCCTCTCACTGTTGGCATAAAGGAAGACAGTTGATTTTTGAGGGTTGATTTTATAGCCTGCTACTCTTCCAAAATTTTGAATCAGCTCAAGGAGCTTTGGTGTAGAGTCTATAGGATTCTTTAAATACAGAATCATGTCATCTGCAAAGAGGGATAGTTTTATTTCCTCTTTCCCTACTTGGATCCCCTTTATGCTTGCTTCTTGCCTTATTGCACTGGCTAGGAATTCTAGTACTATGTTAAAGAGGAGTGGAGAGAGTGGGCATCCTTGTCTCATTCCTGATTTTAGAGGGAATGGCTTTAGATTTTCACCATTAAGTGTAATACTAGCAGTAGGTTTCTCATACACAGCCTTTATTACATTGAGGAATGTTCCATGGATTCCTAGTTTCTCCAGAGCTTTTAACATAAAGGGGTGTTGGATCTTGTCAAATGCCTTTTCCGCGTCTATTGAGACAATCATGTGATTTTTGTCCTTGCTCCTGTTGATGTGTTGAATTATATTAATTGATTTGTGTATGTTGAACCAGCTTTGCCTCCCTGTGATTAATCCAGTTTGATCATAGTGTATAATTTTTTTGATGAGTTGTTGTAGACGGTTGGCCAGTATTTTGTTGAGAAGCTTTGCATCGATGTTCATCAAAGATATAGGTCTATAGTTCTCTTTCTTTGATGAATCTCTGTCTGGTTTGGGGATCAGGGTTATACTGGCTTCATAGAATGAGTTTGGTAAGGAACCTTCATTTTCAATTTCGTTGAAGAGCTTGAGGAGTATTGGTGGGAGCTCTACTTTGAAGACCTTATAGAATTCAGCTGTGAATCCATCTGGCCCTGGGCTTTTCTTAGGTGGAAGTTCTCTAATTGCCATTTCTATTTCAGAGCTTGAAATAGGTCTGTTGAGTTGGGTTAGTTCTTCTTGGTTCTGTGTGGATATGTTAATATTGGCTAGGAATTCATCCATTTCATCTAGATTCTCAAATTTGTTGGCATAAAGGTTTGAGAATTATTTCCTCATGATATTCTGGATCTTGGTAATTTCTTTCGTGATATTACCATTTTCATCTGCGATTTTGTTCATTTCGATATGCTCTCTTCTTTTTTTGGTAAGATTTTCTAACGGCTTGTCAATTTTGTTAATTCTTTCAAAGAACCAACTCCTTGTTTTGTTGATTCTTTCTATAGTTTTTTTGGATTCCAAATCATTTAATTCTGCTTTGATTTTAATTATTTGCTCTCTTCTACTGGGATTTGGGTTGGTTTGTTGCTCTTTTTCCGGGAGCTTAAGGTGAGACATTAACTTGTTGGTTTGCAATTTTTCCAACTTGTTGTTGTAGGCACTCAGCGCTATAAATTTTCCTCTGAGTACTGCCTTTGCTGTGTCCCAAAGGAGTTGGTATTTTGTGTGCTCCTTACTGTTAAATTTCATAAACTGTTGGATTTCTGTTCCGATCTCTTCGATGACCCATTGGTGATTCAACAATGTGTTGTTCAGTCTCCATGAGTTACAGGGTTTTCGTTGGTGGAGATATGTGTTCAGTTCCAGTTTGATGCCTTTGTGGTCTGAGAGTGTGCATGGAATAATTTCTGTGTTTCTGAATCTGTCCAGTTTCGTTTTATGGCCAGCATATGATCTATTTTGGAAAACGTTCCATGTGCTGCTGAGAAAAACGTATATTGTGTCGTTGCTGGGTGGAATATTCTGCAGATGTCTGTTAGATCTAGTTGTTCTATATAGTTGTTCAGTTCTAAGGTTTCTCTGTTGAGTTTTTGCCTTGTTGATCTGTCCATAGGTGAAAGTGGTGTGTTAAAGTCAGTGACAATCACTGTATTTCGATCTATGTATGGTTTCAGTGTAAGTAAAGTTTGCTTGATGAAGTTTGGAGCTCCGGGATTGGGTGTGTAAATATTTAGGATTGTTATGTCTTCCTGGAGGAAAGATCCCTTTAGTAGTATGTAGTAACCTTCTTTGTCTTTTCTTACTAATTTTGGTTTGAAGTCTATTTTATCTGATATGAGGATGGCAACTCCAGCCTGTTTATGGGGGCCGTTAGCTTGATAGAGTTTATTCCAACCTCTCACTTTCAAAGATGCTTGTCTTTTTGGGTAAGATGTGTCTCTTGAAGACAGCAGAACGATGGCTCTGGCTTTTTGATCCAACTAGACAGCCTATGCCATTTAATTGGAGAGTTGAGTCCATTGATATAGAGAGTTAGGATTGAGAGATATTTATTAGGTCCTACCATTTTTAAAAGCTTTTATTTGGGCCTGTGTCTTCACAGTTCTTGTGGTCCTTAGGTGGTATGTAGTTTAGGTGCCATTTCTTTCCCTATATTGCATTTATTTTGGTTTTCTATGTATAGAACATCTTTCAGAATTCTCTGTAGTGTTGGTTTTGTTGCGACATATTGTTGCAGCTTTTCCCTGGAATGGAATGTTTTTATTGTTCCCTCAGTTATGAATGAGAGCTTGGCTGGGTACAGGATTCTTGGTTGGTAGTTATTTGACTTAAGTGCATGACATATATGCTTGCAGTCACTTCTTTCTTGCATGGTATCTGCTGAGAAATCTGGGGTTATTCTGATTGGTTTCCTTTATAGGTTACTGAACCCTTTTCCCTGGCTGCCTTTAGGATCCTTTTTTTGGTTTCTATTGATCCAGTTCAGATTACGATGTGGCGGTGGGATGTGCTTTTCTGGTCAGGTCTGTTTGGGGTTCTAAAAGCTTCTTGTATCTGGATGGGCCTGCCCTTCTGGATATTTGGGAAATTCTCTGAGAGTATTCCCTGAAGGTCAATACCATTGACCTGTTTCTCCACGCCCTCCTGAATACTAATTAGCCATGAATTAGGCTTTCTAATTGTATCTTGGACCTCCTGAAGCGCTCTCCCATATTTCCTTGATTTGACTCATTTTCTTTTCTTTCTCTATAAGAACTAAATTATCTTCAGCCCCGGAAATTCTCTCCTCTGCATTGTCTAACCTGCTATCAAAGCTATATACTTTATTTTTCATCTCCCTTGCTTCTAATTGATCTTTTTTGATGCCTTGCATCTCTTCTTTTAGATCATGTATGGATTTCATTAGCTCCTTGATTTCCATTTGAGTGGTTAGCTCAGTAACTTTATTTTCTTTGAACATTTGCTGGAGTTTGGTCACCCTTTTATTTGTGGATTCTATGAATTCATCCATCTTTCTTTGAAAAACCTTTATTATGACCTCCTTTATGGCTTCTTCTTTTTCACTTATCACCTTGTTTATGATTTCCTCTTGTTTAGCTATGGCTTCTCCCTTATCTCTTTCTTTATATTTTCACATTTTTCTTTTTTTTTGCCAGTCTTGGGCTTGAGCTCAGGGCCTGAGCACTGTCTTTGGACTTTCTCAAGGCTAGAGCTCTACCACTTGAGCCTGAGCACCACTTCCGGCTTTTTTCTATGTATGTGGTACCGAGGAATCAAACCCGGGTCTTCATGCATGGTAGGCAAGCACTTTAACAACTAGGCCAAACTCCCGGCCCTATTTTCACATTTTTCATTAATGATGTTTATCAATTGCATTTGTATAGCACTTGGAAGACTCTCCTCTAGGTTTGCCAGGGACAGTTCCATTTTCTGTTTAGATTGGGTGGGGGATGTTGTTTCTTGTTTTGACATTTTTCTTGAGTTTCTTGTTCTGCCCATTTGAAAATGGGAGCAAGATTAATACTAAACACGATTATAGTTTTTCAGATATAACCAACCTAGTCCTCTGTAGCTGGCAGACTCTAGATGTTCAGAAGTTTTGATTGGTGTTATCACTCTTTCTTTTTGTGCAGTTACCGACCAGTCTCATAATCCACTGATAAGCGACTTATACCCAAAATAATAATCCTCTCAATCCAATCTCTATTGTCTTTAAGTCCCTCGGAGCCTAGAGAATAATTAAACACCTAGCTATACAGTGTTGCTCAACAGCCATCAAGTGTATATCCATGAAGTATAAGGGTTGAAAGATGAGCAGAGGTCCAGAGATAGAAAAGTAGAATGAGAGAGATCAGGGGGTAAGTAGGTAGCGTATTTGAGTACAAAGTTTGGAAAGTATTAGAATAAAACTTATGTGTTGCTGCACAACTAGCTCTTAGCCCAACCAGTGGCCTCAAAGTGGACCATGGGATGGCTCTGCGAGCTTCTGTCTGAGGATGGTTGGCAGACGTTTTCCTGTGCTGCTTCCAGGGACGGTCCCAAGCCAAGGGTCTGGCGATTGAGAGATTCAGGGGCTCTCAGCAGGACCAGCAGGAGACCTCTCTGTTCCCAGGGGCGGGGATCAGCTGGGGATGTGGGCTCCAAGGGCAGAGCTGCGCAATTTTGGTTCTCAGAAGGGGAGCTTGGGTGCTGGTCCGCGCTTCAGATCCCTGCTGTGTTTCCACTGCTTTGTCAGAGTCTGTGAATGTGTGGGGCCCCTCGGTGGTGTCTTGCTCAGGATTCCCAGCTGGAGGATGCCCCGCTCAGGAATTGAGGGGGGGCTGATGCTGGCTCCTATTTTCCCACACCCCCTACCCCTAAATCTCAGGAATCCCTTGCTACATTGTCAGCAGATTCCTCAATTCCAGAAAATACTTCGGGAAGAAACAGATATCATATCGGAGATCTTGATTTATTTATATGATGGAGACTTAAGAATTCATGTTTTTTTAAAGTATACTTCAGTCCCAGTCCTGGGGCTTCATACCTGGAATCCTAGCTACTTAACAGGCTGAGCTCTGTAGGTAGAAGTTCAAAGCCAGCCTAGGCAGCAAAACCTGTGAGCTCTCATCTCCAATTTGCTACCAGGAAGCAAAAAGTTGAGTTTCTTACTCAAAAGTTTGAGCTTTCCTTTGGGCAGGAAAACCTCAAGGCCTCTACCCAAGCCCACAGTCAAAATACTAGGATCCATATGGGGAGATAGGGGGGGATATGGAGGGACTGGAGGAAGGGAGAGAGAGAGAGAGAAAAAACAACAATGCAGAAATCTTCTGGGAGCTTGCACGCACATTGGATGAAACTGAATTTCACAGATTAAAAGAAATTACTGCTGTGACTTACCCTGTAATGAAGAATAATATGTATTTTCTCTGATGAGAAAACACTGCCTATAATGTTCTAACATGGTTGAGTATGTACAATGAATATATAAATAGGAATATATGAGACATAAAATATCTAGGATGATTGTGTTTGTCACAACTGAAAAGTGTGGAACAGAATGTAAATATCATCTATGCATATTTGAGTTCAAAATAATTCTGGAATTCTGACTTCTTCATTTTGTATTGCTCTCTCTTTTCATTGAAGGTTTCCAATTAATGCAGAGCTGTGCAATCTAACACACACATCTCAGAATTTTATCACCTGGCATTCTCAGAGGACCCCGAGCTACAACCCATGCTATTTGGACTCTTTCTGTCCATGCACCTGATCACTGTGCTCAGAAATCTGCTCATCATCCTGGCCGTCACCTCTGATCCCCACCTCCACACCCCCATGTACTTCTTCCTCTCCATCCTCTCCTTAGCCGACATTGGCTTCACCTCCACCACCCTCCCCAAGGTGGAGGTGGACATCCAGACTCACAGCAGAGCCATCTCCTATGAGGGCTGACTCATCCAGGCTTTTATTTTTCTTACTTTTGGTTGTATGGAAGTTTTGCTTCTTAGTGTGATTGCCTATGACTGATTTGTGGCCATCTGTCACCCCCTGAATTACCCTCTCAGCATGAACCCTCGTCTCTGTGTCTCCTTGGTTCTGCTACCATTTGTCACCAGCTTCTTGGATGTACAGATGCACGTGTGGATGGCATTACAAAAGACTGATTTCAAGGATGTGGAAATCCCAAGTTTCTTCTGTGACCCTCTCAAGTCCTGGAACTGTCCTCACACTCACTGATAATTTATTTAAATACATTATTGGTAACATTTTCTGTTTCCTTCCTATCTTAGGGATCCTTTTCTCCTATTACAAGATTATTTCTTCAGTGCTGAAAATGTCATCTTCAAGTGGGAAGTACAAAGCCTTCTCCACATGTGGCTCTCACCTGTCAGTGGTATGCTTATTATTTGTGACCTCAATGAGGGTCTACTTTGAGTCACCTCTGTCACATTCTCCCAGGGGCAGCTCTGTGTCCTCAGCAATGTACACAGTGGTCACTCCTCTCCTGAACCCTTTCATCTACAGCCTGAGGAACAATGACCTCAAAAGTGCCCTGAGCAGGTTGTACAAACCACGAGCTGACAACAGCAGGTAGGAAGTTTATTTGTTACGTAGTTTTGCAGAAGCAACAAACTTGAGTATATAATCTGATAAATCCTACCTGTTTGAATACCTGATTATTCTAGTTTCATTAGTACAATCCATCCTTATAAAGCTCCTGGCTAATTCAGGATAGATTCCTAAAGGAGGAATGTATGATTTTAATGTTTAAATTGTTACTTTGTAAAGAATGATGAACGTCTGCAGATGGTGGGCCCAGCAAAGATTTTAGCAAGGATTGAGTGGCAAGTTTGTAATATAGACAATTTAGCTCAATAAAATTGGGCAGAAACAGACATTTTTTTCTTAATAAGCAGACTTTGAAGTCATAACTTTCTAATTGGTAGCAAGATATCCTGCTTCCTGCCCTTTGGTTTTGAGTTATTTTAGACTTATAACTTCGTCTCCTAATTGTTTCCTGTAATGCATTTTGTTATTTTAAAGGTGATATGCAGATGGGCTACCATTATCTAATTCAAGTAAAGAGTGCATTTCATTCGGGACAGTGTAATTCCTCCCTTCCCTTTCTTCCATAATATCTTTCAAAGAAAATTAAAAATTTTGTTTCCTAGTGAAATTACGTGAGGATAGACAAACCTAATCCACTGGCACCTACATTTGGTTCTAGGCTTCTTGATTTTCTGGGTACATGAACTCTATGATATGGGGGTCTCGTAATGCTTGAGTAAGCTGGAGGAAGCAGTGAAATAGCAATCCATTACATAATCTACAGGGATTTGAGTGGTTCCTTGGACAGAAAGTTGAGTTTTCATCCAAAATTCACTTGAAGAAAAACCAAGAGTAAGGGACATCGGCTTGGTCCAAATATTGTCAGCCCCGCACATGGAGATTGAAGAAACTCCTGTATCATTCATAGTCGCATGCTCACCATTGACACACATGCACAGAAACTATTTGTATAGCTTTCTAGTTATGAATATAGAGAGGTAGTACTTTCCTTATCCTTATATCTGTGCTATTCTAAGGATAAATCTAGGCACAATTACAACTTCATGGATTGACATGGAAAGGAATGCGAACACCAGTGGGGTTTTCCGTCTAATACCAGGGTTTAAATTCAGGATCTCCTCATTATATCCCCTTTGTTCAGCTCTTGTTTGCTGATTTCAACTACATCTCCAGCCTGCCTTTTTGCTGAATAATTAAAATATGTTTTCAAACAGTTTTTCTAACCAGACTGACTTTATGAAATTCACAGGACAGATAGAAAATCCTGAAGATAGAAGAGGAAAATGCAAGTGACACTAGAAGCAAGTAAAAGTACACTATGTCACTGACATAGGTGTCAAAGACACAAAGACAGAGAAAGAGAGATAAAGAGAAAGACAAAATGATTGTGTGTGTGTGTGTGTGTGTGTGTGTGTGTGTGTGTATTATGGCCTAACCAGATATCCCCTGTGATATGAATTTCCCAGAATATATTGTAAGAATTCTATTCTGTATTGGTAGATAAAAACTATTTCCTAGATTTGGACAGCCTAATACACTTTTTTAAGTACCAGGACCAGAGCCCAAGAAATAAATTCACAAATAAATAGAGACAGCAATATAAAAACATTAAAATTATTTGGTAAATAAAAGAGTTTAAAACATTTAAGTATATCCATGAGATCTATGATTGGTAGAAAGGCAGGGGACACAGGCTGTGGCCCTCAGTATGGGCTTCAGCCTGTGAGGTGGTAGAGACACACTGGAGCCAGGCAGTTCACCACCGAGCTACTGGAGAAACCAGCACTTCCTGTCCGTGAAAGCACTAGGAGGAGAGGCAGAGGGAAGAGGAGGAACACACAGAGGAGCACTTCCATGGCCAATGGCACCACTTCTGGGGGCCTAACACATCTAAAGGGAACACCTGTGTCCTCACCACACCGTTTTCACCTAGAGGGTTCAACCTAGCAGGTGTTTTCTGGACACTGCCCATCATCCCACTCAGCTCATCACATCACTAGCTCTGGAGCCAGCAGCACAGACCCCGCTAAGCCCAGCTTCTCTTTCCTGTCCCCTACAGTGCTGGACAGTGGGTGGGTGGTTGTGTGCGTCGTTCCCATGTCCCCTACATTTTGCTGAACATCCAACACAGACCCAGAAAAAGAGCCAGATAAGCTGTGTAAACTAGCTTATCTTGCCTTACTGACTTCTACTCAGGGACAGGGCACTGTCTTGGTGTTTTTACTCTAGGCTAGAGCTCTACCACTTGAGCCACAGTACAACTTCTGGATTTTTTTTTCTGTGCATGTGGTACTGGTAATAAAGGCAAGACGTGATACAGATTCTCAAGAAGATCAGAGAGAATTTCTCTTCGAAAGTTCAGAGAGATACATCCCATTGTGTAAGCAAGAATCCGTAAGGTGAATGTTACGTGTTGCCTGTAATGCTTAAAGATTCTGTGCTATTTCGACAGCCATAACTCAGTAGAATTTCAGGAATTCCTTCAACAATAAGTTACTATTCATTTCATTAGTTATATTATTGTCACAGCAAGTTTCCTCTAAGACTTCTTCATTATGCATTTATCCTGGACTTTCTATACTTTCTATGCAATTGGCAGCAGAGGACTTTTGTTTTCCTTTCTTCCACCCTTCCTTACTTCCACCCCCCAAACCCACCCTGCTTTCTTTCAGAAAGAGATACTCTAAAAGCACAGGCTAGGGCCAAGAGTTTAGCAGGTGGAGTTGTGCTTGACTAGCATGCCAGAAGACCTGGGTACTATTCTTTGGTTCTGAAAAAGCAGGAAGTGCTGTTGGGGCTCAAGTGGTAGTGGTATCCCAGTGCAAAAGAAGCTCAGGCAAAGTGCTCAGGCCCTGACTTTAAGCCCCAAGACTGGCAAAAACAAAACAAAGCCCACAGAGTACCCTGAAGTCTGGGGCAAACCTGAATGATCAGAGATTCCTTCAACAATTATGGACCCAGGAAGTGTCAAAACACTTCGAGGATGGAAGGACTGTGAAGAATTGAAAGCATGCCCCAAGAAGAAAAGAAGGCTTCGATAGCCTCCCCTAGACCATTCCTCTCCCACAAAGGTGAATGTGCTCATTTGAATTTCAATCACCAACTGCAAGTTTATGACAAGATCTTAATCCCTTCACTGCCTGGGGATCACTGCAGACTCAGGAAGACTTCTGAGCACAGTGATCAAGTAATAGAGACAGAAACATCCTACAGAGGATGGGCTGCAGATCTGGATTCTCGGAGAGACTTGGGAGATGGAACTCTGAGACTGGGGTAAAATTATCTGACTCTGTCTTCCTTGGACACCTATTGAAACAAGAACATGTTTTAGAAAAATTAAGTGGGCAACAAAAGCTATGTATACTTGTTCAAGTATCTGCAAGTTAGTGTCACCACCTGGTACCAAATAGTCTGAAATCATTCTCCATGGTGACATATCCTGAATGTCTTGAACTCTGTCTTTTGGTTGCTCCACTCTCAAATTCCTATTTGCTTCTACTATAGAGACATACAGCCATAGAAGGCAAGGGTCTAAGAGTGTACAATAACACTGAGTTGCAATCTAGTCTTCAAAAATAGAGAATGAGAAGCTGGGTACTGATGGCGCACAGCTGTAATTCTAGCTACCCAGGAGGATGAGATCTGAGGATTGTGGTTCAAAGCCAACCAGGGCAGAAAAGTCCATTGACCCTTATTTGCAATTAACCATGAAGAAACGGGTTTAGCTTTGGTTTGAGTGGTAGAGCAGCAATTTTGAGCAAAAGGAAGCTCAAGAACAGCACTCTGGACCTCAGTTCAAGTCCAAGGTCTGGCCCAAGGAAAGAAGGGACAAAGAGAGAAACTAGTTCAATCCCACCCCTTTGTAGAAAAGTATTATCCCAATGGAAATAAATTCAGCATCCATCAAGTTTATCTTATTTTCTTAAAAAAATTATAAAACTTTCCTGGAATTGGGTTTTGTTTTTGAGTAAACACCACGTAAGTCAGGACAGCATTTCTGAACACAAGTCACAATCTGAAAATATTGTTTTTTGTGAATTCCCAGAAGTTTTAGACAAAACAGTTTAGGCAGAACAATTTTAGACAGTTTGAGACAGATGCAGTTTAGACAGAACAATTCTTAGCAGATCATCAGTGCAGAAGTAAGTTCAAGGCAAAAATTCAGTCTCCACTATAGTGGATCAAAGACTGCAAGGAAATAAAATCAGATACTTGAAGTTGCATATGGATGAATAAAAAACCCTTTTTAGACAGAAAAATCCTTTGCAGATAGAACAATGTAGGAGGGTGTTCAATGCAAAAATTCAGATTCCATTATACTGGATTCAAAACGTTGAGAAGTAAAACCAGACAAACTGAAGTTGCATATAGAACAATGTAGGAGGATGTTCAATGCAAAAATTCAGATTCCATTATACTGGATTCAAAACGTTGAGAAGTAAAACCAGACAAACTGAAGTTGCCCCCGTTTAGATCAAGCAATTCTTTTTTTTTAAAGATAGTCAATATTTATTTTGATATATTTCATCCTTTCTCAAATTAATCCAGTATATTTTATCTGAATATAGATTTCATCTTTGATAGTTGAATTCATTTCTTTTTCTTTTTTTAATATTTTTATTGTAATTAGTAAAAGGGTTACATGATATTTGCCAGATAGAAGGTGCATTAGTTCCCATACATTGATACCCTTTCACGTGTCTTGGTACCCATTTCTCTCCCTCCCCCACACCTCCCACCCATCTTGGTTTTCCCCCTTCCCTATCAAATTTCAAATATCCAAATACAAATAAATTCAATATATCAGATAACAAAGTGAGATACTATACCAATATGAGATAACCAAGGGACAGCAAAGGAGATGAGAGACAACATAGTACATTAAGGACAACAATCATTCATTATATGGCTTTTGTTTCAATATCCTGGAGGTCCTTTCAATTAGCTTCACATTATATGGCCTTATGTATCAAGATTTTGCTCTTTTGCAGATTTCTGCTAGTAGAGCCCAAGGTTTCTACTGATTATGACAAATGAGGGAAACCATTGAGCCTAAGTTCCTTTGAGTCTGGCTTACTTCACTTAATATGATTTTTTCTAAGTCTTTCCATTTCCTAACAAATGGGGCGATGTCATTCTTTCTGACAGCAGCATAGAATTCCATTGTGTACAAATACCACAACTTGTTGATCCACTCATCAACTGAGGGACATCTAGGTTGGTTCCATATCTTTGCTATGGTGAATAGTGCTGCAATGAACATTGTTGTGCTAGTGGATTTAGTATGTCCTTGTTTCTGGATGGTTGGGTAAATGCCAAGTAGTGGGATTGCTGGGTCATAGGGGAGTTCTATGTTTAGCCTTTTGAGGCACTGCCACACTGCTTTCCATAGTGGTTGAACGAGATTGCACTCCCACCAACAGTGTACTAGTGTAGATCGAGCAATTCTTAACAGATAGAACAATGCAGGGAGAAGTTGAATACAAAAATTCAGTCTCCACTATACTGGATCAAAGGCCTCAATTAAGTGAAAGTAGGTACAATGAAGTTGCACAGGGACGAATTAAAAACTCCGTTTAATCAGAACAATTCCTAGCAGATAGAACAATGCAGGACAAAGATCAATGCAAAAATTCAGTCTACATTATACTGGATAAATACCTCAAAGTAGTAAAAGCAGTTACACTGAAGTTGCACAGGAACGAATAAAAATCTCCACTTAGAACAATTCCGAGCAGACAGAATAATGCAGGACAAAGATCAATGCAAAAATTCAGTCTAAATTATACTGGATAAAAGGACTCAAAGAAGTAAAATAAAATATACTGAAGTTGCATAGGGAAGAATAAAAGACCCTGTTTAGACAGAACAATACTTAGAAGGTAGAACAATGCAGGAGGAAGTTCAACGCACAAAAACAGTCTTCATTATACCGGATCAAAGATCTCAAATGAGTAAAAGCAGATACACTAAAGTTGAGAGGGAAGAATAAACGACACGGTTTAGACAGTGCAATTCTTTGCAGATAGAACAATGCAACACAAAGTTCAATACAAAAATCAGGTATCCATAATACTAGATCAAGGACGTCAAAGAGGTAAAAGCAGAAACACTGAAGTGGCACATGGATAAATAAATGACCGAGTTGAGACCGAACAATTCTTAGCAGAAAGAACAATGCCAGAGGAAGTTCGACGCAAAAATCCAGTTTCCGTTATACTGGATCAACGACCTGGAAGAAGTAAAAGCACACACACTGAAGTTGCACCGGGCGGAATAAAAGACTACGCTTCGACAGACCAAATCCTAGCAGGTAGAACAATGCAGGAGGTAGTTCAAGGCAAAAATCTAGTCTCCCATTTACTGGATCGAAGACCTCGAAAAAGTAAAACCAGACACACTGAAGTTGCATATGGGGGGAATAAAAGACCAGGTTTAGAATGAACAATATTTAGCAGATAGGACAATCCATGTGAAAGTTCAAGGCAATAATCCAGTCTAAATTATACTGGGTCAAATACCTCGAAGAGGTAAAAGCAGATACACTAAAGTTGAATTTGGAAAACTAAAGATCCCGTTTAGACAGAATTCTTAGTAGACAGAAAAATGCAGAATGAAGTGCAACTGAAAATCCCATGTCCATTTTACTGGATCAAAGACCATGAAGAAATAAGATGAGACACACTCAAGTTGCATATGGAAGAATAAAAACCTCCGTTTAGACAGAATAATTCTTAAGATATAGAACACTACAGCACCAAGCTCAACTGAAAAATCACGTCTCCATTACACTGGATCAAAGAACTCATAGTAAAACCAGATTCATCGAAGTGTATATGCAAGAATAAAAGACAACGTTTAGACCGAAAAATTCTTAGCAGATAGATCCATTCGGACAAAGTTCAACGCAAATATCCAGTCTCCATTATACTGGATCAAAGACTTTGAATAAGAGAAAGCAGATGCACTGAAGTTGTATAGGGAAGATTAATATATGCAGTTCAGACCGAACAATTCTTAGCACGTCATCAAAGCAGAAGGAAGTTCAACGCAAAAATTCAATCTCCACTATAGTGGATCAAGGACTGCAAAGAAATAAAATCAGATACTTGAAGTTGCACATGGATGAATAAAAGACCCTTTTTAGACAGAACAATCCTTTGCAGATAGAACAACGCAGGAGGATGTTCAATACAAAAATTCAGACTCCATTTTATTGGATCAAAAACGTTGAGAAGTAAAACCAGACACACTATGGTTTGAAAAGCCCAGTGAAAGAATTTATGTCTATATAGTTATGTTTGTATTTCCATTACCATGTCCATAGCTTTGGGTATGCAGTTACTGAGTCCTCGCTCTTGTAATGTTTGGATTTCATAACCGCATACCATGCGACCTTTGTTCCTTAGGCCTTGACTTGTCTCACTCAACATGATTCGCTCTAGATTCATCCACTTCCCTGTGAATGCCATTATTTTATCTTGTCTGTTGGCTATGTAGAATTCCATTGTGTATATATACCACATTTTCTGTATCCATTCATCTGCAGTAGGGCATCTGGATTGTTTCCATCGCCTGGCTTTTCTGAATAGTGCAGAGATGAACATAGCTGAGCAGGTGTCTTTATAGTATCCTGGGTCATGCTGTTCAGGATAGATGCCCAGAAGTGGTATGGCGGGATCATAGGGAAGGTCTATTTTCAGTTCTTTAAGGAACCTCCACACTGCTTTCCAGAGTGGCTGAACTAGTTTAAAATCCCACCAGCAGTGCAGTAGGGTTCCTTTTTCTCCACAACCCCGCCAGCAACTGTAATTGTCTGAGTTCAAAATCTTGGCCATTCTTGTTGCGTAAGGTGGTATCTTAGGGTTGTTTTTATTTGCATTTCCTTTATGACCATAGATGATGAACATTTTCTCATATGTTTTTCTGCCATTGTAATCTCTTCTTCTGATAGGTCTCGCTTTAGTTCTCTTGCCCATTTAGTGAATGATTTATTGGGTTTTCGGGGGATTACTTTCTTGAGTTCCCTGTAGATACTGGATGTTAAGCATTTGTGAGATGTATTGTTGGTGAATATCTTTTCCCAGTTGGTTGGCTGTCTCTCTACTTTTGCAACTATGCTTTTATCTGTACAGAAACTTTTTATTTTTAGATAGTCCCATTTATCGAGTCTCTCTCCAATCTGTTGTGACCATGGGATTCTGTTCAGGAATCTTTTGCCTGTGCCTATGAGTTCCAGTGTCTCTCCTACTTTATCATGTAGCAGTTTCATGGTTTCCAGTCTGACGTTGAGGTCTTTGATCCACTTTGAATTAATGCTTGTGCATGGCGAAATGCTAGGGTTAATTTTTAGTTTTCTGCATGTGGCTGGCCAGTTTTGCCAGCACCAATAATTGAATAGACTGTGTTTGTTCCGTTGTATATATCTTTGGCTCCTTTGTCAAATACAAGTTGCCTATAGTTATGTGGTTCTATTTCTGGGTCTTCTATTCTGTTCCCTGATCTTCTGGTCTGATTTTGTGCCAGTACCAACAGTTTTTGTTATTATGGCTCTATAGTAGAGTTTGAAGTTTGGTTTTGTAATACCACCAGCATTGCTCTTTTTGCCTAGAATTGTTTTGGCTATTGTAGGTCTTTTTTTATTCCATATGAATCCTTGGATTATATCTTCAATTTCCGTAAGCAATGTCTTTGGGATTTTGATGGGGTTTGCATTAAATTTGTATATAAATTTTGGCAGTATAGCCATTTTCACTGTGTTGATTCTCCCTAGCCATGTGGATGGGATGTCTTTCCATGTCCTAGTGTCCTCTTTAATTTCTTTCATTAGGCTTTTATATTTTTCATTGAATAATTCCTTTACATCTTTGGGTAAGTATATTCCTAAGTATTTTATTCTTTTGAGGGCTATTGCGAATGGGATCATTTTCTTGATTTGACCTTCTGTTTATGTATTGTTGGTGTACAAGAAGGCTACTGACTTCTGAAGATTGATTTTGTATCCTGCCACTTTGCTAAAGTGGTTTATTAATTCTAGAAGTTTGGGAGTGGAGTTTGTTTGGTCACTCAAGTCAGTGCAAATAAGGATAGTTTAATTTCTTCTTTCCCTATGTGGATCCCTTTGATGTCCTTTTCTTGCCTTATTGCGCTGTCTAAGGGTTCCAGCACTATATTGAAGAGAAGTGGAGAGAGTGGGCATCCCTGTCTAGTTCCTGATTTTAAGGTGAATGGTTCCAGTCTTTCACCATTTAGTATAATATTGGCTGTAGGTTTTTCATATATGGCTTTCACTATTTTGAGGAATGTACCTCTTATTCCTATTTTTTCTAGTGCTTTCAACATGAATGGATGCTGTATTTTGTCAAATGCCTTCTCCGCGTCCAGAGAAATTATCATATGATTCTTATCCTTAACTCTATTGATATGATGTATTACATTGATTGATTTGTGAATGTTAAACCAGCCTTGCATCTGTGGGATGAAGCCCACTTGATCATAGTGTATGATTTTTTTAATTTGTTTCTGGATTCTGTGGTTAATATTTTATTGAGGAGTTTTGCGTCTGTGTTCATAAGAGAAGATAGGTCTGTAGTTTTCTTTTTTGTTGGGTCTTTCCCTGGTTTGGGGATGAGAGTAATATTAGCTTCATAAAATGAGTTTGGTATTTCTCCTTCTGTTTCTGTTTCTCAGAAGAGTTTCAAGAGTATAGGTGTTATTTCATCTTTAAACGTCTTGTAGAATTCTGCAGTGAATCCATCTGGACCTGGGCTTTTTTTGGTTGGCATTTCCCTGATTGCTTCCACAATTTCATTGTAAGAAATTGGTCTGTTCAATTTGTTTACCTCATTGTTGTTCAGTGTGGGTAGCCTATATTTATTTAAGAAATCATCCATTTCTACTAGATTTTCTTGTTTCTTTGAATATAGGCCCTGGTAATACCTATTCATTATGGACTGGATTTCTTGGAAATCAGTTGTGATTGTTCCCATGGGGTTTCTAATCTTGTTTATTTGAGTCTCCCCTTTCCTTTTTTTGATTAATCTTGCTAAGGGTCTGTCTATTTTGTTGACACTTTCAAACAACCAACTTTTTGATTTATCAATTTTGTGTATAGTAGATCTTATTTCAATCTCTGAAATTTCTGATTTTATTTTTGTTATTTCTGTCCTTCTAGCTGTTTTAGAATTAACTTTTTCTTGCTCCTCTAGGTGTTTCAGTTTTATTTTAAGGTTATTTACGTGCTCTTCTTCTGTCTTTTTAATATGCGCTCGCAGTGCGATAAATTTGCCTCTTAGAACTGCCTTTGCTGTGTCCCATAAGTTCCTTTGTGATGTTTCTTGATTGTCATTACATTCAAGGAAGTTCTTAATTTCATTTCTGATCTGATCTGTTACCCAGGGGTTATTCAGAAGTGTGTTGTTCAGTTTCCATGTGATTGAATGTTTTTTTACTTTGACTGCATTGTTCAGAATTAGTCTGACTCCACTGTGGTCTGATAGGATGGATGGGATTATATCAGACCTCTTGTATCTGCTTAAGTATTCTGTATGAACTATTATACGATCTATTTTGGAGTGTGTGCCGTGTGCTGCTGAGAAAAATGTAAAAAGTTTCGCCATTGGGTGGAAGATTCTGTGTATATCTGTTAAGCCCAGCTGGGCTATGGTGTCATTTAATTCAATGGTGTCTTTGCTTAACTTTTGTTGAGTTGACCTGTCATTTGTTGAGAGTGGTGTATTGAGGTCATGCACAATGATTGTGTCTGAGTCTATCTTGTTCTGTAGTTCTAAAAGAGTTTTTTGACGAATTTGGGTGCTCCCGTGTTGCGGGAGTAGATGTTTATAACTGTAATATTATGGGCATGGATTGTATCCTTTACTAAAATATAATGGCCGTCTCTATCCTTATGTATTGATTTTACTGAGGAGTTAGTTTTGTCGGAGATTTAGATTGCTACTCCTGCTTTTTTGCATGGTGCATTGGAGTGGAAAATTCATTTCCATCCTTTCACTTGGAATTTGTTTCTGTCTTTGGCAGTGAGGTAGGTCTCTTGGAGGCAACATATAGATGGGTGGTGTTTCTTAATCCAGTCTGCTGCTCTGTGTCTTTTGATTAGATTGTTCAGCCCATTCACATTTAGGAAGATTATGGAGAAGTGGTCAGTGTCCATTGTCGTAATTTATTTTTACTTCTGGGTTTCATTTCTCTCTTTTTTCCCCTTTTGTGTTTAGTGAATTATAGGTGTTTGCTTCTTGATCTTGATGGGGGTTCTTGATGTTCTACCATCTGTTCTCGATTAATTAGTATTCTTTGTAATGCTGGTTTAGTGTGCACCTATTCATAAAGCTTCTCTTTGGAGTGAAATATTCTTGTTTCTCCCTTAAATGTAAATGCTTGTTTTGCTGTATATATCAGTCTGGGTTGGCAGTTGTTGGTCTTCAGGACATCAATGATGTTTTTCCAAGCTTTTCTTGCATTTAGGGTTTGCGTGGAGAGATCTGATGTAATTCAAATGTTCTTCCCATTATAATATAGCTCATTCTTTGTTTTTGCAGCATTTAAGATCGATTTCTTAGTATTCGCGTCTAATGTCTTTACTATGATATGTCTAGGTGAGTTCCTTCTAGGATCTTGCCTGCTTGGGGTCCTAAAACCTTCAATAATGTGAGTATTTTCCCTTTTGAAGTTGGGGAAGTTCTCTGCTATGATTTTGGTGAATAAGGTTGCATACCTTTGTCCTGGAATTCGGCACCCTCCTAATAATCCCTATTATACGAAGATTAGACTTCTTTGCTACATCTGCCAATTCCTGGAGCTCTCTCTGGTAGATTCTGACTGATTTTTCCAAGGTGGCGATTCTCTGTTCCAGCTCTTGTGTTTTGTCTTCTGTTTCTGATGCTCTATTCTCCATCTCAGTCAATCTGCTGCTTAATGCCTCCATTTTTGCTTGAAGTGTGGACACTGAGGTGATCATGTCTGCTTTGAGGGTATTAATATTTTCTTCCATTTCTCTTTTGAATTTGAGGAGCTCTTTGGAGATTTCCTGCTTATGTTCCTGGAATTGATTTTGGAGTTCTGTTTTAATCTCTTAGTCATGTTCACAATCATCTCCTTGAATAGGGTCCTGTTTTGTGTCTCTTCAGGGGTCATTTCTTGGGATGGTGACATCTCTCTCGTCCCTTCGCTCTTGTTACCTTTTGGGCTTTGCGTGGGACTTTGATTATTTATGTATGTCATAATTCTTCTTTGCACTCTCCTCAGCATTGAGAACTGTTGTTTAGTTCACTCTGTGGTCAGTAGGTAGCATTGTTTACTTGGATTGGGACCGTGGTTCTGGGAATATGTGAATACCTGTGGTTCTCGGCCAAATTGATTCCTCTGCTAACTAGGTCAGAGTTTGCAGTTTTTGCAGGTATTCGGTCCATTCCCAGAGGCTGTGTGCTGCTACACGACTAGCTCTCAGCCCAACCAGTAGCCTCACAGTGGGCTGTGGGATGGATCTGCTAGCTTCAGTCTCAGTGTGCTTGGCAGATGGTTGGTTTTCCTGTGCTGCTTCTAGGGGCAGGCCCCCGGCCAAGGATCTGGGGTTTGGGAGTTTCCAGGGGCTCTCAGCAGGGCCTGCAGCTGTCTGCTCTGTTCCCAGGGGTGGGGCCCAGCTGAGGACATGGGCTCCAAGGACGGAGCTGCACCTTTCTGATTCTCAGAAGGGATCTTGGCTGCTGGTCAGCCCTTCAGTTCCCTGCTGCTTTGTCAGAGAGTCTGTGACTGTGGGGGGGGGCCCTCAGTGCTGTCTTGCTCAGGATTCCCAGCTGGAGGATGCCCGGCTCAAGATTTGGGGGGACAGATGCTGGCTTCTATTTTCCCACACACCCCACCCTCTGTTGTAAGGCAGGGTCTCAGCGCTCCCCACTCTCCAGACCCAGTTGCCTGGGAGAGGAACCTGGTGGGCGGGTGGGAGCTGGGACACTTCCACCTACCTTGGTGGGATGCTGGGTCTTGGCATAGCCCGCCTGTCAGTGTCCAGTCAGAGGCCTGGGAGAGGAACCTGGTGTGTGGGTGGGGACTGGGACACCTCCGCCTCCCTTGGTGGGGTGCTTGGTCTTAGCGCCGCCTGCCTGTCAGTTGCCAGTCAATGGTCTGGGGAAGGGGGCTGTTGAGGGAAGGGACAGGTTTCTAAATTCCTTGCTCCCCAAAGATCAATGCAAAAATTCAGTCTACATTATACTGGATAAAAGACCTCGAAGAAGTAAATCAGATACCCTGAAGTTGCATATGGAAGAATAAAAGAATCTGCTTTGACAGAATAATACTTAGCAGATACATCAATGCAGGAGGAAGTACAACGCACAAAAACAGTCTTCATTATACCAGTTCAATAAGTGAAAGCACATAAACTAAAGTTGCAGAGGGAAGAATAAAATACACTGTTCAAACAAAACCATTCTTAGCAGAGAGAACAACGCAGGAGGAAGTTCAACCCCAAAATCCAGTCTGCATTATCCTGGATCAAAGACCTCGAAGAAATAAAATCAGATGATACACTGAAGTAGCATATGGAAGAATAAAAGACCCCATTTAGACAGCGCAATTCTTTGCAGATAGAACAATGCAACATGAAGGTAAAAGGAGATACACTAAAGTTGAATATGGAAAACTAAAAGACCCCGTTTAGACAGAATTCTTAGTAGATTGAAAAATGCAGGATGAAGTTCAACACAAAAATCCCGTGTCCATTGTACTGGATTAAAGACAACGAAGAAATAAGATGAGATACACTCAAGTTGCATGTGGAAGAATAAAAAACTTCGTATGGACAGAACAGTTCTTAGCAGATAGAACCATACTGCACCAAGCTCAACTGAAAAATCGTGTCTCCATAACCATGGATCAAAGAACTCGTAGTTATACCACATTCACTGAAGTGGTATATGCAAGAATAAAAGACAACGTTTAGACCGAAAAATTCTTACCAGATAGAACCATTCAGACCAAGTTCAATGCAAAAATCCAGTCTCCATTGTACAGGATCTCAGACCTTGAATAAGACAAAAAGATGCACTGAAGTTGCATATGGATGAACAAAAGACCCTTTTTAGACAGAACAAGCTTTTGCAGATAGAACAATGCAGGAGGATGTTCAATGCAAAAATTCAGACTTCATTATACTGGATCAAAAACATTGAGAAGGAAAACCAGACACACTAAAGTTGCATATGTACGAATAAAAGCTCCCGTTTAGATAGAGCAATTCTTAACAGATAGAACAATGCAGGAGGAAGTTGAATACAAAAATTCAGTTTCCACTATACTGGATCAAAAGCCTCAATTAAGTGAAAGCAGATATACTGAAGTTGCCCAGGGACGAATAAAAATCTCCGTTCAGTCAGAAAACTTCCTAGCAGATAGAAGTATGCAGGACAAAGATCAATGCAAAAATTCAGTCTACATTATACTGGAGAAATACCTCAAAGAAGTAAAAGCAGTTACACTGAAGTTGCACAGGAACGAATAAAATATCCATTTAGTCAGAACAAATCCTAGCAGATAGAACAATGCAGGACAAAGATCAATGCAAACATTCAGTCTACATTGTACTGGATAAAAGACCTCGAAGAAGTAAACTCAGATACACTGAAGTTGCATATGGAAGAATAAAAAACCCTGTTTAGACAGAACAATACTTACCAGATAGAACAATGCAGGAGGAAGTACAACACAGAAAACCAGTCTTCATTATAACAGATCAAAGACCTCGAATAAGTGAAAGCAGATACACTAAAGTTGCAGAGGGAAGAATAAAAGACCCGGTTTAGACAGTGCAATTCTTTGCAGATAGAACAATGCAACACGAAGTTCAATACAAAAATCAGGTCTCCATAATACTGGATCAAAGACGTCGAAGAAGTAAAAGCAGAAACACTGAAGTTGCACATGGATAAATAAATGACCGCACTGAGACCGAACAATTCTTTGCAGATAGAACAATGTCAGAGGAAGTTCAACGCAAAAATCCAGTTTCCATTATACTGGATCAACCACCGGGATGAAGTAAAAGCAGATATAGTGAAGTTGCAGTGGGAACAATAAAAGACATTGTTCAAACAAAACAATTCTTACCAGAGAGAACAATGCAGGAGGAAGTTCAACGCAAAAATGCAGTTTGCATTATCCTGGATCAAAGACCACGAAGAAATAAAATCAGATACACTGAACTTCTATATGGAAGAATAAAAGACCCCATTTAGAAAGCGCAATTCTTTGCAGATGGAACCATGCAACATGAAGTTCGATGCAAAAATCCATTTACACTGGATCAAAGAAGTTGAAAAATAAAGGAAGATACACTGAAGTTGTACATGGATAAATAAAAGACCCCATTGAGAGCCAAAGATATACAATGGAACAAACACAGTCTATTCAATTATTGGTGCTGGCAAAACTGGCCAGCCACATGCAGAAAACTAGCCTTTCGCCATGCACAAACATCAACTCAAAGTGGAGCAAAGACCTCAACGTCAGACTGGAAATCGTGAAACTGCTACATGATAAAGTAGGAGAGACACTGGAACTCATAGGCACAGGCAAAAGATTCCTGAACAGAACATGGTCACAACAGATTGGAGAGAGTCTCGATAAATGGGACTACCTAAAAATAAAAAGTTTCTGTACAGATAAAAACATAGTTGCAAAAGTAGAGAGACAGCCAACCAACTGGGAAAAGACATTCACCAACAATACATCTCACAAATGCTTAATATCCAGTATCTACAGGGAACTCAAGAAAGTAATCCCCCGAAAACCCAATAAACCATTCACTAAATGGGCAAGAGAACTAAAGCGAGACCTATCAGAAGAAGAGATTACAATGGCAGAAAAACATATGAGAAAATGTTCATCATCTATGGTCATAAAGGAAATGCAAATAAAAACAACCCTAAGATACCACCTTACGCAACAAGAATGGCCAAGATTTTGAACTCAGACAATTACAGTTGCTGGCGGGGTTGTGGAGAAAAAGGAACCCTACTGCACTGCTGGTGGGATTTTAAACTAGTTCAGCCACTCTGGAAAGCAGTGTGGAGGTTCCTTAAAGAACTGAAAATAGACCTTCCCTATGATCCCGCCATACCACTTCTGGGCATCTATCCTGAACAGCATGACCCAGGATATTATAAAGACACCTGCTCAGCTATGTTCATCTCGGCACTATTCACAACAGCCAGGCGATGGAAACAATCCAGATGCCCTACTGCAGAAGAATGGATACAGAAAATGTGGTATATATACACAATGGAATTCTACATAGCCAACAGACAAGATAAAATAATGGCATTCACAGGGAAGTGGATGAAACTAGAGCGAATCATGTTGAGTGAGACAAGTCAAGACCTAAGAAACAAAAGGCACATTTTATCCCTAATATGTGGCTATTAAGTCCAAAGAGTACAAGAGCGAAGACTCAGTAACTGCATACCCAAAGCTATGGACATGGTAATGGAAATACAAACATAACTATATAGACATAAATTCTTCCACTGGGCTTTCCAAACCATAGTCTGAGCAGGGAGAGATATAAGATGGAAGGAGCAAACAAATGACAGTTTAAGAGGACTAAAAATTGACCTCCTCCTTGAGCTGGCAACATTCCCAGAGCACAGGGGCATCCTGAAAGACCAGTCATATCATAGATCACAAAGATGGTGGAGAAAGTTTCTGGCAATAGAAAAAGCCATAAAGTTAAAAAAAACAAACCATAATTGTTCCTCAGCTTCAAGATAATGCGAAATTATAAAAGCACAGTGTTAAGCGTCTAATTGTATCTCTGCACCTCCACTATTTTGCACATAAGATGTTAGAAATAACCAGCTACAACTTCAACTTATCTTGATCTTGGTAATAACCAAATAGAAAATTAAAGTGAAACCACTTTGGTTATCCTAAGTATAACAAAGGAAGACAAAAATATTACAAAGGACAGATCCTTTCAGCAGGTACACATTTGAACATATAATTGAAAAAAGTATATATTTTCACTACTGAATCTACTAAGTCTTATTTACAACATTTTTAATTTTCAAAAACCTATTTGTTTGAATGTATTAAATAATTATTTTAAATTATAGAATTCAAACTATAAACCCATATGAAACACACACACAAGTCCATATGCATATGTACACAGTCAGACTGGTGAAAGAATGATACATACTAGGATGGGTTTCCATGGTGAAACTTCTTAAACAATCAAACACCAGTTTAACAAAGGAACATTTGGAAGCCAAAATATGTTTTGTCTGAGCTATAGCACTAAATGTAGACTGGTAGACAAATGGAGAGAGGAATGCTGACCATATATGGTCATAATATTCAATTATATGTATGTGGAAAATGGAAATTTTAGGAGATAGGTAGGGATCTAATAGATGGGTAGGGAGAATGACAGATATGCAATTAAGATAAATTATAAACAAAAAGGATATGTTAAAATACTGCACTTTAGCACAACTACTTTAAAAGCATTCAATGGATATTATTTTTTATAACTCAGAAATTTTTTATTGCACGGCAAGCTCTAGAAGCATTAAAATTAATCTAAGGGAGAGTAAGAAATAAGATCAAATGATGACATAAGAAAATGTTGAATTTTTTGATGGCCAATGCAATTACCATTTTCCACAGAGATTAAACATCTTCATACATAAAAAGAAACTGGATAGAACCAAGGACACACTAAACCCATTAGTACAACGATGTTCATTGCAGCACTATTTACCATAGCAAAGATATGGAACCAACTCAGATGCTCCTCAATTGATGAGTGCATCAAAAAATGTGATATTTATACACAATGGAATTCTATGCTGCAATCAGAAAGAATGACATAGCCCCATTTGCAAGGAAATACAAAGACTTGGAAAAAAGTGAAGTAAGCCAGACTCAAAGGAACATAGGTTCAATGGTTTCCCTCACTTGTCATAATTAGTATAAACCTTGGACTCTCCTAACAGTTTACACAGGGCAAGACCTAGATACATAAGGCCATATAGGATGAGGCTAAATGAAAGGACCTCCAGGATATGGAAGCAAGAGCCATATAATGTGTGATTATTTTTCTTAATGTACTATGTTATTTCTCATCGCTTTTGTTGTCCCTTGGTTATCTCATATTGTTACAGTATCTTACCTTGTTGTCTGGTATATGGTATATATGTTTATTTGAAATAGGATAGGGAAGGGGAAAACAAGATGAAGGGAGGGCGTGGGATGAGGGAAACGGAGACAAAAACATGAGGGAGCATCAATGTTTGAGAAGTAATTCACCTCCTATCTGGCAAATATAACGTAACCCTTCTATTAATTACAATAAAAAAGACTATACAAAAAATTAGCAGATAGAACAGTGCAGGTGGAAGGTCAGCGCAAAAATCCAGTCTTCATTATACTGGATAAAAGACTTAGAAGAAGTAAAAGCAGATACACTAAAGATGCACATTGAAGAATATAAGACCTTGCCTAGACAGAACAATACTTAGCAGATGGAACAATGCAGGAGTAACGTCCACCTAAAAATCAAGTCTTTGATCAAATACCTCGAAATGTAAACGTAGATACACTGAAGTTGCATATGGTAGACTAAAAGTCCCCATTTAGACAGAACAATACTTAGCTGATCGAATAATGAAGGAGAAAGTTCAACGCCAAAATCCTGTCTCCATTACACTGGCTCAAAGACCTCGAAGAAGTAATCGCAGATACACTGAAGTTGCATATGGAAGAATAAAAGACCCCGTTTAGACAGAACTTTTCTTCCCAGATAGAGCAATGCAACAGAAGGTTCACCCAAACATCCAGTCTCCATTTTACTTGGTCAAATAGCTGGAAGAAGTAAAAGCAGATACACTGAAGTTGCATGTGGAAGAATAAAATTCCCCGTTTAGACAGAACAATACGTATCAGAGAGTACAATGCCGAAGGACATTCAACCAGAATAATCCAGTCTCCATTACACAGGATCAAAGACCTCGAAGAAGTAAAAGCAGATACACTGAAGTTACATATGGAACAATAAAAGAACCTATTTAAACACAACTATTCTTACCAGATATAGCAATGCAACAGAAGTTTCAACGCAAAAATCCAGTCTCCTAATGGAGACTTGGTCAAAGAGCTGGAAGAAATAAAAGCAGATACACTGAAGTTGCATGTGGAAGAACAAAAGACGCCGTTTAGACAGAACAACTCTTAGTGACAGAACAATGCAGGTGGAAGTAAACCTCGAACATTCATTCTCCAATATACAGGGTCAAAGACCTCGAAAAAGTAAAGGCAGATTCACTGAAGTTGCATATGGAAGAATGAAAGACTGAACTATTCTTAGCCGATAGAACAATTTTTAGCAGATACACCCCGTTTAAGCAGAACAATAATTAGCAGATAGAACAATCCAGGAGGATGGTCAACACAAAAATCTGGAAGCTCAACGCAATCATTCAGGCTCCTTTATACTAGATCAAAGACCTCAAAGAAGTTAAAGCACATACACTAAAGTTGCATATGGAAGAATCAAAGACCCCAGTTAGACAGAACTATTCTATTTTTTAGCTTTTAAAATAATTTAATTTACATCATGTATGAAAATTATAAATCAAAACTTCCCGTCTTTTTATATAAATGACTATTATTACATGGCAGGTGTATATCATTATGTACACTGGACTCAACTGAATGAGGTAGGTAAAATATTTTTCATAAATATTGATTATAAAAATGAAAACAAAATTATAGTTGCCAAATTTTCAACATTCACCTCAGAAAACCATACACATAATGGTAGGGGAAAAAAGACTTCAGGTGTGGAACTAAAATGGAATTTCTAAAAATTGCAGTCAACTTGCTTTTCATTTAAATTTTATTGTAAATGTTATGTACAGGTGGGTTACAGTTACATAATTAAGATAATGAGAACATTGCTTTGAAAATAGTGTTACCTACTCCTTCATTTTCACACCATTTTCCCTCTCTCAGTGCCCTCCCTAGTTATAAAGTTCATTTTCAGCATATTGTCTAGTGAGTATCTGTTGAATTGGTTCACTCTTGGTTATACTGTTTCTGTGATTCCCTTTTCCTTCCCCAGATCCGATAAATTTACACTCAAAATGAAGATTACAGAAATCAAAAACTGGGAATAAACCAAAGGAAAGACGAAATAAAAAGTAAAAACATATTAAGTAACCTAAGTAAGCCAGACCCAAAGGAACATAGGCTCAGTGGTTTCTCTCATTGGCAATAATTAGTACACATCTAGGACTCTTCTAGCAGAGGATTACATTAGCATAAAACCTAGATTCATAAGGTCATGTAGGATGAGACTAAATGAAAAGATCTCTAGGTTAGGGAAACAAAAGCGTTATCTTTTGTGACAGTTGTTCTTAATGTACTATGTTATTTCTCTACTCTTTGTTGCCCTTTGGTTAATCTCATATAGTTACTATACTTGAATGTGTTCCCTGGTGTATTATATATGTTGGATTATTTGAAATAGGAAAGGGAAGGGGGCTAAGGACCCACTAACATGGATGAGGTGGTGAAGGGCACAAATGCCTAACAGTTTTGAAACATGTCTTTTGTAAACCAAGCTGGTTTAGCCTATGCATAGATGACAAGATGAAAAGTATGACTAATTATAGGCTATACAGGAAGGCAATTCCATGTTACAAACCCTTTGGACAATTCCCAGACAATTCATAAAGGAAATACCTAGAATATCAGTGTATTAAATGGGGGACTAGCAGGAAGGATTGAATCACATGGAATCAGTGAAGAAACAGTAGAGAATTTTCTCACAATATTTAATATGCATGCACAAGACAAAGTGTGTCTATTAATGTTTCTGTTGGTGAAGGGAGAGGGGGAGTATTTTGGAAGGTGTGGGTTTTTTTCATATATTTTTATTGTAATTACTAGAAGGGTTACAGTATATTCACCAGAAAGAAGGTGCATTAATTCACATACATTGATACCTTTCTTATGCTTGGTCCCCATTTCTCTCCCCACCACCCCCACCCCTCATTTTGTTTTCCCGCCTTCCCTATCCACTTTCAAATGACCAAATACAAATGTGTCCAATATATCAGATAACAAAGTGAGATACTCTAACAACATGAGATAACCAAGGGACAACAAAAGAGATGAGAGATAACATAGTACATAAAGGAAAACAATCACTCATTATATGGATTTTGTTTCTATATCCTAGAGGTCCTTTCATTTAGTGTCGTACTGTATTGGCTTATGTATCCAGGTTTTGCTCTATTGCAAATCTCTGCTAGGAGAGACCAAGGTTTCTACTGATTATGAAAATGAGGGAAAACATTGGGCCTATCTTCCTTTGAGTCTGGCTTCACTTAATATGATTTTTTCTAAGTTTTTCCATTTCCTAACAAATGGGGCGATGTCATTCTTTCTGACAGCAGCATAGAATTCCATTGTGTACAAATACCACATCTTGTTGATCCACTCATCAACTGAGGGACATCTAGGTTGGTTCCATATCTTTGCTACGGTAAATAGTGCTGCAATGAACATTGTTGTGCTAGTGGATTTAGTCTGTCCTTGTTTCTGGACGATTGGGTATATGCCAAGGAGTGGAAATGCTGGGTCATAGGGGAGCTGTATGTTTAGTCTTTTGAGGAACTGCCATACTGCTTTCCATAGTGGTTGAACGAGTTTGCACTCCCATCAACAGTGTAGTAGTGATCCCTCCTGGGCACACCCCCTCCACCATCTGTTGTTATTAGTTTTCTTGATCCTGGCCATTCTAACTAGAGTGAGGTGGAATTTTAGAATTGTTCTGCTTTGCATTTCTTTTATGACCAGAGATGTTGAGCTTTTCTTCATGTGTTAGTGTTTTGGGTCAGGAAAAAAATAATACATGACTTTCCTTGCTATTTAACCTAGAAAAATATTAAATACACTCTCCCACATGACAGAAGGTTCATTGACATGTAGAATATGGTTCAAACAAATGAAACTGCCTAAAATAAATCATATGAAAAGTGTGTCTCATCGTTTATAGTTTTGAAGTATGGGGAGCCTCTGTGTGTCCTGATGTCACTTCTGGAATCTGCTATAGCATACCACCATGTGCTTTAACTGGCATTTCTAAATAAAATTTTGCATTTCACATGAGTCATTGTTGGGAGTTAAATATACATTACTTTCTGTTTTTAACATTTTTTTGTCCTGGTCCTTGTGATTGAACTCAGGGATTAGACACTGCCCATGGGTTTTGTGGCTCAAGTCCAGTGCTCCACTCCTTGAGTCACAGTGCCACTTCCAGCCCTTGCTGAGTAGTCTATTGGAGATCAGAGTCTCACAGACTTTCCTGCCCATACTGGCTTCACTCACAGCATCCTGAGTAGCTAGGATCACATATGGGAGCAAACAGTTCAGCCTCGATTCAGAGATATTAATTCTTCACCTGTTTTTAGACAGAACTTTCCATTTAAGTCATTCATGTACATGTACAATGCATCTTAAACCCAATCACACCCTCCAAAATTTTCCCTCTCCCCCTTCCCCACCTGCCACATTAATATCCACACTTCCTCTTATACATGAACATTGAGTATTGTAAAAAAATTTCTCCACTGTCTGTTCACTGATTCCATGTGATCCATTCCTTCTTGGTAGTCCCCTATTCAAGACACTGATATTCTAGATATTTCCTTTATGAATTGTCTGGGAACTGTCCAAAGGGATTGCAACGCAGAATGGTCTTCCTGTATAGCCTATAATTAGCCATACTTTGCATCATGTCATCTATGCATAGACTAGACCAGCTTTGTTTATGAAAGGACATGCTTCAAAACTATTCTTTCAGGCCTTTGTGCCTCACCCGCCATCCATGTTAGTGGGTCCTTAGAGATGATTTGCTCGGCACCAGTTTGGAAAATTGTGAGCTCTGTGAATTGTGCATCCACAATCATAGAAGAGCCTATTACCAGCCAGTCCCCTGACATCTCCCTAAATATCTCCAATGAAATATTATCCCCAGTTAGAAATCTCCTGTGTTGCCCTATTCATGGTCCACTGTGAGGATTGAGCCTGAGGTTTTCATACACTTCAGGCATGGGACAATCTTTTCATCTGTACTTCATGGACATGACCCAACAGAGACACAAAGCAACCAAGTGTGTAGTGAGTGTACCACGCTATTCATACAAGTGTGTTTTCTGCAAGCTTCCTCGTGATTTAGAGTTTTCCTTCTTCTCTCAATATACAGTGAAATGTCTTAACTAAAGAGCAAACAACTGCAAGTACTGCTTCTGCATAATGAAGACAAGACAGAAACTTGGAATTCTGTTAGAGGAGATCAAGGAACAGCAGTAATGAAGGATGTAAGTTATTACATTGTTACGCTGCAGCTCACAGGAATCTTACGTAAAATTTCTTATTGTTTTCCTATAGGCTGCCTTGTTATCTGATAGAATATGACTGAGAAAACTATTCGTATGGAAGTGGTGGTAGATGGTTTCATTAAAAAAAAACAGCGTGAATGTAACTTTCCATTTGTCTATTGTCTATTGTCTAGTGTCAGCAATGTACACAGTGGTCACTCCTCTCCTGAACCCTTTCATCTACAGCCTGAGGAACAAGGACCTCAAAAGTGCCCTGAGCAGGTTGTATGAACCACGAGCTGACACCAGCTGGTAGGAAGTTTATTTGTTATGTAGTTTTTGCAGAAGCAATAAACTTGAGTATATAATCTGATAAAATCTACCTGCTTGAATACCTGATTATTCTAGTTTCATTAGTACAATCCATCCTTAGAAAGGTCCTGGCTATATCAGGATAGATACCTAAAGGAGGAATGTATGCTTTCAATGTTTAAATTATTCCTTTGCAAAGAATGATGAATGTCTGCAGATGGTGGGCCTAGTAAAGAATTTAGCAAGGATTGAGTGGCAAGTTTTTAATATGCATAATTTACCTCAATAAAATTGGACAGAAACAGACCTTTATGTTTTTCTTTTTTTTCAAGTGTTACCTATTCTTTATTTGACATTTATACATAAGCCACACTAAAATGCCTTTCAATAACTAAAAGGCAGATTTCAGAAATGGGGAATTCTAATTCAATTGGTATAGTCAAGACCAAAAATAAGCCATTGCCTCATCTTCAATCATTGTCTCTAACAGGCTAATGATCACATATTCAAACAGGTTAATTTTTCTTTTTTTATTGTAATTAGTAAAAGGGTTACATGATATTTGCCAGATAGAAAGTGCATTAATTCACATACATTGATACCCTTTCACATGTCTTGGTACCCGTTTCCCTCCCCCCCAAACCCCCAACCCATCTTGGTTTTCCCCCCTTCCCTATCAAATTTCAAATATTCAGATACAAATGAATTCAATATATCAGATAACAAAGTGAGATACTATACCAATATGAGATAACCAAGGGACAGCAAAGGAGATGAGAGACAACATAGTACATTAAGGACAACAATCATTCATTATATGGCTTTTGTTTCACTATCCTGGAGGTCCTTTCAATTAGCTTCACATTATATGTCCTTATGTATCAAGATTTTGCTCTATTGCAAATCTCTGCCAGTAGAGCCCAAGTTTTCTACTGATTATGACGAATGAGGGAAACCATTGAGCCTAAGTTCCTTTGAGTCTGGCTTACTTCACTTAATGTGATTTTTTCTAAGTCCTTCCATTTCCTAACAAATGGGGCGATGTCATTCTTTCTGACAGCGGCATAGAATTCCATTGTGTACAAATACCACAACTTGTTGATCCACTCATCAACTGAGGGACATCTAGGTTGGTTCCATATCTTTGCTATGGTGAATAGTGCTGCAATGAACATTGTTGTGCTAGTGGGTTTAGTATGTCCTTGTTTCTGGGTGGTTGGGTAAATGCCAAGTAGTGGAATTGCTGGGTCATAGGGGAGTTCTATGTTTAGCCTTTTGAGGCACTGCCACACTGCTTTCCATAGTGGTCGAACGAGTTTGCACTCCCACCAACAGTGTAGTAGTGATCCCTCCTGGCCACATCCCCTCCAGCATCTGTTGTCATTCGTTTTCCTGATCCTGGCCATTCTAGCTGGAGTGAGTTGGAATCCTAGAGTTGTTTTGATTTGCATTTCTTTTATGACTAGAGATATTGAGCATTTCTTCATGTGTCTATAGGCCATTTTTGTTTCTTGTTCAGAGAAGATTCTCTTTAAGTCTTTGGCCCATATTTTAATGGGATGGTTGTTACTTTGGAGGTTAGTTTTGGAGTGATTCAATTTTTTGAGTTGTTGATATATTTTAGATATGAGGTCTTTGTCCGTTGTTTGGTTGGTGAAGATCTTCTCCCATTTTGAAGGCTTCCTGATTAGTTTACTAGCTATGTCCTTTGCAATACAAAAGCTCTGCAGTTTAATGCAGTCCCACTTATCCAGCCTTTCCCTGATTTGTTGTGATTCCTGGTCCTTATTAAGAAAGTTTCGACCTGTGCCAAGGAGGCCTAGTGTATCTCCTATTCCTTCCTGTAGAGTTTTCAGTGTGTCAGCTTTTACCTCCAGGTCTTTGATCCATTTGGAGTTAATTCTAGTGCAAGGTGACAAAGAAGGATCCAGCTTTAGTTTTCTGCAGGTGCTTAACCAGTTCTGACAGCACAACTTGTTGAAGAGGCTATCTTTCTTCCATTCTATTTTTTTGGCTCCCTTGTCAAAGATTAGGTGGCCATAGGTCTGTGGTTTAATATCTGGGTCCTCAGTTCTATTCCATTGGTCTTCAGGCCTGTTCCTGGGCCAGTACCAAGCTGTTTTGAGAATTATGGCTCTGTAATAGAGTCTAAATTTTGGAATTGATATTCCTCCAGCGCTTTTCTTTCTGCTAAGAAGTGTTTTTGCTATACGGGGTCTTTTATTATTCCATATGAAATTTTGGATTGCCTCTTGTATTTCTTTAAAGAATGACATTGGGATGTTGACGGGTATTGCATTGAATTTGTAGATAGCTCTTGGCAAGATTGTCATTTTCACAATGTTGATTCTTCCAATCCAGGAGCATGGGAGGTTTTTCCATTTCCTTAGTTCTGCTTTAATTTCCTTTTTTAGGGTTTTAAAGTTTTCATCAAAAAGGTCCTTTACATTCTTAGTTAAGCTAATACCTAGGTACTTTATTTAATTTGAGGCTATTGTGAAAGGAGTTTCTTTCCTGATTATTGCCTCGTTCCTCTCACTGTTGGCATAAAGGAAGGCAGTTGATTTTTGAGGGTTGATTTTATAGCCTGCTATTCTTCCAAAGCTCTGAATCAGCTCAAGGAGCTTGGGAGTAGAGTCTATAGGATTCTTTAAATACAGAATCATGTCATCTGCAAAGAGGGATAGTTTTATTTCCTCTTTCCCTACTTGGATCCCCTTTATGCTTGCTTCTTGCCTTATTGCACTGGCTAGGAATTCTAGTACTATGTTAAAGAGTAGTGGAGAGAGTGGGCATCCTTGTCTCATTCCTGATTTTAGAGGGAATGGCTTTAGATTTTCAACATTAAGTGTAATACTACCAGTAGTTTTCTCATACACCGCCTTTATTACATGGAGGAATGTTCCATGGATTCGTAGTTTTTCCAGAGCTTTTAACATAAAGGGGTGTTGGATCTTGTCAAATGCCTTTTCCGCGTCTTTTGAGACAGTCATGTGATTTTTGTCCTTGCTCCTGTTGATGTGTTGAATTATATTAATTGATTTGCGTATGTTGAACCAGCTTTGCCTCCCCGTGATGAATCCAGTTTGATCATAGTGTATAATTTTTTTGATGAGTTGTTGTAGACGATTGGCCAGTATTTTGTTGAGAAGTTTTGCATCGATGTTCATCAAAGATATAGGTCTATAGTTCTCTTTCTTTGATGAATCTCTGTCTGGTTTGGGGATCAGGGTTATACTGGCTTCATAGAATGAGTTTGGTAAGGAACCTTCATTTTCAATTTCGTTGGGGAGCTTGAGGAGTATTGGTGTGAGCTCTGCTTTGAAGACCTTATAGAATTCAGCTGTGAATCCAGTTGGCCCTGGCCTATTCTTAGGAAGTTCTCTAATTTCCATTTCTATTTCAGAGCTTCAAATAGGCCTGTTGAGTTGACTTAGTTCTTCTTGGTTCAGTGTGGGTATGTTAATATTGGCTAGGAATTCATCCATTTCATCTAGATTGTCAAATTTGTTGGCATAAAGGTTTGAGAGTATTCCCTCATGATATTCTGGATCCTGGTAATGTCTGTAATGATATTACTATTTTCATCTGCGATTTTGTTTATTTCGATATGCTCTCTTCTTTTTTTGGTAAGATTTGCTAAGGGCTTGTCAATTTTGTTAATTCTTTCAAAGAACCAACTCCTTGTTTTGTTGATTCTTTCTATAGTTTTCTTGGATTCCAAATCATTTAATTCCGCTTTGATTTTAATGATTGGCTTTCTTCTACTGGGATTAGGGTTGGTTTGTTGCTCTTTTTCCAGGATCTTAAGGTGAGACATTAACTTGATGGTTTGCAATTTTTCCAACTTGTTGTTGTAGGCACTCAGCGCTATAAATTTTCCTCTGAGTACTGCCTTTGCTGTGTCCCAAAGGAGTTGGTATTTTGTGTGCTCCTTACTGTTAAATTTACTGTTGGATTTCTGTTCTGATCTCTTCGATGACCCACTGGTGATTCAACAATGTGTTGTTCAGTCTCCATGAGTTACAGGGTTTTCGTTGGTGGAGATGTGTGTTCAGTTCCAGTTTGATGCCTTTGTGGTCTGAGAGTGTGCATGGAATAATTTCTGTGTTTCTGAATCTGTCCAGGTTTGTTTTATGGCCTAAGATGTGATCTATTTTGGAAAATGTTCCATGTGCTGCTGAGAAAAACGTATATTGTGTTGTTGCTGGGTGGAATATGCTGCAGCTGTCTGTTAGATCTAGGTTTTCTATAGAGTTGTTCAGTTCTAAGTTTCTCTGTTGAGTTTTTGCCTTGTTGATCTGTCCATAGGTGAAAGTGGTGTGTTAAAGTCACCGACAATCACTGTATTTCGATCTATGAATTGTTTCAGTGTAAGTAAAGTTTGCTTGATGAAGTTTGGAGCACCGGGATTGGGTGTGTAAATATTTAGGATCGTTATGTCTTCTTGGAGGAAAGATCCCTTTAGTAGTATGTAGTAACCTTCTTTGTCTTTTCCTACTAATTTTCGTTTGAAGTCTACTTTATCTGATATGAGGATGGCAACTCCAGCCTGTTTATGGGGGCCGTTTGCTTGATAGAATTTATTCCAACCTCTCACTTTCAAAAGATGATTGTTTTTTGGGGTAAGATGTGTCTCTTGAAGACAGCAGAACGATGGCTCTTGCTTTTTGATCCAACTAGACAGCCTATGCCGTTTAATTGGAGAGTTAAGTCCATTGATATTGAGAGTTAGGATTGAGAGATATTTATTAGGTCCTATCATTTTTAAAAGCTTTTATTTGGGCCTGTGTCTTGACAGTTCTTTTGGTCCTTAGGTGGTATGCTGTTTAGGTGCCATATCGTTCCCTGTATTGCATTTATTTTGGTTTTCTATGTATAGAACATCTTTGAGAATTCTCTGTAGTGTTGGATTTTTTGCGACATATTGTTGCAGCTTTTCCCTGGAATGGAATATTTTTATTGTTCCCTCAGTTATGAATGAGAGCTTAGCTGGGTACAGTAGTCTTGGTTGGTAGTTATTTGACTTAAGGGCATGACATGTATGCTTCCAGTCACTTCTTGCTTGCATGGTCTCTGGTGAGAAGTCTGGGGTTGTTCTGATTGGTTTTCCTTATAGGTTACTGAACCCTTTTCCCTGGCTGCCTTTAGGATCCTTTTTTTGGTTTCTATTGATCCAGTTCAGATTACTATGTGGCGGTGGGATGTTCTTTTCTGGTCAGGTCTGTTTGGGGTTCTAAAAGCTTCTTGTATCTGGATGGGCTTGCCCTTCTGGATATTTGGGAAATTCTCTGAGATGAATCCCTGAAGTATATTTCCAATACCATTGACCTCTTTCTCCCCGCCCTCCTCAATACCAATGAGCCTTAAATTAGGCTTCCTAATTGTATCTTGGACCTCCTGAAGCGCTCTCTCGTTTTTCCTAGATTTGGATTGACTCATTTTCTGTTCTTTCTCTATAATAAGTAAATTATCTTCAGCCCCGGAAATTCTCTCCTCTGCATTGTCTAACCTGCTATCAAAGCTATCTACTTTATTTTTCATCTCCCTTGCTACTAATTGCTCATTTTTGATGCCTTGCATCTCTTCTTTTAGATCATGTATGGATTTCTTTAGCTCCTTGATTTCCATTTGAGTGGTTAGCTCAGTAGCTTTATTTTCTTTGAACATTTGCTGGAGTTCGGTCACCTTTTTAGTTGTGGATTCTATGAATTCATCCATCTTTCTTTGAACAGCCTTTATTATGGCCTCCTTTATGGCTTCTTTTTTTTCACTTATCACCTTGTTTATGGTTTCCTCTTGTTCAGCTATGGATTCCTCCCTTATCTCTTTCTTTATATTTTCACATTTTTCATTAATGATGTTTATCATTTGCATTTGTACAGCCCTTGGAAGACTCTCCCCTAGGTTTGGCCGTGACTTTACATTGGTTGTTTACATTGGGTGGGGGAGGTGGGAGGTGTTGTTTCTTGATTTGACGTTTTTCTTGAGTTTCTTGTTCTGCCCATTTGAAGATGGGAGCAAGATTAATACTAAACACGATTATAGTTTTTCAGATATAAGCAACCTAGACCTCTGTAGCTGGCAGACTCTAGATGTTCACAAGTTTTGATTGGTGTTTCACTCTTTCGTTTTGTGCAGTTACCGACTAGTCTAATTATTCACTGATAAGCGATTTATATCCAAAACAATAAGCCTCTCAATCCAATCTCTATTGTCTTTAAGTCCTTCTGAGCCTAGAGAATAATTAAACACCTAGATATACAATGTTGCTCAACAGCCATCAAGTGTAGATCCATGCAGTATAAGGGTTGAAAGAGGAGCAGAGGTCCAGAGATAGAAAAATAGAATGAGAGAGGTCAGGGGGTAAGTAGGTAGAGTACTTGAGTACAAAGTTTTGAAAGTATTAGAATAAAACTTATGTGTTACCGCGCGACTAGCTCTTAGCCCAACCAGTGGCCTCACAGTGGACCATGGGATGGATCTGCGAGCTTCTGTCTGAGCGCGGTTGGGGACGTTTTCCTGTGCTGCTTCCAGGGACGGCCCCAAGCCAAGGGTCTGGGGATTGAGAGTTTCAGGAGCACTCAGCAGGACCAGCAGGAGGCCCCTCTGTCCCCAGTGGCGGGGCTCAGCTGGGGACATGGGCTCCAAGGGCGGAGCCACACCTTTTTGGTTCTCAGAAGTGGAGATTGGCTGTTGGTCAGCCCTTCAGATCCCTGCTGTTTTTCCACTGCTTTGTCAGAGTCTGTGACTGTGGGGGGCCCCTCGGTGCTGTCTTGCTCAGGATTCCCAGCTGGAGGATGCCCCGCTCGAGATTTGAGGGGGGGCAGATGCTGGCTCCTATTTACCCGCACCCCCTACCCACTGTTGTAAGGCAGGGTCCGAAAGCCCTCCACTCTCCAGAGTGGGTGAGGAGCCTGGTGGGCGGGTGGGAGCTGGGACAGCTTTGCCTCCCCTGGTGGGGTGCTCAGTCTTAGGGTCCGCCCGCTTGTCAGTCTCCAGTCAGAGGGCTGGGGGTTGAGCCCGTTGGGCGGGTGGGAGTTGGGACAGCCCCACCTCCCTTGGTGGGGTGCTGGGTCTTATGGGTAGCCCGCCTGTCAATCTCCAGTCAATGGCCTGAGGGAGGGGGCTGTTGAGGGGAGGGACAGGATTCTAAATTCCTTGCCCCCCTGATCCCGCCAGTCTTTCTCGGGCGGGGTGTTGGGGTCTGAGTTAAGTTCTATTGCTTAGCACCCGCTCTGCTTTCCTGATGTGTTTGGGGACATGCTGTATTACTCACGCCTCTGCGTCCGTCTGCGGGTGCTCCACGGTGGTGGGGAGTCATTCACTCCCCTCAGGTCTCTGCCACCTGTGTTCTGCATCTGGGTTCCGCTGCTTGCTGTTCTGGTTCCGCGTCTGGGTTCCGCTGCTTCCGCGGTTCGCTGGTCCGGTTCTGTGCTGGTTTCTGCAGCCATTGGGCTCCCAGCCTGGTGCCCTCCACTGCCGCCGCTTTTCGTGGATTAGAGCCGGTGCTCGCCCCCGCTTTCCCCGCATGGAGCCAGAGCCCACTCAAGCCGCTTTTCGGGGCTTGGTCCGCCGCGGCTTTCCGCAGCTTTGGGCGAGGGGTGGGGGAGGGGTCCTCGCATTCTGAATTCTTTGAGAAAGTTGGATGTGAGCGCTATCTGGCTTTCTTTTCCGGTTTGAGTCCTTCTCCGTTGCTTTTTGAGTTTGTTGTTGTGGATTTCTTTAGATAGTTGGCTCATGGGACTCCCTGGTTCTCTCTTTTTGTCAGAGAAAGCTAGGCAGTGTCCCTATTGTCTCGACGCCATCTTCCCATCCTATGTTTTTCTTTTTTAAGCAGTCTTTGAAGTCATAACTTTCTAATTGGTAGCAAGATATCCTGCTTCCTGCCCTTTGGTTTTGAGTTATTTTAGACTTATAACTTGGTCCCCTAATTGTTTCCTATGATGAATTTTGTTATTTTAAAGGTGATATGTAGATGGGCTCCCATTATATAATTCAAGTAAAGAGTGTATTTCATTCGGGACAGTGTAATTCCTTCCTTGCCCTTCTTCCATAATATCTTTCAAAGAAAATTGAAAATCTTGTTTCCTAGTGAAATTACGTGAGGATAGACAAACCTAATCCACTGGCACCTACATTTGGTTCTAGGCTGCTTGATTGTCTGGGTACGTGAACTCTATGATATGGGGGTCTCGTAATGCTTGAGTGAATTGGAGGAAGCAATGAAAGAGCAATCCAATACCTAATCTACAGGGACATGAGTGGTTCCTTGGACTCAAAGAAAAACCAAGAGTAAGGGACATTGGTTTGGTCCAAGTATCAGCAGCCCCGCACTTGGAGATTGAAGAAACCCCTGTATTATTCACACACATGCACAGAAACAATTTGTATAGGTTTCTAGTTATGAATATGGAGAGGTAGTACTTTTCTAATACTTATATGTGTGCTATTCTAAGTATACATATAGGCACAATTACAATTTCATGGATTGACATAAAAAGGAATGATAACACCAGTGGAGTTTTCTGTCCAATACCAGGGTTTCAATTCAGGATCTCCTGTTTATATTCTGTTTGCTCAGATTGTTTGCTCATTTGAACTATGTCTCCAGCCTGCCTTTTTGCTGAATAGTTAAAATGGGTTTTCAAACATTTTTTTCCTAGCCAGACTGACTTAATGACATTCACAGGAAAGATAGAAAATCTTGAAGATAGAAGAGGAAAATCCAAGTGACACAAGAAGCAAGTAAAAGTACACCTATATCATTGACAAATATTCAAAAGAAATGGTTTAGCTTGGCTCTGATATTAAGCTTCCCCAAATCCTGGACTTGTGATAAGCCATGTATAAAGAAGCGAGTTATGATTTTATCAGATCCAAAGCACTGCTTAGTATGCATTGGGCTGATATGTTACATTAGGCCACAGGAGGTTATCTAGGCTGATCTCTAAAGGCAAACTACTGGGCTTTTCCTGACAGGCTTATTTCCATAACACAGGAGGATGACATATTGTGGGAAGGTAGATTCTTTAAGAATATAAATGTAAAAAATCTGAACTTTACTTATTTAGTGTTTTTAGGGTCATGGGGTTTGAACTTAGCCTGGGCACTGTCTCTGAGCTCTTAAACTCAAAGCTACCACCCTACCCCTGGGCCTGGGTTCTGTCCCTGAGCTCTGCAGCTCAAGTCGACCACCCTACCCTTGAGGCAAGCCCCCTTCCATTTTCTAGAAGTTAATTGGAGTTAAGAGTCTTAGGTGCTTTTGTGCCCCAGCTGGCTTTTTACCTTGATCCTCAGATAGCCTCTCTGGTAGCTAGGGTAAGAGTGTGAACTTTGTTTGAGTGCTTCTCCAGTATATCCTTAGTTGATAGTTTTACTGTTGTTGAGAGAAAGCATCTTTTTATCTATTCCCTACGTTCATGACAAAAATTATTTCACTCCAACCATGTACATTTCACCTTCATAGACAAACTATTAAAAATTTATAATACTGGCTTTTCTCTTCTAGTAAATTATAGCTACACATAGCCTTAGACTGAGGTTAAAACATCACTACTTATAACTCCATTTTTTGAAACAAATACTACTTAACTGTATTTCAAGTTTTCTAGTATTTCACTGGCAGTTAGGTCAGTTTTACATTGCAGACCAACCAAAAAAACTACATGATTGAGTGTTGGTTCTTCAGTACCAACGAACTGAGTAACTAAATCTTTACTGTAGAAAATTAGTTGTTGGCGAGACTTCCTGCTTAAGGATGATGCTGTACCACTGAGTCAAAACTCTCATTTCCTCACTTTTTGGAGAGGGTATGCATTTTCAGGAGCTTACTTCATTAGGGAAAACAGGCCCCTGCACTTCTCCAGCAGCCTTATTGTAACCATGAACTTCAGAATGCCATTTCCTGAGGAGCTAGAATTGCTAACTGTTGGGGACCAACTGTAGGGTCTGTGAACGACTGTGGGGTCAGTGACCATAACTGTGTGGTCAGTGACCTTGGACCCACACAAATGTGTACACAAGGAAGTACCTCTTATGATTTTGGGCTGTGTCAATAGCTTCTCATTTAACCTGTTTGGGACTTGATAGGTTCTCATTTAACCTGTTTGGGACAAACAGAGAGAGAAAGAGAAAGACAAAATGATTGTTTGTGTGTGTGTGTGTGTGTGTGTGTGTGTGTGTGTGTGTGTGTGTGTGTGTGTTATGGCATAACCAGATATTCCCTGTGATATGAATTGCCCAGAATATATTGTAAGAATTCAATTCTGCATTGGTAGATAAAAACTATTTCTTAGATTTGGACAGCCTTATACACTTTGTTTAGCACCAGGACCAGAGCCCAAAAAATTAATTCACACATAAATAGTGACACCAATATAAAAACATTAAAAATATCTGGTGAATAAAAGAGTTTAAATCATTTTAAGTATATCCCTGGGACAGATGATTGGTGGAAAGTCAGGGGACACAGGCTGCGTCCTTCAGTGTGGGCTTCAGCCTGTGAGTTGGCAGAGAAACACTGGAGCCAGGCAGTTAACCACCAGGCTCCTGATGAAAACAACACTTCCTGTCCATGAAAGCACTGGGAAGAGGGCAGAGGGAAGAGGAGGAACACACAGAGGAGTACTTCCACAGCCATGTAAAGTGACCACCTGTGTCCTCACCACATCATTTTCACCAAGAGGGTTCAACCTAGCAGGGGGTGTTCTCGAGGCACAGCCCCTCATCCTACTCAGCTCATCATACCACCAGCTCTGGAGCCAGCAGCACAGACCCCATTGAGCCTACCTTCTCCTTCCTGTCCCCTATATTGCTGGACAGTGGGTGGGTGGTTGTGTGAGCTGTTCCCAGCTCCCCTACTTCATTCTGCAGAACATCCAACACAGACCCAGAAAAAGATCCAGATACGCAGTGTAAACCAGCTCAGAAGGAAATTCCTCCCCCTACTCAGCCCACTTTCTACCTGACCAGAAGCAACGTTCTGCAGATAGGCTCAACTCACTCAAAGGCAGCACTTACCTATCCTGATTCAGTTCTGGTCCAGTTTACAGTGGATTCAGGTTCAGTGTGGGTTCATTTTGTACACAGAACATAAAATACTAGTGGTGCCAACCTGTTTCAGTTAACACGAGAGACACTTCACCAGTCTATTTCAACCAGTGCCAACTAGCTTCAGTAGGTCCAGCAATGGGGAAATGTCTCACCACCACCTCAGCTCAGATGTACAGCCATGTCCAGCTCACCCACAGGTCTAGACAAGGCCCATACACACCGGCAGAGTTCAACCTTCATAACAGACAAAAAATATTCCTGACCTTCAAAGTTAAAATTATTAATATTCTCTTTCCAATGGTTTTCTTCTTGATGAAAAATGACCTTGAGTGCACATGACTTCATCTACTCATCCAGATCATGACAAGGCAATATTGACTCCAAACCTCCCCAACGACTGAGGGTGGATGAAAGCTCAAGGCTCAACTCTAGGGTTCCTGTGAAGGCAGCCAGTGTCCAGGTTCCAGGGTCAAACACCACAGGCACGAGATACTCAGCTGTGAGCCCATCAGAGCTGCAGTCGTTCAAAATGAAGGTGGGTGCAGACCAGGCCTATTAGCTACTGTAAGGAGCCTTAAAGTTACAACACAAACTTCAAAAGTACCCAGTCTCTCAGAATATATGCTTGCGCTTGAAGAAGAAAAAATTAGACAAGTTTCACAGAAGTATTTCTTTAGACTCTTCATATATTCCAGGAGAAACTCAAAGGTCAAATGAATTTCATTCAACTCTTCCCTTCTCTATCATTGCCCATTCCAGGAAAATAATTTTTTTCATATATTTTTATTGTAATTAATAGAAGGGTTGCATCACATGCACCAAAAAGAAGGTGTATTACTTCACAAACATTGATAACCTTTCTCATGTCTTGGTCCTCATTTCCCTCCCACCACCCCACCCCTCATCTTGTTTTCCTCCCTTCCCTTTCCGATCTCAAATAACCAAATATGCATATATACAATATATCAGATAACCAGGTGAAATCCTGTAAGGATATGAGATAACCAAGGACAGCAAAAAAGATGAGAGATAACATAGTACATGAAGGACATCAATCACTCATTATATGGCTTTTGTTTCTATATCCTGGGGATCTTTCATTTAGTGTCATTCTATATGGCCTTACGTATCTAGGTTTTGTTCTATTGTAGATATCTGCTGGGAGAGCCCAAGGTTTCTTCTGATTATGACAAATGAGGGAAACCATTGAGCCTATGCTCTTTTGACTCTGGCTTACTTCACTTAGTATGATTTTTTTCTAAGTCTTTCCATTTCTTCCAGGAAATTCTTAGAGTCTAAAATACCATTGTAATTTTGTTCTGTGCACATTCTATTTATACCAATTGCATTGAGAGCCTCACAGGCACTACTCCTCTGCAGAAAAAACATTTATTCTCCTCAACTGAATCTTTGAATCTCTCTATAAATACTCAGTCTCCAGAATCCTAAGGCTCTTAACTACTGTGCAACGAGGGAACAATTAATTAGCCAATTACTCTTCACATTTTCCACATGGAAGAAGAAGCAGAGAGCTGCCTAATTCTTCCATTTAGTTAAGTGTCCTATCCAAGTCCTGAATTCCGAGGATCCTGCTGCGCAGTCTCCTCAGAATCCTGCTAATGTCCCTGTTCCTCAGGCTGTAGATGAAGGGGTTCAACATGGGGGAGACCACTGTGTACATCACCGAGGCCACCACAAGCTTCTTCAAGCCATGGAACACAGTGGAACCACAGTACGAACCAAGCAAGGTGCCATAGAAAAAGCAAACCACCGACAGGTGAGCCCCACACGTGGAGAAGGCTCTGTGCCTCCCACTTTCTGTGGGGATCCTGAGGATGGAAGAGATAATTTTGTAGTAAGAGTAAAGAATCCCTGAAAGAGGAAATAGCCTAAAGATGACAGTACTTACATATATGAACAAGTTATTTGTAAGGGAACCAGAACAGGAGAGTTTAAATATTGGAGAAGCATCACAGAAGTAATTTGGGATTTCCACACTTTTAAAGCAAGTAAATTGTAAGATCAATATATTGTGTGACTGGGAATTCAAAACACTAAAGAAAGCAGACACCAATACTAAGATCCGACAGCAGCGAGGGTTCAAGTGGACCGAGTAGTGCAGGGGGTGACAGATGGCCAGAAAGCGGTCATAGGCCATGACAGTCAGAAGCATGTCATCCATGTAGCCAAAAAAGAGGAAGAGAGACATCTGGGTGAGGCAGCCCCCATAGGAGATGGCTCTGCTGTGACTCTGGATGTTCAGCAGCATCTTGGGGACCGTGGTAGATGTGAAGCAGATGTCAGGCAAGGACAGCTTACAGAGGAAGAAGTACATGGGGTTGTGGAGGTGAAGGTCATAGCTGACAGCCAGGATGATGAGCAGATTTCCCAGTATGGTGGTTAGATACATGAAATGGAAGAGGCCAAAAAGGACTGGCTGTATTTCAGGGTCATCTGAGAGTTACAGGAGATGGAACTCAGAGACTGTGGTTAGATTTTCTGCTCTAAGATGACTTGGACAACTGCTAAAGGAAGAAATCTCATTAGAAAAGCATAATGTTTGTCTAGGAATGTTCAACTCTATATACCTGATATTCAAATATGTATGTTTAAATGTGTAACATACTTGAGGTGCAGTGTACTTAGAAATATTTCTCTGCTGTGGCAATCCCACACTTGTAGCATCTGCTAACTCAGGTAGGCCTTTTTTCCCCAGTCCTGTGCCTACACTTCTGACCCACTGGGAGAACATCATATTAGAAATCCAAGCTCATAAAAATAGCTAGAGCATGTCAGTACAACAAAACAGCCTACTCTTGTCTTCTTTTTAGAACAGCTTTTTTAGGAGATCATTCATATAAGAATCATAGAAAGGATACAGTTCCATCATTTGCAATAGATTCACAGTAAGACAGCTATTAGCCTAGTTGAATTTGACTATACTGAGAAGAAATTAGACCCACCAACAATCACTTACTGTCCCACTGCAACCCAGGCAGACCAATCTGCTTATGGTCCCCACTGACTTTCCTATTCTGGTACTATGGCATTTGCAGGAAAATGAGTAGACCTAGAAATGTGCTAGTGAGTTCAGTAAGTCAGGCTCAGAGACAAAGGACACTTGTGTTCTCTCAGACATGGCTGTTACATGTCATTTATATCCATATAAAAATCCATATACAGGTTCATGTGCATCTATACACAAAGTAATGTGTGATGAGTAGAAGAGGATTCTGAGGGTGTTAACTCCTTGATCGCCTAAGCTGCAGTTTAATGAAATGAATATCCCTTCTTGAATACTTGTTTGTTAAACATGACATTTGAAATATGATGTAAAAATCAATGTTAATAAACACTTTTTAAAGAGGGGGAGTTCTCCCATGCCTTTTTTGTGGTCTCTGATGTGGCTAACAGGTCTGTAGAAGTTCATACAAATGATTTACATGTCATTTTCCTCTTTATTCTTTTTTTTGCCAGTCATGGGCTTGAGCTCAGGGCCTGAGCACTGTCCTTGGACTTTCTCAAGGTTAGAGATCTACCACTTGAGCCACAGCACCATTTCTGGCTTTTTTTTCTATGTATGTGGTACCGAGGAATCGAACCCGGGTCTTCGTGCATGCTAGGCAATCACTCTACCACTAGGCCAAACTCCCGGCCTTCCTCTGTATTCTTTTAACTCTTTTTAAAAGTCCTTGCTATCTTTTGGGCCAGCAGTTTGTCCTAGTGGTAGTGTGCTTGCCTAGCATTCATGAAGCCTGGGGTCTGATTTCTTGGTGGTGCTATGGCTCAAGTGGTAGAGCTGTATCCTTGAGAAAGCCAAAGGCCAAAGTGCTCATGCCCTGCTATCAAGTCCTGGATTGGTAAAAATATTTTTTAAGTCTTTGCTATTTATTTCAACTAGTCTGGAGGAAATAGTAAATCCAATCTTCCACTTTTGTAATACGCTTGTTTGTGTATGAGTTAAAAAAATGAAATGAATATCAGAAAGCTCAACCTACTTTAATTGTTTTTATTTATTTATTTATTTTGGGGATGTCTTGGGGCTTGATCTCGTCCTGGGCACTGTCCTGAGCACTTCAGCTCAAGGCTACCACCCTACCCTTGAGCCAAGCCCCACTTCCCATTTACTTGAGGTTAATTGGAGATAAGAGTCTCCGGTTCTTTTATGCCCATGATTCTCAGACCTCAGCCTCTTTAGTAGCTATTATTACAGGCAGGAGCCACCTCATTCAGCTCCTAGTTTTACAAAAATACACAACATTCTAGTTTCCAGTGACTCATGCCTGTAATCCTGAGATCTGAGGATAGCAGCTCTCAGTCAGCCTGAGCAAGAATGTCCTTGAAACTCTTAACTCCAGGGAACCCCCAAAAGAGCAGGAAGTGGAGCTGTGGCTCGAGTGGTAAAGTGCCAACCTTGAGCTAAACATCTCAGGGATTGGTTACAGGCCCTGAATTCAAGACCTGACACTAATATATTCTCCCTTTCTCTCTCTCTCTCTCTCTCTCTCTCTCTCTCTCTCTCTCTCTCTCTCTCTCTCTCTCTCTCTCTCTTTCACACACACACACACACACACACTCACAAAAGTATGGAGGAAAAGTGATGCATATGAAATGAGAATGAATGACTTATAAAACTGAGCCCTGAAGCCAGGCTCTGGTGACCTACTTCTGTAATCCTAGCTACTTAGGAGGCTGAGATCTGAAGATCATGGATCAAAGCCACCCTTGGTATGAAGTCTGTGAGATGCTTATCTCCAATTAGACATCAGAAAACCAGAAGTGGCACTGTAGTTCAAGGAGTATTGCAGTAGCCTTGAGCTGAAGGCTCAGGAACAGCCCTCAGACTCTGAGTTCAAAAAGAAAAATCCAAAGTGATCTCAGAGATAATCACATGACATTCTGTCAACCATGGCTAATTGTTGTGTGGTGTTCCTGTCACAGACAGCAGCAGTAGCCTCCACCATCTCCTCCATCTCGTCGTCATCATCATTATCATCATCATCATCACTATCATCATCATCATCATCATCATCATCATCATCATCATCATCATCAACATCCTCTCAGTAAAGCTGTCCTCATGATCCACAAAACACACCTCCAAATCCCTTCTCCATCCACCCTCAGCACTCACTCGCTTAAGCTGCCTCCCTCTTCAGCCATGATCCAGGTGGACAGGTCTGATGACCCCAGACCTGCCGTGTAGCACCAGTTCAGCCTCTGTCTTCAGAGTGGATGTGAAGACATCATGGAAGCAGAGCTGGGGGATGCTGACAAGGAGAAGGCAGGTCCCGCAGGCAGGAGAGTGAAAGGCAGGGAGCACAGGCTCTCGCTCCAATTCTAGGTGGCCTTGGAGGACTGAGGCCCACAGATCCCAATTAGCCAAGTTGAACACATCAATGACCAAGTCTCTGTGGACATTTCAAACAGAGAGCTGAGAAGACCTAAAGGAAATCCATGCTGGTTCAAGACTCTCTGTCTATGCAGATGATCAGTACACTAAATCTTCTATCACCTATGCTTATCTGATGGAGAGATGGCATGGATTTTCACACTCGTTATAATCGATCTCCAAACTGGTGTGATTTTTAATGAATTTTCATTGTTCTATATCCATACCATATATCTTCAGAAGTATTATATTCCAACTTCAAAGTTTACACCTTTTCTAATTTTATTTTGTTTTATTATTCATATAAACATTTAATCAAACATTTTCTTTTCTTCCCACCCCCAAATGCCTACAGAAAACATTCCATGATTTAAGGATATATAAATCCTGAAGCAGTATAAACCCTGAAATTACAAATACAATAAAGACAACGAGTTGAGAAGTTGGGTATTAATTTTCCAGGTCTGTCTATTCCCTTACAAACAGTACAATGTATTTTTTTCTGATGGGTGTATACAATTTCTTTGTGTTTATAGACCACATTTTCTTGATCAATTCATCCACCGGGGGTATCTCGGTTGACTGCATATCTTGGATAAGTAAACAATGTTTCAATGAAAATGGTGGTACTGGCAGTTGCAGTGGGGAAATGTTTGTAGTGGATTTTTATCAAATGACCCAGAGTGGGAATGCTGGGTCATAGAGAATCTCTGTTCAGTCTTTTAAGGAATCTCCATAGCTTTCCAGAAATTTTACCAACAACATAGGAATGTCCCCTTCTGGCTACATCCCCACCAGCATCTGTGATTATCAGTTTTCTTCACAATGGTCATCTAACTGAGGTTTGGTGGAATCTCAAAGTTTTTTGATTTGCATTTTTTTTCTGGGGCTTGAACTTGGGGCCTGGGCACTTTCCTTAGACACTTTTTACTACTCTGCCATTTGAGGCACAGTGCCACTTCCAGCTTTTTCTGTGTGTATGGTGCTAAGGAACTGAATCCAGGGCTTTGTCCATGGGAGGTGAGCACATTAGCACTAGACTATGCTCCCAGCCCCACTTCCTACTTTTTCCGTGCATGTGGCACTGAGCAGTTGAACACAGAGCTCTATGCATGGTACCTAAGCGCTCTAATATCAGGTTAACATTTGTCCATTTAATACCATCTTCACCGTTACCATATCTCTGCTGTGGTGACTAGTGCAGGAATTCCCCGGATGTAAGAGATGTTGTGGCAGATCCTAAGCAGATGGCATGGAAATGAGGTAGAGGCTAAAGCTTTATGCTTTTCACATGAGGAAGGAAAGAAGTTGTTTTCTGATACACAACAAATCTACATAGGGATCTAGAAATGGACATCCTTATGTGTTGGAGAAAGACAACAAGACTCTGACCTTCAATTAAACACTAAAAAAGTTGAACGTGTTGTTATGTCTCAATGAAAGGAGGGCCAGCCTAGACAAAAAGAGAAAAAAATCAGGAACAGGGTAAGGTCCAGAGTTCAAGACCCAGAAAAAAGGATTGCAGTGCTAAATTTCAGAAATCTTAACAGCTTTAGTTTTGAAATCTCACTGTTTGAGATCTCATAATCTCGGTGATTCTTTCTTTTCCCTTTTTTCAAAATTTTACTATGGTTAAAAGCTGTACCAGAGGATTCACCTTGTCATGTTTATTTATGAACTCTGTGATCAAAGTCATTCATTCCACAGTTCTTATAGACTCTCTCATGCCCTACCCATCCCCTCACTTTGTCTGGATCCCTTTCCACATATGTACATGAACAAATGCAGTCATGATATTCTTTTGAACTCAGGGTCTGGGTGCTGTCCCTGGTGCTGGTTTTGAACCATGACCTCAGATCTCAGCCTCCTGAGTAGCTAGGATGAGAGGCATAAGCCAGCATCACACAGCTTTATTTCTCTTTAGTGTTTCCTGAAGTTTTTAACCCTTCTGAGCACATATTATTTTGTTTATTCCAATTTCAATAAATAATGAAAATCCCAACTATGTCTCAAATATACCTGTAGCACCACTATACATTACAACAAAAAATAAAAAGATAAATTTTTAAAAAGCAGAACAAACAGATCATTTTTGTTTTGGTAGCACTGGTGTTTGAACTCAGGGCTTTCTGATTTCTTGGCAAATGATATATAACGTGCTTTCTTTGTTTTTAGTAATTTACCGATGGGATCTAGGACTTTTTTGGTTTTTTTTTTTAAGAATTTATTAATGTTGTTTTTTTTAAATTTTTTATTGTAATTAGTAAAAGGGTTACATGATATTTGCCAGATAGAAGGTGCATTAATTCACATACATTGATACCCTTTCACATGTCTTGGTACCCGTTTCCCTCTTCCCCCCACACCCCCCACCGGTCTTGGTTTTCCCCCCTTCCCTATCAAATTTCAAATATCCAAATACAAATAAATTCAATATATCAGATAACAAAGTGAGATACTATACCAATATGAGATAACCAAGGGACAGAAAAGGAGATGAGAGACAACATAGTACATTAAGGACAACAATCATTCATTATATGGCTTTTGTTTCACTATCCTGGAGGTCCTTTCAATTAGTTTCACATTATATGTCCTTGTGTATCAAGATTTTGCTCTATTGCAAATCTCTGCTAGTAGAGCCCAAGGTTTATACTGATTATGACGAATGAGGGAAACCATTGAGCCTAAGTTCCTTTGAGTCTGGCTTATTTCACTTAATATGATTTTTTCTAAGTCTTTCCATTTCCTAACAAATGGAGCGATGTCATTCTTTCTGACAGCAGCATAGAATTCCATTGTGTACAAATACCACAACTTGTTGATCCACTCATCCACTGAGGGACATCTAGGCTAGTTCCATATCTTTGCTATGGTGAATAGTGCTGCAATGAACATTGTTGTGCTAGTGGGTTTAATGTTGTTTTTTACAGCATATTTTAAACGACAAGTTTAACAAACAAGGGTTCAAGGAGGGAATCTCTCTTTACAATCACTGGGACTTAGTATGTAGACCTTAATCAAAATTAGGCTAAGGTTTTGTATGTCATAGAAACATATTAATTTAAGAAATAAGACATTTTGTCTATAGAGTCATAGGTTTTTATGTGTATATAGTTACGTTTATATTTCCATTACCATGTCCATTGCATTGGGTATGCAAATATTGTGTCCTTGCTCTTGTACTCTTTCGATTTAATAACCACATATTAGGGATACCATGCGCCTTTCGTTCCTTAGGTCTTGACTTGTCTCACTCAATATGATTCGCTCTAGGTTCATCCATATCCCTGCGAATGCCATTGTTTTATCTTGTCTGTTGGCTTTGTAGAATTCGATTTTGTATATATACCACATTTTCCATATCCATTTATTTGCAGTAGGGCATCTGCATTGTGTCCATTGCCTGGCTATTGCGAATAGTGCAGAGATGAACATAGCTGAGCAGGTGTCCTTGTAATATCTTGGGTCATGATGTTTAGGATAGATGCCCAGAAGTGGTATGGCGGGATCATAGGGAAGGTCTATTTTCAGTTCTTTAAGAAACCTCCACACTGGTTTCCAGAGTGGCTGAACTAGTCTGCATTCCCACCAGCAGTGTAGTAGGGTTCCTTTTTCTCCACAACCCCACCAGCAACTGTAAAAATATGGAGAGCTTCACAAATTTGCGTGTCATCCTTGCGCAGGGGCCATGCTAATCTTCTCTGTATAGTTCCAATTTTAGTATATGTGCTGCCGGAGCGAGTATGATCTAGGACTTTTTAATGCACAGGTCTGCCCGGATGCTTATATCTCAGGGATGAGCCTCTAACTGCTGGCTCATAAAAGTAAGGTGGATGATTTTTGTTGTTTGCTTGCTTCTTTGCACCTTGGTTTGTAACATTCCTGGGGTTTGAACTCAGTATGTGGACACTTGCCTTGAATTTTTTCCTCAGGGCTATTTTTCTACTTCTTGAGCCATAGCTTGACTTTTTGCTCTGTGTGTGTGTTGTAATTGAATTTAAAACTCATAGGTAATGATGGGAGGGAAGAACTGGGACAGTGGGAAGGTAGGAATTACATTATCCAGAATGAAATGCACTCTTTGCCTGACTTATGTAATGCTAGCCTATTTATATAACACCTTTAAAATAACAGAAGTCATCAGGAGAAAAATTAAGGCACTAGTTTATAATTTTTAAATTAAGTCAAGGTAAAGGGTAGGATGGGATAGCTGGCTACAAAATAACATGTTCTGCCTTCAAAGTCTGTCCAATAGTATTGAGGTAATATGTACATATTACAAAATTTGCCACTCAATCCTTGCAATATTCTTTGTTGGGACTAAAATCTGTAAACATTCATCATTCTTTACAAACTAACAATTTCAACATTACAAAGATATATTCCTCCTTAAGGAATCCATCCTGACATAGCCAGAATGGTTTTCCACTGCTAATGGATTGTACTAATTAAACTAGATGCATACAGTGTTCAGACAGGTAGAATTCATAGGACTATATGCTGAAGATTCTTGCTTCTGTCAAAACCACATAACAAATGAACTTCCTACCTGCTGGTGTCAGCTCCTGGTTTGTACAACCTCCTCAGGGCACTTTTGAGGTCCCTGTTCCACAGGCTGTAGATGAAAGGGTTCAGGAGAGGAGTGACCACTGTGTACATTGCTGAGAACACAGAGCTGCCCTTGGGAGAATGTGACACAGCTGACTCAAAGTAGACACCCTATGCTGTCCCAAAGAATAAGCAGACCACAGACAGGTGAGAGCCACATGTGGAGAAGGCTTTGTACTTCCCGCTTGAAGACGACATTCTCAGTACAGAAGAAATAATCTTGTAGTAAGAGAAAAGGATCCCTAAGAAAGGAAGGAAACCATATATGGTACCCATGATGTATTTTAAAAAATCATTTGTAAATGTATGCTCACAGGAAAGATCCAGCACTTGAGAAGGGTCACAGAAAAAACTTGGTATTTCCAATTGCTTGAAATCGGTCATCTGTAACACCATCCACACATGCAGTTGTCCTTCCAAGGTGCTGGTGACAAATGACAGCAGAATCAAGAAGACACAGAGACAAGTGTTCACGATGAGTGGGTAATTCAGGGGGTGACAGATGGCCACAAAGCGGTCATAGGCCATGGCAGTAAGAAGCAAAACATCAATACAACCAAAAATGAGAAAAATAGACATCTGTGTGAGGCAGCCCACATAGGAGATGGCTCTGCTGTGAGTGTGGATGTCCACCAGCATCTTGGGGACTGTGGTGGAGGTGAAGCCAATGTCAGCTAAGGACAGGTTGAAGAGGAAGAAGTACATGGGTGTGTGGAGATGGGGGTCAGAGGTGACAGCCAGGATCATGAGCAGATTTCCGACCACAGTGATCAGGTACAGGACAGGAAGAGCCCAAAGAGCATGGGTTGTAGCTCAGGGTCATCTGAGAGTCCCAGGAGGTAAAATTCTGTGATGTGTGTTAGATTACACATCTCTGCATTAATTGGAGATCTTCGATATAAAGAGAGAGCAATACTTAATGAAGAAGTCAGAATTCAACAATCATTCTGAACTCAAATATGCACAGTTCATAACAACATTCTGTCCAATACTTTTTAGTTATCACAAACCCAATCATCCTAGATTTTTTTCTTTCTCATTGATTCCCTTTCATGTATTCATTTTAAATAACTGCGTTAGGACATTATAGGTAATGTTTTCTGATCACAGGAAATACAGCATATTCTTTATTACAGTCTACTTCACAGGTGTGATTTTTTAATCTGTGAAATTCATTTTCATCCAATCTGTAAAGAAGCATGCTAACATGCTTCATTTTATGATATGGAAATAGTGTATAGGGACATAGTGAAAAATTCAAATTGTCCTACTTATGAAAACTCTAAAATATACAGAGCTGCATGATTCAAAGCAATTTCACATCGAGAGTCCAGGACTAGAAAATCCTCTACCGTGCCTGCAATACCCCAGGAGATTTCTTCATTCTTGCTTTTTGTCTAAGTTTCATCTTTGTTTCCCTCCTTCCCCCCTTTTTCTCTCTATCTTTCTCTGTCTCTGTCTGTCTTTCTCTGTCTCTGTCGGTCTGTCTGTCTCTCTGTCTCTGTCTCTATCTCTCTGTGTCTCTCTGTGTCTCTCTCTGTGTCTTTCTCCCGGTCTCTGTGTCTCTTTGTCTCTGTCTCTCTCTCTGTGTCTCTGTCTCTGTGTCTGTCTCTGTCTCTGCCTCTCTCCTCTCTCGCTCTCTCCCTCCCTCCCTCCCTCCCTCCCTCCCTCCCTCTCTCTCTCTCTCTCTCTCTCTCTCTCTCTCTCTCTCTCTCTCTCTCTCTCTCTCTCTCTCTCTCTCTCTCTCTCTCTCTCTCTCTCTCCGTCTGACTTTGTGTACGTGTGTGTCCTAAGATTCTGACTCTGGGCCTGGGTTCTGACCTTGAGGCTTTCCTGCCCAAAGGAAAGCTCAAACACTTGAGTAAGAAACTCCACTTTTGGCTTCCTGGTAGCTAATTGGAGATGACAGCTCACAGGTTTTGTTGCCCACGCTGGCTCTGAACCTCTATCCACAGAACTCAGCCTGTTGAGTAGCTAGGATTCCAGGTATGAGGCACCAGGGCTTGGACTATAGCATAATAAAAAAACCACAAACTCTTCAGTCTCCTACATATAAATAAATCAAGATCTCCAATATGACATCTACTTCTTCCTGAAGTAATTTCAGGAATTGAAGAATTTTCTGACAGTGGAGCAAGGGATTCGTTGGATGTAGGCAATGTTGGTAGACATTTAGTTACTGGGTTTCTTTCTTTTCAATCATCTTTCTGATTATTTCACTTCCTATATTGATTGCTAGCTGTGACCGGTGGCTGTTTTGTGATCAGTCAATAATCCCCTAGAGAAGAAATTAGTGTTCTCTTTCTGGAAGTCAGAGAGAGATGAGACAGATGTCCAGATTCTCACTGGAGGACTAACAAAGCCTATCACACCACTTTCCAGTATTTAATATTCGGTGACAATAGAGAAATAGAAAGTTAGATTCACACCTTTTTTTACCTAACCATCTACCACCACTTCCATATGAATTGAGTGTTCAGTTATATCCTGTTAGATAACTAGACAGACTGCAGTAAACAATAAGAGATTTAAAGTAAGAATTCTGTGACCTTCTATAGAAGAGATTAATAATTTTTATGTTCTTCACTACTGTTATTCCTGGGACTCCTCTAAAAGGATACCAAATTACTGGCTTGTCTTCATTATATTCAAGCAGTCCTTGCAGCTCTTTTGCTGTTTAGTTTGGAAACAATGCATTTGACTGTATTTCTTGACAAGAAGGAAAACTCTAAATCACAGGTATCTTACAGAATGCATGCTTGTATGAATTGTGTGGTACACTCACTACACACTTGGTTGTGTTGCTTCTCTGTTGGGTCATGTCCATGAAGTACAGATGAAAAGATTGCTCCATGCCTGAAGTGTATGAAAACCTCAGGCTCAATCCTCACAGTGGACCATGAGTAGGGCAACACAGGAGATTTTCCAGCTGGGGCTAATATTGCATTGGAGATATTTAGGGAGATGTCAGGGGACTGGCTGGTAATAGGCTCTTCTATGATTGTGGATACACAATTCACAGAGCTCACAATCTGCCAAACTGATGCCGAACAAATCATCTCTAGGCACCCCATAACATGGAGGGGGTGAGGGAGAACAAATGCCTGAAAGTATAGTTTTGAAGCATATTCTTTGGTAAACAAAACTGGTCTGTCTATGCAAAGATGACAAGATGAAAAGTATGGGTAATTATAGACTGTACAGGAAGGCTATTCCGCATTGCAAACCCTTTGGACAGTTCCTAGACAGTTCATTAACGAAATATCTAGAATATCAGTGTCTTGAATAGGGGACTAGCAGGAAGGAATAAATCACATGGAATCATTGAACACACAGTGAGAGAATTTTGTCACCATACTCAATGTGCATGTATGAAAGGAAGTGTGGATATTAATGTGGCAGGTGGGGGAGGGGGAGAGGGAGTATTTTGGAAGGTGTGATTGGGTTTAAGATGCGTTGTATATGTACATGAATGTCTTAAATGGAAAGTTCTGTCTACAAACAAGTGAAGAATTAATATCTCCAAAGTGAGGCTGCACTGCTGGCTCACATCTGTGATCCTAGCTACTCAGGGTGCTGTGAGTGAAAGATCAGGTTTTTTTTTAATTAAAGAATTTATTAACATCGATTTTTACACCATATTTCAAATAACAAGTTTAACAAACAAATGTTCAAGTGGGAATCTCTACATACAATCACTGGGACTTAGTTTTTAGAATTTAATCAAAATTAGGCTAAGGGTTTGTATGTCATAGAAACATATTAATTTATGAAATAAAACATTATTTCTATAAAGTCATAGGTTTTTATGTCTATATAGTTATGTTTATATTTCCATTACCATGTCCATAGCATTGGGTTCACAAATGTTGTGTCCTCCCTCTTCTACTCTTTGGATCTAATAGCCACATATTAGGGACACCATGTGCTTTTATTCTTTTGGTCTTCACTTGTCTCACTCAACATGATTCTCTCTAGGTTCATCCACTTCCCTGCAAATGCCATTATTTTATTCTGTCTGTTGGCTATGTAGAATTCCATTGTATGTGTGTATATATATCACATTTTCTGTATCCATTCATCCACAATAGGGCATCTGGATTGTTTCCATCACCTGGCTCTTGTGAATAGTGCAGAGATAAACATAGCTGAGCAGGTGTCCTTATCATATCTTGGGTTGTGATATTCAGTATAGATGCCCAGAAGTGGTATGGCAGGATCGTAGCGAAGGTCTATTTTCAGTTCTTTAAGAAGCTAATTGAAAGGATCTCCAGGATATTGAAACAAAACCCATATAATGAATGATTGTTCTGCTTAATGAACTATGTTGTCTCTCATCTCCTTTGCTGTCGCTTGGTTATCTCATATTGTTATAGTATCTCACTTTGTTGTCTGATATATTGAATTTATTTGTATTTGGTTATTTGAAATTTGATAGTGAAGGGGGGAAAACCAAGACGTGTGGGGGGTGTCGGGGGGAGGGTAATGGGTACCAAGACATGTGAAAGGGTATCAATGTATGTGAATTAATACACCTTCTATCTGGCAAATATCATGTGACCCTTTTACTAATTACAATAAAAAAAGAATGAATAGAGAAAAGAAGGAAGATGGCGCCGTGACAATAGGGACGCTGCCTAGATTTCTCTGACGAAAAGCAGAACCAGGGAGTCCCACGAGCCAACTATCTAAAGAAATCCACAACAACAAACTCAAAATGCAACGGAGAAGGACTCAAACCAGAAAAGAAATCCAGATAAAGCTCACATCCAACTTTCTCAAAGAATTCGGAACATGAGGACCCCTCCCCCACCTCTCCCCAAAACCTCGGTAAGCCGCGCCAGACCAAGCCGCGAAAAGCAGCTTCAGCTGGCACCGGCTCCACTCGGGGAAAGTGGGGGCGGGCAAGGGCTCTAATCCACTACAAGTGGCGGCAGTGGAGGGCACCAGGCTGGGAGCCCAACGGCTGCAGAAACCAGCACAGAACCGGGCCAGTGAATGGCAGAAGCAGCAGAACCCAGAGGCGGAACCAGAACAGCAAGCAGAACACAGGCGGCAGCGGAGATCCGAGGGGAGTGAAAGAAGCCTCACCACCGTGGAGCACCCGCAGACAGACCCAGAGGCGTGAGTAATACAGCTCATCCCCAAACACATTGGGAAAGCGGAGCAGGTGCCAAGCAATAGAACTTAACTCAGACCCCAACACCCCGCCCGAGAAAGACTGGCGGGAGCAGGGGGGCAAGGAATTTAGAATCCTGTCCCTCCCCTCAACAGCCCCCTCCCTCAGGCCATTGACTGGAGATTGACAGACGGGCTATCCATAACACCCATCACCCCACCAAGGGAGGCGGGGCTGCCCCAACTCCCACCTGCCCAACAGGCTCAACCCCCAGCCCTCTGACTGGAGACTGACAAGCGGGCGGGCCCTAAGACTCAGCACCCCACCAGGGGAGGCGGAGCTGTCCCAGCTCCCACCCACCCACCAGGCACGTCACCCAGGCCACTGGATCTGGAGAGTGGAGGACTTTGGGACCCTGCCTTACAAAAGTGGGTAGGGGATGCGGGTAAATAGGAGCCAGCATCTGCCCCCCATCAATTCTCGAGCTGGGCATCCTCCAGCTGGGAATCTGAGCAAGACACCACCGAGCCCCCCCCCACAGTCACAAACTCTGACAAAGCAGTGGAAACACAGCAGGGATCTGAAGGGCCGACCAGCAGCCAAGCTCCCCTTCTGAGAACCAAAAAGGTGCAGCTCCACCCTTGGAGCCCACCTCCCCAGCTGGGCCCCGCCCCTGGGAACAGAGGGGCCTCCTGCTGGTTCTGCTGAGAGCTCCTGAAACTCACAATCCTCAGACCCTTGGCTTGGGGCGGCCCCTGGAAGCAGCACAGGAAAACGTCCGCCAACTGCGCTCAGACAGAAGCTCGCAGATCCATCCCATGGTCCACTGTGAGGCCACTGGCTGGGCTAAGAGCTAGTAGTGCAGCACCACATAAGTTTTCTTCTAACACTTTCCAAACTTTGTACTCAAATACTCTACCTACTTACCCCCTGACCTCTCTCATTCTATTTTTCTATCTCTGGACCTCTGCCCCTCTTTCAACCCTTATACTGCATGGATCTACACTTGATGGCTGTTGAGCAACATTGTATATCTAGGTGTTTAATCATTCTCTAGGCTCACAGGGACTTAAAGACAATAGAGATTGGATTGAGAGGCTTATTGTTTTGGATATAAATCACTTATCGGTGAATAATTAGACTAGTCGGTAACTGCAAAAAAAGAAAGAGTGATAACACCAATCAAAACTTGTGAACATCTAGAGTCTGTCAGCTACAGAGGTCTAGGTTGGTTATATCTGAAAAACTATAATCGTGTTTAGTATTAATCTTGCTCCCATTTTCAAATGGGCAGAACAAGAAACTCAAGAAAATGTCAAATCAAGAAACAACATCTCCCACCTCCCCCACCCAATGTAAACAGCCAATGGAACACTCATTGGCAAACCTAGAGGAGAGCCTTCCAAGTGCTGTACAAATGCAATTAATAAACATCATTAATGAAAAATGTGAAAATATAAAGAAAGAGGTAAGGGAGGAAGCCATAGCTGAACAAGAGGAAACCATAAACAAGGTGATAAGTAAAAAAGAAGAAGCCATAAAGGAGGCCATAATAAAGGCTGTTCAAAGAAAGATGGATGAATTCATAGAATCCACAAATAAAAAGGTGACCGAGCTCCAGCAAATGTTCAAAGAAAATAAAGCTACTGAGCTAACCACTCAAATGGAAATCAAGGAGCTAAAGAAATCCATACATGATCTAAAAGAAGAGATGCAAGGCATCAAAAATGAGCAATTAGTAGCAAGGGAGATGAAAAATAAAGTAGATAGCTTTGATAGCAGGTTAGACAATGCAGAGGAGAGAATTTCCGGGGCTGAAGATAATTTACTTATTATAGAGAAAGAACAGAAAATGAGTCAATCCAAATCTAGGAAAAATGAGAGAGCGCTTCAGGAGGTCCAAGATACAATTAGGAAGCCTAATTTAAGGCTCATTGGTATTGAGGAGGGCGGGGAGAAAGAGGTCAATGGTATTGGAAATATACTTCAGGGATTCATCTCAGAGAATTTCCCAAATATCCAGAAGGGCAAGCCCATCCAGATACAAGAAGCTTTTAGAACCCCAAACAGACCTTACCAGAAAAGCACATCCCAACGCCACATCGTAATCTGAACTGGATCAATAGAAACCAAAAAAAGGATCCTAAAGGCAGCCAGGGAAAAGGGTTCAGTAACCTATAAGGAAAACCAATCAGAATAAACCCAGACTTCTCACCAGAGACCATGCAAGCAAGAAGTGACTGGAAGCATATATGTCATGCCCTTAAGTCAAAAAACTACCAACCAAGACTACTGTACCCAGCTAAGCTCTCATTCATAACTGAGGGAACAATAAAAACATTCCATTCCAGGGAAAAGCTGCAACAATATGTCGCAACAAAACCAACACTACAGAGAATTCTGAAAGGTGTTCTATACATAGAAAACCAAAATAAATGCAATATAGGGAAAGTAATGGCACTTAAACAGCATACCATCTAAGGACCACAAGAACTGTAAAGACACAGGCCCAAATAAAAGCTTTTAAAAATGGTAGGACCTAATAAATATCTCTCAATCCTAACTCTCAATATCAATGGACTCAACTCTCCAATTAAACGGCATAGGCTGTCTAGTTGGATGAAAAAGCAAGAGCCATCGTTCTGCTATCTTCAAGAGACACATCTTACCGAAAAAAACAAGCATCTTTTGAAAGTGAGAGGTTGGAATAATCTCTATCAAGCTAACGGCCCCCATGAACAGGCTGGAGTTCCCATCCTCATATCAGATAAAATAGACTTCAAACCAAAATTAGTAAGAAAAGACAAAGAAATTTACTACATACTACTAAAGGGATCTTTCCTCCAGGAAGACATAACCATCCTAAATATTTACACACCGAATCCCGGAGCTCCAAACTTCATCAAGCAAACTTTACTTACACTGAAACCATACATAGATCGAAATACAGTGATTGTCGCTGACTTTAACACACCACTTTCACCTATGGACAGATCAACAAGGCAAAAACTCAACAGAGAAACCTTAGAACTGAACAACTATATAGAACACCTAGATCTAACAGACATCTGCAGAATATTCCACCCAGCAACAACACATTATACATTTTTCTCAGCAGCACATGGAACATTTTCCAAAATAGATCACATGTTCGGCCATAAAACAAACCTGGACAGATTCAGAAACATTGAAATTATTCCATGCACACTCTCAGACCACAAAGGCATCAAATTAGAACTGAACACACATCTCCACCAACGAAAACCCTGTAACTCATGGAGACTGAACAACACATTGTTGAATCACCAATGGTCATCGAAGAGATCAGAACAGAAATCCAACAGTTTATGAAATTTAACAGTAAGGAGCACACAAAATACCAACTCCTTTGGGACACAGCAAAGGCAGTACTCAGAGGAAAATTTATAGCGCTGAGTGCCTACAACAACAAGTTGGAAAAATTGCAAACCAACAAGTTAATGTCTCACCTTAAGCTCCTGGAAAAAGAGCAACAAACCAACCCTAATCCCAGTAGAAGAAAGCAAATAATTAAAATGAAAGCAGAATTAAATGATTTGGAATCCAAAAAAACTATAGAAAGAATCAACAAAACAAGGAGTTGGTTCTTTGAAAGAATTAACAAAATTGACAAGCCCTTAGCAAATCTTACCAAAAAAGGAAGAGAGCATATCGAAATAAACAAAATCGCAGATGAAAATGGTAATATCACGACAGAAATTACCAAGATCCAGAATATCATGAGGGAATACTTCTCAAACCTTTATGCCAACAAATTTGAGAATCTAGATGAAATGGATGAATTCCTAGCCAATATTAACATACCCACACTAACCCAAGAAGAACTAAGCCAACTCAACAGGCCTATTTGAAGCTCTGAAATAGAAATGGCAATTAGAGAACTTCCACCTAAGAAAAGCCCAGGGCCAGATGAATTCACAGCTGAATTCTATAAGGTCTTTAAAGTAGAGCACACACCAATACTCCTCAAGCTCTTCAACGAAATTGAAAATGAAGGTTCCTTACCAAACTCATTCTATGAAGCCAGTATAACCCTCATCCCCAAACCAGACAGAGATTCATCAAAGAAAGAGAACTATAGACCTATATCTTTGATGAACATCGATGCAAAACTTCTCAACAAAATACTGGCCAACCGTCTACAACAACTCATCAAAAAAATTATACACTATGATCAAACTGGATTCATCACAGGGAGGCAAAACTGGTTCAACATACGCAAATCAATTAATATAATTCAACACATCAATAGGAGCAAGGACAAAAATCACATGATTGTCTCAATAGACGTGAAAAAGACATTTGACAAGATCCAACACCCCTTTATGTTAAAAGCTCTGGAGAAACTAGGAATCCATGGAACATTCCTCAATGTAATAAAGGCTGTGTATGAGAAACCTACTGGTAGTATTACACTTAATGGTGAAAATCTAAAGCCATTCCCTCTAAAATCAGGAATGAGACAAGGATACCCACTCTCTCTACTACTCTTTAACATAGTACTAGAATTCCTAGCCAGTGCAATAAGGCAAGAAGCAAGCATAAAGGGGATCTAAGTAGGGAAAGAGGAAATAAAACTATCCCTCTTTGCAGATGACATGATTCTGTATTTAAAGAATCCTATAGACTCTACTCCCAAGCTCCTTGAGCTGATTCAAAGCTTTGGAAGAGTAGCAGGCTATAAAATCAACCCTCAAAAATCAACTGCCTTCCTTTATGCCAACAGTGAGAGGAACGAGGCAATAATCAGGAAAGAAACTCCTTTCACAATAGCCTCTAAGAAAATAAAGTACCTAGGTATTAGCTTAACAAAGAATGTAAAGGACCTTTTTGACGAAAACTTTAAACCCTAAAAAAGGAAATTAAAGCAGAACTAAGGAAATGGAAAAACCTCCCATGCTCCTGGATTGGAAGAATCAACATTGTGAAAATGACAATCTTGCCAAGAGCCATCTACAAATTCAATGCAATACCCATCAACATCCTAATGTCATTCTTTAAAGAAATAGAAGAGGCAATCCAAAATTTCATATGGAATAATAAAAGACCCCGTATAGCAAAAACACTTCTTAGCAGAAAGAACAGCGCTGGAGGAATTTCAATTCCAAACTTTAGACCCTATTACAGAGCTATAATTCTCAAAACAGCTTGGTACTGGCACAGGAACAGGCCTGAAGACCAATGGAATAGACCTGAGGACCCAGATATTAAACCACAGACCTATGGCCACCTAATCTTTGACAAGGGATCCAAAATATAGAATGGAAGGAAGACAGCCTCTTCAACAAGTTGTGCTGGCAGAACTGGTTAAGTACCTGCAGAAAACTAAAGCTGGATCCTTTTTTGTCACCTTGCACTAGAATTAACTCCAAATGGATCAGAGACCTGGAGGTAAAAGCTGACACACTGAAAACTCTACAGGAAGGAATAGGAGATACACTAGGCCTCCTTGGCACAGGTCGAAACTTTCTTAATAAGGACCAAGAATCACAACAAATCAGAGAAATGCTGGATAAGTGGGACTGCATTAAACTGCAGAGCTTTTGTATGGCAAAGTACATAGCTAGTAAACTAATCAGGAAGCCTACAGAGTGGGAGATCTTCACAACCAAACAGCGGACAAAGGCCTCATATCTAAAATATATCAACAACTGAAAAAATTGAATCACTCAAAAACTAACCTCCAAAGTAACAACCATCCCATTAAAAAATGGGCCAAAGACTTAAAGAGAGTCTTCTCTGAAGAAGAAACAAAAATCGCCTATAGACACATGAAGAAATGCTCAACATCTCTGGTCATAAAAGAAATGCAAATCAAAACAACTCTAAGATTCCACCTTACTCCAGATAGAATGGCCAGGATCAGGAAAACGAATGACAACAGATGCTGGAGGGGATGTGGCCAGGAGGGATCACTACTACACTGTTGGTGGGAGTGCAAACTCGTTCAACCACTATGGAAAGCACTGTGGCAGTGCCTCAAAAGGCTAAATATAGAACTCCCCTATGACCCAGCAATTCCACTACTTGGCATTTACCCAACCACCCAGAAACAAGGACATACTAAACCCACTAGCACAACCATGTTCATTGCAGCAGTATTCACCATAGCAAAGATATGGAACCAACCTAGATGTCCCTCAGTTGAGGAGTGGATCAACAAGTTGTGGTATTTGTACACAATGGAATTCTATGCTGCTGTCAGAAAGAATGACATCACCCCATTTGTTAGGAAATGGACCTAGAAAAAATCATATTAAGTGAAGTAAGCCAGTCTCAAAGGAACTTAGGCTCAATGGTTTCCCTCATTCGTCATAATCAGTAGAAACCTTGGGCTCTACTAGCAGAGATTTGCAATAGAGCAAAATCTTGATACATAAGGACATGTAATGTGAAGCTAATTGAAAGGACCTCCAGGATAGTGAAACAAAAGCCATATAATGAATGATTGTTGTCCTTAATGTAGTATGTTGTCTCTCATCTCCTTTGCTGTCCCTTGGTTATCTCATATTGGTATAGTATCTCACCTTGTTATCTGATTTATTGAATTTATTTGTATTTGGATATTTGAAATTTGATAGGGAAGGGGGGAAAACCAAGACGGGTGGGGGGTGTGGGGGGAGGGGGATACGGTTCGAAGACATGTGAAAGGGTATCAATGTATGTGAATTAATGCACCTTCTATCTGGCAAATATCATGTAACCCTTTTACTAATTACAATAAAAAATAACTTGGGAAATTAAAAAAAAAGAATGAATAGAATAAAAAAAAGAAACTTCCACACTACTTTCCAGAGTGGCTGAACTAGTTAACAATCCCACCAGTAGTGCAGTACGGTTACTTTTTCTCCACATCCTCGCCAGCAACTGTCATTGTCTAGTACAAAATCTTGGTCATTCTTGTTGTGGTAAGGGGGTATCGTAAGGTTGTTTTTATATGCATTTCGTTTATGACAACAGATGATTAACATTTTATCATATGCTTTTCTGCATTTTAATCAGTTCTTCTGAGAAGTTTCTCTTTACTTCCCTTGCCCATATGGTGAATGGTTTGTGGGGTTTGGGGAGGATTAGTTTCTTGAGTTCCCTGTAGATAATGGATATTAAGCATTTGTCAATTGTATTATTTGTAAATATCTTTTCCCAGTTGGTTGGCTATCTCTCTACTTTTATGACTATACTTTTATCTGTACAGAAACTTTGATTTTTTATTTGCACTCTTTTTTTCCATATATTTTTATTGTAATTAATAGAAGGATTACATAACATTCACCAGATGGAAGGTGCATTACTTCACATACATTGATAGCCTTTCTCATGTCTTGGTCCCCATTTCCCTCCCCTATCCACCCCACCCTCATTTTGTTTTCCCCCCTTTCCTATCCAATTTCAAATAACCAAATACGCATATACCAATATATGAGATAACAAAGTGAAATACAATAACAATATGAGATAACCAAGGGACAGCAAAAGAGATGAGAGATAACATAGTACATTAAGGATAACAATCACTCATTATATGGCTTTTCTTTCTATATCCTGGAAGTTCTTTCATTTAGTGTCATCCTATATGACCTTATGTATCTAGGTTTTACTCTATTGTAAATCTCTGCTAGGAGAGCCCAAGGTTTCTACTGATTATGACAATCAAGGGAAACCATTGAGCCTATGTTCCTTTCAGTCTGGCTTACTTCACTTAATATGATTTTTCCAAGTCTTTCCATTGCCTTACAAATGGGGCGATGTTATTCTTTCTGACAGCAGCATAGAATTCCATTGTGTATAAATACCACATCTTGTTGATCCACTCATCAACTGAAGGGCATCTGGGTTGGTTCCATATCTTTGCTATGGTAAATAGTGCGGCAATGAACATCGTTGTGCCAAGTAGTGGAATTGCTGGGTCATAGGGGAGCTCTATGTTTAGTCTTTTGAGGAACTGCCATACTGCTTTCCATAGTGGTTGAACGAGTTTGCACTCCCACCAACAGTGTAGTAGTGATTCCTCCTGGCCACATCCCCTCCAGCATCTGTTATTAATCATTTTCCTGATCCTGGCCATTCTAACTGGAGTGAGGTGGAATCTTAGAGTTGTTTTGAATTGCATTTCTTTTATGACCAGAGATGTTGAGCATTTTTTCATGTGTATAGGCCATTTTTCTTTCTTGTTCAGAGAAGACTCTCTTTAAGTCTTTGGCCCATCTTTTGATGGGATGGTTGATTCTTTGGAGATTAGTTTTGGAGTGATTCAATTTTTTGAGCTGTTGATATATTTTAGATATGAGGCCTTTGTCTGTTGTATGGTTAGCAAAGATCTTCTCTCACTCTATAGGCTTCATAATTAATTTACCTGCTATGTCCTTTGCCATACAGAAGCTCTGCAGTTTCATGCAGTCCCACTTATCCAGCCTTTCTCTGATTTGTTGTGTTTCTTGGTCCTTATTAACAAATTTTGGACCTGTGCCTAGGAGGCCTAGTGTGTCTCAAATTCCTTCCTTTAAAGTTTTTAGTGTGTCAGAGTTTACCTAGAGGACTTTGATCCATTTGAATTAATTCTACTGCAGGGTGACAAATAAGGATCCAACTTTAGATTTGTGCAGGTGCTTAACCAGTTCTGCCAGCACCACTTATTGAAGAGGCTGTCTTTCTTTCATTCTATTTTTTTGGCTCCCTTGTCCAAGATTAGGTGGCCATAGCTCTGTGGTTTAATATCTGTGTCCTCAGTTCTATTTCATTGGTCTGTAGGCCTGTTCTTGTGCCAGTACCAAGCTGTTTTGATAATTATTGCTCTGTAATGGAGTCTACACTTTGGAAGTGAAATTCCTCCAGCGCTGTTGTTTCTGCTAAGAAGAATTTTTGCTATACAGGGTCTTTTATTATTCCATACGAAATCTGGATTGCCTCTTCTATTCCTTTAAAGAATAACATTGGGTATTGATGGGTATTGCCCTTGGCAAGATTCTCATTTTCAAAACTGGGAGAAGATGGCGCCGAGACAATAGGGACGCTGCCTTGTGAGAGAGATCTCTCAAAAAGAGAGAACCAGGGAGTCCCACGAGCCAATTATCTTAAGAAATCCAGAACAGCAAACTCAAAAAGCAACGGAGAAGGACTCAAACCAGAAAAGAAATCCAGATAAAGCTCACATCCAACTTTCTCAAAGAATATGGAACACGAGGACCCCTCCCCACCTCTCTCTGCTGATTCCTAGCCGCGAAAAGCGGTTGTGAGCAGAGGGCACCAGGCCAGGAGCCTGACTGCTGCAGAAACCAACATACAACTGGGCCAGCGAACAGGGGAAGCAGCGGAACGCAGACTTGGAACCAGAACAGCAAGCAGTGGAACACAGATGCGGAACACAGGCGGCGGAGAAGACCCGAGGGGAGTGAAAGACTCCCCACCACCATGGATCACCCGCAGATGGACTCAGAGGCGTGAGTAATACAGCGCATCCCCAAACACAACGGGAAAGCAGAGCGGTGCCAAGCAATAGAACTTAACTCAGACCCCTCCACCCCGCTTGAGAAAGACTGGCAGGAACAGGGGGACAAGGAATTTAGAATCCTGTCCCTTCCCTCAACAGCCCCCTCCCTCAGGCCATTGACTGGAGATTGACAGGCGGGCTACTTAAGACCCAGCACCCCACCAAGGGAGGGGGAGCTGTCCCAACTCCCACACACCCAACGGGCTCAACCCCAGCCCTCTGACTGCAGACTGACAAGCGGGCGGACCCTAAGACTAAGCTCCCCACCAGGGGCGGCAGAGCTGTCCCAGCTCCCTCCAGCCCACCAAGCTCCTCTCCCAGGCCACTGGATCTGGAGAGTGGAGGGCGCTGGGACCCTGCCTTACAACAGCGGGTAGGGTGTGCAGGAATATAGGAGCCACCATCTGCCCCCCTCAATTCTTGAGCGGGGCATTCTCCAGCTGGGGATCCTGAGCAAGACAGCACCGAGGGGCCCCCCACAGTCACAGACTCTCTGACAAAGCAGTGGAAAAACAGCAGGGATCTGAAGGGCTGACCAGCAGCCAAGCTGACCTTCTGAGAATCAGAAAGGCACGGCTCTACCCTTGGAGCCCACATCCTCAGCTGGGCACTGCCCCTGGGAACAGAGGGGTCTCCTGCTGGTCCTGCTGAGAGCCCCTGGAAACTCTCAATTCCCAGTCCCTTGGCTTGGGGTCGCCCCTGGAAGCACTACAGGAAAATGTCTGCCAACCGCGCTCAGACTGAAGGTCGCAGATCCATCCCATGGTCCACTGTGAGGGCACTGGTTGGGCTAAGAGCTAGTCGTGCAGCAACACATAAGTTTTATTCTAATACATTCCAAACTTTGTACTCAAATACGCTACCTACTTACCAACTTAGGTCAGTTATCCTTACTCTATACCTTTTCTTCATTACTACAATATTCTTACACTCCTACGTTATTCCTCTTGTACCTCCCCTGACCTCTCTCATTCTATCTTTCTATCTCTGCACCTCTGTTCTTCTTTCAACCCTTATACTGCATGGATCTACACTTGATGGCTGTTGAGCAATACTGTATATCTAAGTGTTTAATTATTCTCTAGGCTCAGAGCGACATAAAGACAATAGAGATTGGATTGAGAGGCATATTGTTTTGGGTATAAATCGCTTATCAGTGGTTGTATTAGACTGGTCTGTAAGTGAACAAAAAGAAAGAGATAACACCAATCAAAACTTGTGAACATCTACTGTCTGCCAGCTACAGAGGTCTAGGTTGGTTATATCTGAAAAACTATAATTGTGTTCAGTATTAATCTGGCTCCCAGTTTCAAATGGGCAGAACAAGAAACTCAAGAAAAATGTCAAATCAAGAATAAACCTCCCCCACCCAATGTAAACAGCCAATGGAACAGTCACTGGCAAACCTAGAGGAGACTCTTCCAAGTGCTATACAAATGCAAGTGATAAACATCATTAATGAAAATGTGAAAATATAAAGAAAGAAATAAGGGAGGAAGCCATATCTAAACAAGAGGAAATCATAAACAAGGTGATAAGTGAAAAAGAAGAAGCCATAAAGGAGGCCATAATAAAAGTTTTTCAAAGAAACATGGATGAATTCATAGAATCCACAAATAAAAAAAATGACCGAACTCCAGCAAATGTCCAAAGAAAATAAAGCTAATGAGCGAACCACTCAAATGGAAATCAAGGAGCTAAAGAAATCCATACATGATCTAAAAGAAGAGATGCAACGCATCAAAAATGAGCAATTAGAAGCAAGGGAGATGAAAAATAAAGTAGATAGCTTTGATAGAAGCTCTGCTGTGAGTCTGGATGTCTCCCAGCATCTTCGGGACCGTGGTAGAGGTTAAGCCAATGTCAACATAAAACAAGAGAGAGAGGAAGAAGTACATGGGGGTGTGGAGGTGGGGGTCAAAGGTGACGGCCAGGATGATGAGCAGATTTCCAAGCCCAGTAATCAGGTACATGGACAGGAACAGCCCAAAGAGCATATGTTGTAGCTCAAGGTCATCTGAAAGTCCCAGGAGATAAAATTCTGAGATGTGTGTTAGATTACGCAGCCCTATATTTATTGGACACCTTTGATGTAAAAAAGATAGCAATAACTACTGAAGAACTCAGAATTCAGCAATAATTTTGAATTCAAGTGTTTTAGTTGAGGACTCTTTTGAGTCCATCAATAATAGTTTCCGTTGTCATCTACCCAGTCATCCTGGATTTCTTCTTTCTCATATACCCCTTTTATAAATGCATTTTTTATACTCAACTACGCTAGAACATTACAGGAAGTGCTTTCTTATCACAGAAAATACAGCATATTCTTGTAAGATTATTACAAGACATTCCACAGTGGTCTTCTTCCTTTGTGAGATTCATTCTCATACATTCTATGAAGAAACATTCTTGCTGGACATGGTGGCTCACACCTGTAATCTTAGCTACTAAGGAGGCTGAGATCTTAGAATCATGGTTCAAAGCCAGCCCGGGTGCTAAAGTCCATGACACTCTTATCTCCAATTAACCACCAGAAAACTAGAAGTGGCACTGTGGCTCGAGGGTAAGGCTGTAGCCTTAAGCTGAAGAACTCAAAGACAGTGCCCAGGCCCAGAGTTCAAGTCTCCCAACCAACAAAAAAAAGGAAGAAACATTCCTGAAAACGTTATTTTATCATAAAGAAATACTAAAGTCATGAATCATGAAATTTCTAGAGATATGCTACTTAAAACACTTCATAAAATATACAGAACTGAAATATCAAACATTAATTTCATACAAACAAATCAGTTCTAGAAAATATTGTACAGCACCTGTTATCTCCCAGGAAATTTCTTCCTCATTCTTTCAGTTACTAATTTCCATCTTGATATTCTGTGTGTGTGTGTGTGTGTGTGTGTGTGTGTGTGTGTGTGTGTGTGTAAAAGAGAGAGAGAGAGAAACAGAGAGACAGAGGCAGAGACAATGAGTCCTAGAATTTGAATCTTTCCTTCCTGCCCATGTAGTGCTCTTCCACTTGAGCCACACCTCTACCGTTTTGGGGGGTTCAATATCTGTAGTTTAATTGAGAAATGAAAACAATGTTTACCATAAACATTCAGGTCTTCATTTCTTTGTAGACAGATATAATTGACATTGCTTTAGATTGGCTCTAAAGAGAGCCAATCTGATGCACAGCTCCACTTTTGACTTTCAAGTGACTAAAAGGAGGTAAGAGCCTCTGGGGTTCTGCTCCCTGGGCTGGCTTTGAACTTGAATCCTCCGAACCTCTCTCAGCCTCTTCAGTAGCTAGAATTGCAGGGGTAAGCTACCAGCACTGGGAATAAAGTATACATTTTTAACTCTTTGCATTTTTCTGAACATGACTAAATCAATACCTGATGTTATATCTACTTTTCCCTGAACCAATTTCAGGAATTTAGGAGTATGTTGATATGAGCAATGGTGGTTGACATTTAGTCCTTCTGTTCTGCCATAGATGGAACCTTGCACTTCCTGTACTGATTTCAAGCCATGACTCCTGCTTTTCTGTTTTGTGACCAATTTGGAATCTCCCAAAGAAGAAATCAGCATCCTCTTCTTGGATGTCAGAGAGAAGTGAGACAGATGCTCTGGTTTCCACTGTGTGCCTATCAAAGTCTTTAACAAATCCCACTTTCCAAAATTTGATATCCTGTGTCAATAGACAAACTGAAATATGGCTTCACATTTTTCTTTTTTTAACCTTACCATCTACCACAGCTTCTATAAGAGTAGTGTGTTCAAGCTGGGCACATTGGCCCGTACCTGTGATCCTAGCTACTCAGAAGGTTGAGATCTGAGGATCACAGTTCAAAGGCAGCCTAGGCTTGAAAGTCCCTGAGACTCCTAGCTCCAGTTAGAATGGCCAAGATCAGGAAAACGAATAACAACAGATGCTGGAGGGGATGTGGCCAGGACGGATCACAACTACTCTGTTGGTGGGAGTGCAAACTCGTTCAACCACTATGGAAAGCACTGTGGCAGTGCCTCAAAAGGCTAAACATAGAACTCCCCTATGACCCAGCAATTCCACTACTTGGCATTTACCCAACCATCCAGAAATAAGGACATACTAAATCCACTAGCACAACAGTATTCATTGCAGCACTATTCACCATAGCAAAGTTATGGAACCAACCTAGATGTCCCTCAGTTGATGAGTGGATCAACAAGTTGTGGTATTGTACACAATGGAAATCTATGCTGCTGTCAGAAAGAATGACATCCCCCCATTTGTTAGGAAATGGAAAGACTTAGAAAAAATAATATTAGGTGAAGTAAGCCAGCCTCAAAGGAACTTATGCTCAATGGTTTCCCTCACTCATCATAATTAGTAGAAACCTTGGGCTCTACTAGCAGAGATCTGCAATAGAGCAAAATCTTGATACATAAGGACATATAATGTGATGTTAATTGAAAGGACCTCCAGGATATTGAAACAAAAGCCATATAATGAATGATTGTTGTCCTTAATGTAGTATGTTGTCTCTCATCTCCTTTGCTGTCCCTTGGTTATCACATATTGGTATAGTATCTCACTTTGTTATGTGATATATTGAATTCATTTGTATTTGAATATTTGAAATTTGATAGGGAAGGGGGGAAAACCAAGATGGGTTGGGGGTTTGGGGGGGAGGGAAACGGGTACCAATACATGTGAAAGGGTATCAATGTATGTGAATTAATGCACCTTCTATCTGGCAAATATCATGTAACCCTTTTGCTAATTATAATAAAAAATAAATAAAATAAATAAATATTAATCACACACAAAAAAATCTCTATCTACTCACTAAAGTGGAAAGAATATCCAAAAGAATAGATTTGAGGTTCTTCCTCTGAGAAGAAAAGCTTGTGTGTTCTATACATAGGTGAGAGGATGAAAAGTATGGTTCAGAATGGAATATGCAGGAATGCAGTGGGGTATTGTAAGGCCTTAGAACAGCTCCCAGAAATTTTAACCAAAGAAATACCTAGAAAACGAGAGTCTTCAATGGGAGGCTGGTAGAAGAGGCTGAAATGAATGGGAAGAGAGAGCTATGAGAGAATATAGGCATAATACTGAAGGTCCATATGTGAAAAAAATGAAGTGTGCTTCTTCATGTGTCTGATTGGAGAAGGAGTAAGAGGAAAGGGAGAGTGACGGGAGATCTGACTTGTCTTAACATGCAATGTACATCTACAGGGAGGTGTTAAGCTGAAACCTGCATCTATCAAATGTGAAGATAGGCAATTACTAAAAACAGAATGTAACTTAATCATATTGTTAAATTATGTATTATTTAACTCTCACCAGTGACTTCTGTCAAATGCAAATTTTATATAAAAATGTGTTAGTGAAATGTGTCATTCCTCTTCAATATTGTAATTATGATTTCTAGCCAGAGCAATAAGGCAAGAAGCAAACATAAAGAGGACTCAAATAGGGAAAGAGGAAGTGAAACTTTACTTCTTTGCAGTTGACATGATTCTGTACTTAAAGAACCCTATGGACTCCATTCCCAAGTTACTTGAGCTGATTCAAAACTTTCGTAAAGCAGCAGAGTATAAAATTAACCCTCAAAATGACAGTGGCTGGTCCAGGAGTCTGGCCTAGTGATAGAGTGCTTGCACAAAGACCCAGGGTCAGTTCCTGGAAACCACAAACATAGAAAAAGGCAGAAGTGGTGCTGTGGCTCAAGTGGTAGAGTGCTTGCTTTGAGGAAAGCCCAAGGACAGTGCTCAAGCCCTGAGTTCATACCCCAGAACTGGCAAAAAAAATTCAATGATTTTCCTGTATACCAACAATGAGAAGAGCAAGGAAGAAATCAGGAAAGCAACTCCTTTTGCAATAGCCTCAAAAAAAATAAGAATTAACTTAGCCAAAGAAGTAAAGGACCTCTAAGATGAAAATTTTAAAAACCTGAAAAAGAAAATTAAAGGTGAATTAAGGAAGTGGAAAACCCCCCAATGCTCCTGGATTGGAAGAACTAAAATAGTGAAAATAGCAATCCTGCCAAGGGCTATCTACAAATTCAATGCAATGCCCATCAATATCCCAATGTCATTCTTTAGTGACATAGAATAAGCAATCCAAAAATTCATATGGAATAATAAAAGACCCCAAATAGCAAAAGCAATCCTTAGCAGAAAGAACAGCGCTGGAGGAATATCAATACCACGCTTCAGAGTCTATTACAGAGCTATAGCAATAAAATAACAGCTTGGAGCTGGTCACTGGAGGCTCATGGCTCTAATCTAGCTACTCAGAAGGCTGAGATCTGAGGATTGCAATTCAAAGCCAGCCTGGGCAAGGAAGTCATAAGTCCATGAGACTCTTATCTCCAATGAAGCACCAGAAAACCGGAAGTGGTGCTGAGACTCAAGAGGTAGAGTGCTATCCTTGATCTGAAGAGCTCAGGGACAGCCCCCAGGCCCTGAGTTCAAGCCCCATGGACAAAAACGAAAAACAGCTTGGTACTGGCACAAGAACAAGCCTGAAGACCAATGGTCTAGAACTGAAGACCCAGAAATCAACCCACAGAACTATGGTCACCGAATCTTCAATAAGAAGACCAAAAAAAAGAGAAATAGGATGGAAGAAAGCCTCCTCAACAAATGGTGCTGACACAATTGCTTAAAGCATCTGTAGAAAACTAAAATTGGATCCTTATATTGACCCTACAGCAGAATAAATTCCACATGGATCAAAGACCTCGAGGTAAAAGCAAACACTCTGAAAACTCTACAGGAAGGAATAGGAGATAAACTAGGGATCCTTGGCTCAGATCAAAACTTGCTTAATAAAGGTCCAGAAATACAACAAATTAAAGGAAGTTTGGACAAATGAGATTTCATTAAACTTCAGTGCTTCCATATGGCAGAGGCATAGCTAGCAAGTTAAAACCCACAGAGCAAGAGAAGATCTTCACTTAGCCATACAACAGATATAGCTCATAGCTAAAATATACCTATGGTTCAAAAACTTAAATATCTCAAAGACAAGTTCTCAAAGAAACAACCATTCCATTAAAAGGTAGCCTATGACTAAAAAAGAGACTGCTCTAAGAGGAAAAAAGAATGGCCAATGGACACATGAAAAAATGCTCAACATCTCTAGCCATAAAAGAAATATGTAACAAAACAGAAGAAAATAAAGAAAAGTAGATAGAAAATTGAGCAATAACTACACCTCTGGTGGGAGTGTAAGCTCATTCAACCACTGTGGAAAGCAATACGGTGGTTCCTTAAAAGACTAAACATAGAGCTCCCATGTGACCTAGCAATTCCACTCCTTGGAATTTACCCACTCATCCAGAAACAAGGACATATTAAAGCCACTTTTTAGCAGCACTATTTACCATAGCAAAGACATGGAACCAACCAGATGTCTCTCAGTAGATGATGAAGAAGATGTGGTACTTCTACACAATGGAATTCTATGCTGCCATCAGAAAGAATGACATATCCCCGTTCAAAAGAAAATGGAAAGACTTGGAAAAAATCATTTTAAGTGAAGTAAGCTAGACCCAAAGGAACATAGGCTCAATGGTTTCCCTCACTTGTAATAATCAACACACATCTAGGACTCTCCTAGCAGAGAATTAGAAAAGCTCAAAACCTAGGTACATAATGTCATATAGGATGAGGCTAAATGAAAGGAACTCTAGGATATGGAAACAAGAGCTTTATCTTATGTGATTGTTGTTCTTAATGTACTGTTATTCTCTTCTCTTTCGTTGCCCTTTGGTTAATGTCATATTATTATTGTATCTGACTTTGTTACCTGAGATATTGTATATAAGTTTATTAGTTTATTTGAAATAGGAAAGGGAAGGGGGAAATAAGTGATTCGATGGGGGTGGGGGAGGAAAATGGGGACAAAAACATGAGAAGGGATATCACTGTGTGAGAAGTAATGCACCTACTATCTGGCAAATGTAACTGTAACACCACTATATATTACCCCAACAATAAAAAATAATAATAAGTGCCGGGAGTTTGGCCTAGTGGTGGAGTGTTGGCCTAGCAGGCACAAAGACCCAGGTTCAATTCCTAAATATCACATACATAGTAAAAGCTGGAAGTGGGGCTGTGATTCAAGTGGTAGAGCTCTAGCCTTGAGAAAGCCCAAGGACAGCACTCAGGCCCTGAGTTCATCCCCCAGGAATAGTAATAATAATAATAATAATAATAATAATAATAATAATAATAGAAAATTGAGCAATAAAAAATATAACCAGAGGCCAGGAGTTTGGCCTAGTGGTGGAGTGCTTGCCTAGCATGCACTAAAACCCAGGTTAGATTCCTCAGTACCACATACATAGAAAAAAGCTGGAAGTGGTACTGTGACTCAAGTGGTGGAGCTCTGTCCTTGAGAAAGCCCAAGGAAAGTGCTCAGGCCCTGAGTTCAAGGCCCAGAACTGGTAAATATATATATATTTATATATATATATAACCAGAATTAAGTATGCACACAACTAAAAATGGCCTAGGGCTCACTTTAGACTATATATCTAAGAGTAAGCAGAATAGCAAAAAGAAAAATGAACTAAGAAGAACAAAAAATATAGGTTCTCCAACTTTTTTTCACGGATGGGGGGCATGTTGTTTCTCCCAATATCAGATATAAAATCGCTTACTGGAGTCTCTGTTTTTGTGCTGTGATTGGCTGTCCTTGTAAGACAACCGGAATCAGGGTGGGGGCATAGGGGTGGGGAGGAGAGAATTTCTTATTTCACAGGAGAAGGCCTCTGTGGTATTTGGGCCTACCATTCCTTTTCCATTCTGTAATCTACATGTTACCTCATGGGAAGAAAACCGTTTGGAGACTACCAGAAAGACAACAGGACAGTTTAGTTAATGGAGAGATCTGATTATAATTCACCTATGGAGATGCAAGAAACTTTACATGCATTTCTGACTCCCTTCTCTGATTCCAGTCTTCATGAAAACTGTAGCCGATCTTCTGAGGAGAAATTGGGGACAAGGGAAAGCTTTGGTGATAACCAAAAGACAGAACGGGGGTGTCCTGGTAAAGAAAGATGGAATATAAATTCATGACAAGGGTGAGGTAACAAGAAAACTGAGTAAGTACCAGGCAAACCCTTGGAATAATGAGATTGGGAAGGGCAGATGCCCACATCTGCCAGTGAGGTCCCAGGACTTCAAGGAACTTCTCATCCTTACTAAGCTTATGCTTTGCCAAGCTCTGATTTCCTTTCTTTCTCTCATTTTCTAGAGCCCAGAAAATCTTTCCCCATAAAGTTTGTTTCTGGAATGTCTCTAGCTTTCCCCCACTCTTTCCCAAGAATCAGCCTGTGGGTCAGCTTCTCTGTGTCCAATGATGCAACCATTAACCACCCACAAAAGATATATTGGACACCAGGTATTGATTAGACTTTATTTTTCAGGTATGTTCACTAAATACTTTGCTGGCATATATATATTGTTTCACCGGGCGGGGCTGGGGGGAGGGGCAAAAAAAGATGTATTGTTTGTTTCCACTTTGTGTCCATAAGAAAATCTACCCCCAATGGTTTTTCTTTCTTTCTTTCGTTCTTTCTTTCTTTCGTTTTTTCTTTCTTTCTTTTTCTTTCTTTCTTTCGTTCTTCTTTCTTTGCCAGTCCTGGGGCTGGAAGTCAGGACCTGAGCACTATCTGTGGGCATTTTCCTCAACACTAGTGCTCTACCACATGAGCCACAGCCCCAATTGTGGCTTTTCTATGCATGTGGTACAGAGGAATCAACCCAGATCTTCGTACATGCTAGACAAGGACTCTACCACTAGGCCAAATGCCTAGCCCATTATTCATAAGGCTAGTACTTAGAGGAATTCTAAGTGTGTGTGTGTATGAGTGTGTGTGTGTGTGAGTGTGTGTGTGAAGGGCCTTGAACTCAGTGGCTGTGCCCTGTTCCTGAACTTTTGTGCTCTAGTATTCTATCTCTGGAACCTCAGCTGTATTTCCAGCTTTTAGGTACTTAATTATGAATGAGTCTCACAGACTCCAGCTGGGGCTGGCTTTGACCGTGATTCTCAGATCTCAGCCTCCTGGGTAACTAAGATGGCAGATGTGAGCCGCTGACACCCAACTTCAGTGACTTATTTTTGCAGTGAATTTTGGTGTTAACCAACATCCTTATGTTCCGTGGGCTTCCATTCCTGAAGTTGTTGCCAACACACTCTCTTATTGTTCTTCAACAGTTTTGAATGTCTTGTTTGTTTCTATTTGGTTTTGTCTAGATCTATATGTTAGGATTGTTATATGGTTGACAAGCTGGTCTGAGTTATCCTAGAAAAGGTGGCACTCAGGCTCATATCAATGTCTTACACTTGATAGAAAAAGGGGTCTACAAACTAAGCCAAGGCCCCTCCACCTTCTTCTTTTTCCAGGTAGAGTCTTATGCTTCTAGGCTAACTTTGAGCGACTATCCTCTAACTTTTGAGTATCTAGGATGATAGGGTTCTGTCACCAGGCCTACCATGATCTTAACTTCTTATTACATAGCTGACATTTTCATTTCTTCTACACTTAGATTGTCACAGGACCCAAGTGATATCCACACAAGGATAAATAGTGACACAAGAAATCCCCCACAACCCACAAATGGACAGAATTTGCCCATGTGAAGGAAACATTAAGGATATGGAAAAAGAAATCTTTACAATGGGCCTTCTTCACCCTCATTCTCTGATCATCACAGCAACTTCTCAATTCCCCTCCTCTACCAGCCCACTGAATACAGAGCACATGCACATTCTCTTCTCTGTGCATAGAAGGTTTTTGAATCCACAGATATTAATAGGTAATTTCTAGAATAGCAATCTACCAGTACTTTATGCTTCTGAGACCACTAGCAATTACCACTTATCAGAATGTAAATGTACACTATTGTTTATGTCATAAGCTATGTGCATATTCTTCTAATTGGGTTTTAAATTGCCATTATAACATATGTTGTAAGTTAATTGTACTAATACCAATAAACTAGTGTGAATAAGGAAAAAAAGAATGTTTTTAATCCATATGTGTGGATTGTACAAAGGGGTTTTGCTTTGGTACTTCAACAGCTTTTATTGTACTCTGAAACCTCACGTGCACATTGTAGTGTGTGTGTGTGTGTGTGTGTGTGTGTGTGTGTGTGTGTGTGTACATGTTCACGAATGCTCATATGCACCAGTCCTGAAGCTTGAGCTCAGGGCCTGGATACTGTCTCGGAGCTTTGTTACTCAAGGCTACAGCCCTAACACTAAGGCCACAGCTCCTCCACTTCAGTCTGTTTTAGGGTGGTGCTTCAAACTGGAGATAAGAATCACACAGACTTTTCTAGTCCAGGACGTTTTGGAACTTCAAACCTCAGCTCTCAGCCTCCTGAGTAGCTAGGCATACAGACCACAGGCACTAAGCTCATTGTGGGTTGTTTTATTGGCATAATACTGCTTTCTCTTCTTTTCTATGTTGCTCATATGCTTTTTTTTCTCACTCCTTCATCTTGAAAGAGGTCACCTGGAAAGCATTGTCTGGGAGGAGCCATCCACAGCCAGCCAGACTACATATTGCATTCGAGCCACACAGGTAACAGACTTACCATGTTGTGTCGTGAAAACTGTTCTGTCCATCAACACTGCCTGGGTTTAAGACGATATGGCTGATGACAGCTAGGACCCCCACTTGTTAGGATGTTCCCAGCAAATCTTCAGATTTGGGAGACAGACGCTTCCTCCATGTTCTATAAACCCCACAGGACTGTTCCATGAGGACACCATTGTATTTCCCTATTCAGGCCTATTAGGTTGTGAATATTCATGCCACATACACAAGTGGTAAAATAATTGTTGAAAGAACTTTCTAAGAGATGAGGTCCTGGGGAAGGGGAGGGAGGATGTATCGGAGGGAGGAAGGGTGGGGAAAACACTACTAATGTTCAATGAACAAGTAGGAAGCTAGAACCAGATAAACTTTGGGATGGGGAGAGCTGGGAGAGATGGGGAGAGCAAGGAAGGAGTGACTTTGATGAACAGGCATTGTGCTCACAAACTGATAGGGTGAATTGAAACCCCTTGGTACAACTACTTAAGGATAAGTTAAAAATATATTTAATATTAAAAGAATAGCTTTCTGAGGGCTACTAATTAATACAGCCGAATAAATCAATGTCCTTTATGTCACTTAGGAGATAGCTATATAGGCAAACAAATAGACAGATAGATAGGGATGATTTGAAATCTAAAAGTGGCTTCTACAAGAACTGTATTTATATAAAAAAATACTTCCATGACAAGTGACATATCAGAAAATAAAGATTGTTGCCATTGTAAATAAATAATACATCACTATTACACAGTTGATAGGATTAAAAACTATGGAGGTTATCAAAAGGGGCACATGAAATCACTTTCCAATATTCTACAAGGTTGTAACAAAATCAATCTCTTTAAATTTCAAAAGGGAAATCAAAGAAAAGCACTGGTGATACACATGTCATCCAAGCTACTCAAGAGACTGAAAACTGAAAACCATGGTTCAAAGCCACAACAGTCAAGAGAAGTATGTGAGACTCTTATCTTCCATGAGCCACCAAGGAGCTGGAAGTGGATCTGAATTAGCAAAATGCCTTAAGCAAAAAAAAAAACTTACGGGCAGCAGCCAGGCCCTGAGTTAAAAGCTCAGGAATACCACCAGAAAATAAAGACATCAAAAACTCAGGGAATATAAAACAAAGGATATTTACCCAAATACTTTAATATTAAAGTGATTGGCTATGCACAGCACTCCCGTGCAAAGCAATCAGGGAAAGAAAAAGGCATCCCTGGGTGGGCATGAGCACCTGAGCTAGCAGTGGGTATTGATTGAACTTTTGCTTTCTTGCCCCAAGGAGAACAGCCAGGGCTATGACCGCACAAAACCACACAGGGGAATCACCATTCCTCCTCTTGGGCCTCTCAGACGACCCTCAACTCCAGCCCATGCTCTTTGGGATCTTCCTGTCCATGTACCTGATCACCATGCTCGGAAATCTGCTCATCATCCTGGCAGTCACCTCTGACCCCCACCTCCACACACCCATGTAATTCTTCCTCTCCAACCTGTCTTTTGTGAATGTCTGTTTTACTAATACTACCATCCCCAAGATGCTGGTAAACATCCAGACCCAGAGGAAAGACATCTCCTACCCAGAGTGCCTCACTCAGGTGTATTTCTTTCTGGATTTTGCTGGAATGGATAATTTCCTATTGACCGTGATGGCTTATGATCGCTTTCTGGCCATCTGTCACCCACTGAACTACCCACTTATCATGAACCCTCACTTCTGTGGCCTCCTGGTCCTCGTGTCTTGGCTTCTCATTTTCTGCATCTCACTAATCCATGTTGTACTGATGAGGAAATTAACCTTCTCCCCAGGAACCACCATCCCCCATTTCTACTGTGAACTAGCTCAGGTTCTCCAGGTGGCCAGCTCTGACACCCTCATCAATAACATTTCTATGTATGTGGCTACTGTGCTGTTCTGTGTGTTTCCTGCCTTAGGAATCTTCTTCTCTTACCGTCAGATATTCTCCTCTTTAATGAAGATATCCAACGCGGCTAGCAAGCACAAAGCCTTCTCCACCTGTGGCTCTCACCTCTGCGTGGTCTCCTTGTTCTACGGGACAGGACTTGGGGTGTACCTCAGCTCTGCGGTGTCCTCCTCTGCCCACAGAAGCAAGATGGCCTCGGTGATGTACACAGTGGTCACTCCCATGCTAAACCCCTTCATCTACAGCCTGAGGAACCAGGACGTGATGGGGGCTCTGGGGAGACTGCCAGGCAGAGTAGTCTCCTGTCTTGATGGATTGTGAACCACATAACAAAGTAGTCCATTGGAAGAGAGAAGACAAATCGGCTGAATTTCAGCATGGTCAAAATTTTTCCTACATTTTAGGACTCAGTATATATTTTCCGTCTACAAAAGAGATATTAGATCATGTCTACTCTGCAAAGCCCTATGGCTTTGTTTGTCAATGTGTGGCCATGTCTTACAAAGAATTCTACATGCTATCTTTTTAAAATCTCTTTGTCTTTTCAATGTGAATTGTCCTTAATATACCCATTCAGGCATATTAAGGCATTTCTAAATTGAACATAGAAAGCACTTATCACAATCCAAGCTTACACAGTATCCCCCTAAGTTATCCTCTTCAATGTCAATTCTTCCTCTCAACATTCTGAACAACTTCTTATCCTCCTCCTCCTCCTCCTCTTTATCCTTCTCCTTCTCCTTCTCCTCTTCGTTCTCATACTCCTTCTTCTGTGATAGCCCTGGAACTTGAATTCAGCCCCTGGGTGCTCTCCATCAGCATTTTTGGTCAGGGTGTCCCTCTACCATTTGAGACACATCTACACAATCCCCTTTTGGGGAAGCTATTCAGAGATGGAACTCTCATAGACTTTTGTCTGTGCTGCCTTTAAACCACTATCCTCAGATCTCAGCCTCACACCCTCACAGCTGGGATTACAGATATCAGTCTCTGCCACCTGGCGAGAAGAATTTTATTTTTGACTTCACAGAACCGGAATAACACATACAAGAATCCAAGTAGAATTCCTACACTTTCTGAACAGCAATTATGGCCATACATATGAGATTTTAAGTCAAGGGTTTTATCTTTTTTTGTTTTTTACTAATTTCTCTTTCTCACTCAGGTATGAACTTGTTTCCATGGTAACTGTATAGGTGACATCCACACCAACAGTGTCTGAGGATGCCTGTTTCTTCTCAGCCTCACCAGAACTAGTTGAAGATTTCCTTCATGCTTGACATAATACAAAATCACAGTGTTTTAAGATTTGCACACCGTGTGTAGCTAAAGAGGTTCAATATTTCTTCATGGATTTCTTCAGAGAGCATATTGAAATAAACAAAATCGCAGATGAAAATGGTAATATCATGACAGAAATTACCAAGATCCAGAATATCATGAGGCAATACTTCTCAAACCTTTATGCCAACAAATTTGAGAATCTAGATGAAATGGATGAATTCCTAGCCAATATTAACATACCCACACTGAACCAAGAAGAACTAAGCCAACTCAACAGGACTATTTCAAGCTCTGAAGTAGAAATGGCAATTGGAGAACTTCCACCTAAGAAAAGGCCAGGGCCAACTGGATTCACAGCTGAATTCTATAAGGTCTTCAAAGCAGAGCTCACACCAATACTCCTCAAGCTCTTCAACGAAATTGAAAATGAAGGTTCCTTGCCAAACTCATTCTATGAAGCCAGTATAACCCTCATCCCCAAACCAGACAGAGATTCATCAAAGAAAGAGAAATATAGACCTATATCTTTGATGAACATCGATGCAAAACTTCTCAACAAAATACTGGCCAACCGTCTACAACAACTCATCAAAAAAATTATACACTATGATCAAACTGGATTCATCACAGGGAGGCAAAACTGGTTCAACATACGCAAATCAATTAATATAATTCAACACATCAACAGGAGCAAGGACAAAAATCACATGATTGTCTCAATAGACGCGGAAAAGGCATTTGACAAGATCCAACACCCCTTTATGTTAACAGCTCTTGAGAAACTAGAAATCCATGGAACATTCCTCCATGTAATAAAGGCTGTGTATGAGAAACCTAGTGCTAGTATCACACTTAATGGTGAAAATCTAAAGCCATTCCCTCTAAAATCAGGAATGAGACAAGGATGCCCACTCTCTCCACTACTCTTTAACATAGTACTAGAATTCCTAGCCAGTGCAATAAGGCAAGAAGCAAGCATAAAGGGGATCCAAGTAGGGAAAGAGGAAATAAAACTATCCCTCTTTGCAGATGACATGATTCTGTATTTAAAGAATCCTATAGACTCTACTCCCAAGCTCCTTGAGCTGATTCAAAGCTTTGGAAGAGTAGCAGGCTATAAAATCAACCCTCAAAAATCAACTGCCTGCCTTTATGCCAACAGTGAGAGGAACGAGGCAATAATCAGGAATGAAACTCCTTTCACAATAGCCTCAAAGAAAATGAAGTACCTAGGAATTAGCTTAACTAAGAATGTAAAGGACCTTTTTGATGAAAACTTTAAAACTCTAAAAAAGGAAATTAAAGCAGAACTAAGGAAATGGAAAAACCTCCCATGCTCCTGGATTGGAAGAATCAACATTGTGAAAATGACAATCTTGCCAAGAGCTATCTAAAAATTCAATGCAATACCCGTCAACATCCCACTGTCATTCTTTAAAGAAATAGAAGAGGCAATTCAAAATTTCATATGGAATAATAAAAGACCCCGTATAGCAAAAACAATTCTTAGCAGAAAGAACAGCGCTGGAGGAATTTCAATTCCAAACTTTAGACTCTATTACAGAGCTATAATTCTCAAAACAGCTTGGTACTGGCACAGGAACAGGCCTGAAGACCAATGGAATAGACCTGAGGACCCAGATATTAAACCACAGACCTATGGCCACCTAATCTTTGACAAGGGAGCCAAAAAATAGAATGGAAGAAAGACAGCCTCTTCAACAAGTTGTGCTGGCAGAACTGGTTAAGCACCTGCAGAAAACTAAAGCTGGATCCTTCTTTGTCACCTTGCACTAGAAGTAACTCCAAATGGATCAAAGACCTGGAGGTAAAAGCTGACACACTGAAAACTCTACAGGAAAGAATAGGAGATACACTAGGCCTCCTTGGCACAGGTCGAAACTTTCTTAATAAGGACCAAGAATCACAACAAATCAGAGAAAGGCTGGATAAGTGGGACTGCATTAAACTGCAGAGCTTTTGTATGGCAAAGTACATAGCTAGTAAACTAATCAGGAAACCTACAGAGTGGGAGAAGATCTTCACCAACCAAACAACGGACAAAGGCCTCATATCTAAAATATTTCAACAACTCATAAAATTGAATCACTCCAAAACTAATCTCCACAGTAACAACCATCCCATTAAAAAATGGGCCAAAGACTTAAAGAGAGTCTTCTCTGAAGAAGAAACAAAAATGGCCTATAGACACATGAAGAATTGCTCAACATCTCTGGTCTTAAAAAAATGCAAATCAAAACAACTCTAAGATTCCACCTCACTCCAGCTAGAATGGCCAGGATCAGGAAAACGAATGACAACAGATGCTGGAGGGGATGTGGCCAGGAGGGATCACTACTACACTGTTGGTGGGAGTGCAAACTCGTTCAACCACTATGGAAAGCAGTGTGGCAGTGCCTCAAAAGGCTAAACATAGAACTCCCCTATGACCCAGCAATTCCACTACTTGGCATTTACCCAACCACCCAGAAACAAGGACATACTAAACCCACTAGCACAACAATGTTCATTGCAGCACTATTCACCATAACAAAGATATGGAACCAACCTAGATGTCCCTCAGTTGATGAGTGGATCAACAAGTTGTGGTATTTGTACACAATGGAGTTCTATGCTGCTGTCAGAAAGAATGACATCACCCCATTTGTTAGGAAATGGAAAGACTTAGAAAAGATCATATTAAGTGAAGTAAGCCAGACTCAAAGGAACTTAGGCTCAGTGGTTTCCCTCATTCGTCATAATCAGGAGAAACCTTGGGCTCTACTAGCAGAGATTTGCAATAGAGCAAAATCTTGATACATAAGGACATATAATGTGAAGCTAATTGAAAGGACATCCAGGATAGTGAAACAAAAGCCATATAATGAATGATTGTTGTCCTTAATGTACTATGTTGTCTCTCATCTCCTTTGCTCTCATCTCATATTGGTATAGTATCTCACCTTGTTATCTGATATATTGAATTTATTTGTATTTGGATATTTGAAATTTGATAGGGAAGGGGGGAAAACCAACACGGGTGGGGGGTGGGGGAGGGAGAGAAATGGGTAACAAGACATGTGAAAGGGTATCAATGTATGTGAATTAATGCACCTTCTATCTGGCAAATATCATGTAACCCTTTTACTTATTACAATAAAACCAATACAAAAAAAGAAAGAAAACCAAAATAAATGCAATCTAGGAAAAGAAATGGCACCTAAACACCATACCATCTAAGGACCACAAGAACTGTCAAGACACAGGGCCTAATAAAAGCTTTTAAAAATGGTAGGAACTAATGAATATCTCGCAAGTCTAACTCTCAATATCAATGGATTTAACTCTCCATTTAAATGGCATAGACTATCTAGTTGGATCAAAAAGCAAGAGCCATCGATCTGCTATCTTCAAGAGACACATCTTACCCAAAAAAATAATCATCTTTTGAAAGTGAGCCATTCCCTCTCAAATCAGGAGCAAGACAAGGATTCCAACTCTCTCCACTCCTCTTTAACATAGTAGTAGAATTCCTAGCCAGTGCAATAAGGCAAGAAGCAAGCATAAAGGGGATCCAAGTAGGGAAAGAGGAAGTAAAACAATCCCTCTTTGCAGATTACATGATTCTGTATTTAAAGAATCCTATAGACTCTACTCCCAAGCTCCTTGAGCTGATTCAAAACTTTGGAAGGGTAGCAGGCTCTAAAATTAACCCTCAAAAATCAACTGCCTTCCTTTACGCCAACTGTGAGAGGAACGAGGCAATAATCAGGAAAGCAACTCGTATCACAATAGCCTCAAAGAAAATAAAGTACCTAGGAATTAGCTTAACTAAGAATGTAAAGGACCTTTTTTTAAAATATATTTTTATTGTAATTAATAGAAGGGTTACATGATATTTGCAGATAAATGGTGCCTTAATTCCCACACATTGAAACCCTTTCACACGTCATTGTCCCATTTCCCTTCCCCCTTACCCCACCCCTCATCCTGTTTTCCCCCGTTCCCTATCCAATTTCAAATAACCAAATACAAATATATCCAATATATCAGATAACAAAGTGAGATAGTGTAACAATATGATATAACCAAGGGACAGTAGAAGTGATGAGAGATAACATAGTACCTTAAGAACAACAATCATTAATTATATGGCTTATGTTTACATCATATTTTAAATGACAATATTAACAAACAATGTTCAAGGAGGAAATCTCTAATTACATTCTCTGGCACTTAGTATTTAGAACTTAATCCAAATTAGGCTAACGGTTTGTATGTCATAGAAACATATCACTTCATGAAATAAAACATTATGATTATAGAGTCATAGGTTTTTTGTGTATATAGTCATGTTTGTATTTCCATTATCATGTCCATTGCTTTGGGTATGCAGGTATTGAGTCCTCTCTGTTGTACACTTTGGATTTAATAACTGCATATTAAGGATACCATGCACCTTTTGTTCCTTAGGTCTTGACTTGTCTCACTCAGCATGATTCGCTCTAGATTCATCCACTTCCCTGCGAATGCCATTATTTTATCTTGTCTGTTGGCTATGTAGAATTCCATTGCGTATATATAGCACATTTTCTGTATCCATTCATCTGCAGTAGGGCATCTGGGTTGTTTCCATCGCCTGGCTATTGTGAATAGTGCAGAGATGAACATAGCTAAGCAGGTGTCTTTATAATATCCTGAGTCATGATGTTCAAAATAGATGCCCGGAAGTGGTATGGCGGGATCATAGGGAAGGTCTATTTTCAGTTCTTTAAGAAACCTCCACACTGCTTTGCAGAGTGGCTGAACTAGTTTACAATCCCACCAGCAGCGCAGTAGGGTTCCTTTTTCTCCACAACACAGCCAGCAACTGTCATTGTCTGAGTTCGAAATCTTGACCATTCTTGTTGGGGTAAGGTGGTATCAGGGTTGTTTTTATTTGCATTTCCTTTATGATCATAGATGATGAACATTTTCTCATATGTTTTTCTGCCATTTTAATCTCTTCTTCTGATAGGCCTCTCTTTAGTTCCCTCGCCCATTTAGTAAATGGTTTATTGGGTTTCAGGGGATTAGTTTCTTGAGTTCCCTGTAGATACTGGATATTAAGCATTTGTCAGATGTATTGTTGGTGAATATCTTTTCCCAGTTGGTTGGCTGTCTCTCTACTTTTGCAACTATGTTTTTATCTGTACAGAAACTTTTTACTTTTAGGTAGTCCCATTTATCAAGTCTCTCTCCAATCGGTTGTGACCCTGGGATTCTGTTCAGGAATCTGTTGCCTGTGCCTGTTCCAGTGTCTCTCCTACATTATCGTGTAGCAATTTCACGGTTTCTGGTCTGACGTTGAGGTCTTTGATCCACTTTGAGTTAATGCTTGTGCATGGCGAAAGGCTAGGGTTAATTTTTAGTTTTCTGCATGTGGCTGCCCAGTTTTGCCAGCACCAATAATTCAATAGACTGTGTTTGTTCCATTGTACATCTTTGGCTCCTTTGTCAAATACAAGTTGCTTATAGGTATATGGTTCTATTTCTGGGTCTTCCATTCTGTTCCACTGATCTTCTGGTCTGTTTTTTATGAAAAGTTTAAAACCCAAAAAAAGAAAAATAAAGCAGAACTAAGGAAATGGAAAAACCTCCCATGCTCCAGGATTGGAAGAAACAACATTGTGAAAATGACAGTCTTGTCAAGGGCTATCTACAAATTCAACGCAATACCCATCAATATCCCAATAGCATTCTTTAAAGAAATAGAAAAGGCAATTCAAAATTTCATATGGAATAATAAAAGACCCCCGTATACCAAAACACTTCTTAGTAGAAAGAACAGCGCTGGAGGAATTTCAATTCCAAACTTTAGACTCTATTACAGAGCTATAATTCTCAAAACAGCTTAGTTGGCACAAGAACAGGCCTGAAGACCAATGGAATAGAACTGATGACCCAGACATTAAACCACAGACCTATGGCCACCTAACCTTTGACAAGGGAGCCAAAAAAATAGAATGGAAGAATGACAGCCTCTTCAACAAGTAGTGCTGGCAGAACTGGATAAACACCTGCAGAAAACTAAAGTTGGATCCTTCTTTGTCACCCTGCGCTAGAATTAACTCCAAATGGATCAAAGACCTGGAGGTAAAAGCTGACACACTGAAAACTTCACAGGAAGGCATAGGAGATACACTAGGCCTCCTTGACACAGGTCCAAACTTTCTTAATAAGGACCAAGAATCACAACAAATCAGAGAAAGGCTAGATAATTGAGACTGCATTAAACTACGGAGCTTTTGTATGGCAAAGGACATAGCTAGTAAATTAATTAGGAAGCCTACAAAGTGGGAGAAGATCTTCACCAACCAAACAACGGACAAAGGCCTCATATCTAAAATATATCAACAACTCAAAAAATTGAATCACTCCAAAACCAATTTCCACAGTAACAACCATCCCATTAAAAATGGGCCAAAGACATAAAGAGACTCTTCTCTGAAGAAGAAAAAAATGGCCTATAGACACATGAAGAAATGCTCAACATCTCTGGTCATAAAAGAAATGCAAATCAAAACAACTCTAAGATTCCACCTCACTGCAGTTAGAATGGCCAGGATCAGGAAAATGAATAACAACAGATGCTGGAGGGGATGTGGCCAGGAGGGATCACTACTACACTGTTGATGGGAGTGCAAACTCATTCAACCACTATGGAAAGCAGTGTGGCAGTGCCTCAGAAGGCTAAACATAGAACTTCCCTTTGACCCAGCAATTCCACTACTGGACATTTACCCAACCATCCAGAAACAGGGACATACTAAATCCACTAGCACAACAATGTTCATTGCAGCACTATTCACCATAGCAAAGATATGGAACCAACCTAGATGTCCCTCAGTTGATGAGTGGATCAACAAGTTGTGGTATTTGTACACAATGGAAGTCTATGCTGCTGTCAGAAAGAATGACATCACCCCATTTGTTAGGAAATGGAAAGACTTAGAAAAAGTCATATTAAGTGAAGTAAGCCAGACTCAAAGGAACTTAGGCTCAATGGTTTCCCTCATTCGTCATAATCAGTAGAAACCTTGGGCTCTACTAGCAGAGATCTGCAATAGAGCAAAATCTTGATACATAAGGCCATATAATGTGAAGCTAATTAAAAGGACCTCCAGGATAGTGAAACAAAAGCCATATAATGAACGATTGTTGTCCTTAATGTACTATGTTGTCTCTCATCTTGTTTGCTATCCCTTGGTTATCTCATATTGGTATTGTATCTCACTTTGTTATCTGATATATTGAATTTATTTGTATTTGGATATTTGAAATTTGATAGGGAAGGGGGGAAAAACAAGACGTGTGTGGGATATGGGGGGGGAGGGAAATGGGTACCAAGACATGTGAAAGGGTATCAATGTATGTGAATTAATGCACCTTCTATCTGGCAAATATCATGTAACCCTTTTACTAATTACATTAAAAAAGAAAAAAGAAAAAAAATGAATAGGAGCAACATCTACGATATGTAGAAATTGCATATGTATGACATATATGTGTGTACATATATAATATTTAAAAAGGAATGAAGCAAGTGCAATATAATACAATTTAGATATAATTTAAGATTTGCAAAATTACAGGGGGGAAAACCAAGACGGGTGGAGGGTGTGGGGGGGAGGGAAATGGGTACCAAGACATGTGAAAGGGTGTCAATGTATGTGAATTAATACACCTTCTATCTGGCAAATATCATGTAACCCTTTTACTAATTGCAATAAAAAACTAACCAGTAAGAAAAAAAAGATTTGCAAAATTAAACATCTTCTGATTTATATGTAATACTCATTTGCCTACTGTTGAACCAATAAACAAATAATTTTCAAGTGTTAAAAAAAACAACTCTAAGATTCCACCTCACTCCAGTTAGAATGGCCAGGATCAGGAAAAGAAATAATAACAGAGGCTGGAGGGAATGTGGCCAGGAGGGATCACTACTACACTGTTGTTGGGAGTGCAAACTCGTTCAGCCACTATGGAAAGCAGTATGCCTATGCCTCAAAAGGCTAAACATAGAACTCCCCTATGACCCAGCAATTCCACTACTTGGCATTTACCCAACCATCCAGAATCTAGGGCATACTAATTCCACTAGCACAACAATGTTCATTGCAGCATTATTCACCACAGCAAAGATATGGAACCAACGTATATGTCCCTCAGTTGATGAGTGGTATTTGTACAAAATGGAATTCTATGCTGCTGTCAGAAAAAACTATATCGCCCCATTTGTTAGAAAATGGAAAGTCTTAGAAAAAATCATATAAAGTGCAGTAACACAGACTCAAAGGAATTAGGCTCAATGGTTTCCCTCATTTGTCATAATCAGTAGAAACCTTGGGTTCTCCTAGCAGAGATCTGCCATAGAGCAAAACCTTGATGCATAAGGCCATATAGTATGAAGCTAATTGAAAGGACCTCCAGGATATTGAAACAAAAGCCATATAACGAATGATTGTTGTCCTTAATGTACTATGTTATCTTTCATCTCCTTTGCTGTTCCTTCGGTATCTCATATTGTTACAATATCTCACTTTGTTATCTGATATATTGAATTTATTTGTATTTGTTTATTTGAAATTTGATAGGGAAGGGGGAAAAACCAAGACGGGGCAGTGTGGGGGAGGGTAATGGGTACCAAGACATGTGAAATGGTATCAATGCATGTGAATTAATGCACCTACTATCTGGCAAATATCATGTAACCCTTTTATTAATTACAATAAAAAATATAAAGAAAAAGAAATCCATCAATTGGGCTGAGAGGGATTATAACAGAAGGTAAGGAACTTGGGCCTGATATGGGAGAAATGAAGATCAGAAAATACAAATGTCCAGTTAGCCAGGGAGGATACATTCATTAAAAAATAATCATTAAATTATCATACATTTATTAAATCCACTGAACGGGGCACTGAGCTATTCTTGTGATATTCTGAATGGATACTAAGGGTAACATATATGAGGTAACAAATATAATTTTATAGATGGAAACATTTGGTAGTATGCTCAGTTTCGCAGTGTCCATATTAAACATGTGATTTCTATAACTTTAAAACATGAGATACTTTTAAAATAATAAATAAAAACCAGGAAATTGTTTTTCCCTGTAGAGATCAAGTTATCTATTACATGTCCAAATATTCTTCAAGACAGGGAAGAGACCTGTCTCCAGAGATTTAGTCCCTATTGAAATTAACAGTTCCTTTAAGGATTCCTTCTTATTTTCTTTAATCAAAACAAAAGTGAAAAAACAAAAAGAACTAAGTTCCCCTTGGAATAAATTAATTCCTCTCTCCCTGTAACAGCTACAATATTGCAAGAAATTAACCTGTTTATCCATGATGTCATCTTCACTTTAACTCATGGGAACAAAATGGTTTGGAGACTAGAAAGATATTTTATTCCATGAAGACAATTATTTCATGAAATACAATTCATTTGATGAGGTCTTAGTAGATTCATCGATTGACTTGCAAGAAACTGCACAAGCTTCTGATGCCCTTCTCTGAATCCAGTCTCCGTGAAAACCCTAGCTGACAAAGTTCGAAGAAGGAGTTGGGGGATAAGAAATCTTTAGTGGTAAAAAAAAAAGAAGACAGAGCCACGGTAACCTGATAAAGACAGGCAAAATGTAAATTATGTCCAGTGAGGAGAAACAAGAGAAAAAGGACCAGAAGTGGGCTCACGTCTGCAGGTGAGGTCCCAGATCTCCAGGTAACTTATCATCCTCATGGAGCTCATGCTTTGGAAACTCTGATTTCCCTTCTTTCTCCAGCCTACAGCACCTTTCTCATGAATTCATTTCTGGAAAGTCTCTTGCTTTTCTGCAAGAATCAGCGTTATCTGTCAGCTTTGCTTTATCCAATTATGTATTTATTAATCACCTGCTGAAAGATCCATGTGCACCAGGTATTGTCTGTTGGGTTCATGCCACTGGACTTCTTTGTTCTCTAGGCCTCAGCCTTGAACTTGGCACTGTCCTAATCTCCTTTTACTCAAGGCTAGCACTCTACTACTTGAGCTACAGCTCCACTTCCAGCTTTTTCTGTCATTATTTGGAAATAAGGGCCTCATGGACTTTCCTTTCCCATTAGTGTCCATAACAAAATCTAGCCAACAATGGAATTATTGATAAAGAAGAATTCCCCTTCATGTGTGTCTGTGTGTGTGTTGTATGTGTGTGTGTTGTGTGTGTGTATGTGTGCTTGCATGTGCATTGCCAGCCATGGGGCTTGAACTGTGGGTCTTTGCACTTTCCAGAGCCATACCAAGTGAACTACAGCTCACTTGTGGCTTTTTGGTAATTAATCAGGAATGATAATCTCATGATTTCCCTGTCTGAGCTGCCTTCACACCCTGATCCTTCAATTGCAGCCTCATAGTAGCTAGAATGCCAGCTTGAGCCACTGGCACCCAACTTCCTTCACTTAGGTTTGCATATGCACACTGGCTTCAGTGTGCACAGAATGGTTTTCTATGTATTCCAACTGGAAAAGGGGGTTTTGCTGTGGTATTTCCACAAAGGCATATATTGTGTTTTGATCACAGTAAACCCCGATGTAGCTCTTTCTTTGGCCCATAGTCCCTTCTTCTGATTTCAACAGGGTTTAGTGGATTTTATCTTCATCTTCACACATATTCTGTATTAATCCCACCATTACTTCCCTCTCTCTCTGGCTTGTCCCCACAAACAACTACATTCCTGATATATCTATATGTAGATAGATCATAGATAATAGAAATTAGATGCTAAGAAAAATTATAATTCTAAGAGTGACATTTTCCTTACCTTTAATGATTCCAATAGAGTAGCAATTGTCTCCCTGTATAGAATCCTGAAAAGATTAGATTTCTTTAATGGGTAAACAAGATTGAGATAAGCCTACTATTTATTATCTTTTTTGATATTTCATTCTAATTAATAGAAGGGTTACATTATATTCACCAGATAGAAGGTGCATTACTTCACACACAATGATGCCCTTTCTCATGTTTTGGTTCCAATTACCTTTGCCTCACCCCTGCCCCTCATCTTGTTATCCCCCCTTCCCTATTTATTTTTACATCTCACTGTATAAATATCAAGTGTCTAGGTAGGAAACGACAACTGAAAACTACACATATTTCACAGTTAACTGTCAGTATGCCCATTGAGTTAGACATAAAATTTAAGATTTCATTGTAATTCGTAAAACTTTGTAAGAGAAGATAGCATTAAAGATAAATGAAAAAGAAAAAAACAAAGATAAAAACTAACAAAGACACAGTTCAGTAGGTAATGGACCAACAGACAGACAGATAGATACACAGATAATAGATGGGCAATTACATAGATATATCAGAAGATAATACAAAAACACATGGATAGATATATAACTAACCAAGAGAAAGGTAGGTAAGTAGAAAGGTAGATAGATATTACAGATAGATATACACAGGCATACATACACAGTACACACATACACAGAAACTGAGATATCACAGTAGCCTGGTACGTACATGATAGACAGACACATACATACATAAATAATAGACATACAGTGGGTTGGAAGCTGGGTAAGAAGGTAGCTAGCTGAGTCGGCAGACAAATAGATACAAAGACACAAAACTGTGAAGAAGAAAACACATGTACCATTTGTCTTTCTGAACCTGGATTATTTTGCTTCCAGTCATTTTCCTCCACAGGATGGAATCCAGTGTTCTTAACGGTTGAATACTATTCCATTATATGTCTGTTTCTGTTCTCCTTTCATCCACAGGACAGCAGGGCTGATTTCATTCGTTGTCTCAGCCTAAAAGGCCTGTGCCTTCCTTTCCTACTCCATCTTTCCTCCCCCCAGCACAAATGATTTCCATTTCCAAGAAGATTTTCCTCCCGAATGCTGTCATTCTGATTTACACAGCTTCCATTGCATGAGCATAAAAGATGTTGACACTTGTAATTGTTCTGGAGAAGACAAACACTAGTATTCAAACTTTAAGATTTCTTTGTAAATGTTCCAGACAAACTGCTCTTTCAGAGCCTTCAGCATATGAATCATCTTCATCCAGTTTACTATTGCATGATGCATTAACTCTGCTGATTTCCACACAATATGTTCCTGCTCCAGAGCATGAAATCCCATGCAAGTGATGGATGGTGTGTGTGTGAGACTACTTACTCAAGGCTACTACGAGATCCACTGTCATCCTTTTAGTGCTACAAAAAGGAGATAAGACTCTGACAGACTTTTCTTACGCAGACTGACTGACAACCACAAACCTTAGCTCACCACTTCCTGAGTAGCTAGGATTACAGGCATGAATTAAATGTGCTAAGCATAGCGTAGGTTATTTTAATGATGTTGTGTTCCTTGGTCCTCATTTCTGTGCAGCTGGTAGTCTCTTTTTTACCCTCTCATATTTTGGAAGAAATCACCTAGAAGGAATTCTCTGTCGGGAGGTTTCCACAGACATGCTGACCAGCCATGGTATATTCCATCCACACAGGTAACAGATATGTTGTGTTGAGAACAGCTCAGCCCATGAACACGGCCTGGACTCCAGGCAATGAGGCTGAATGACATCCGGGAACTCCATGTACTGAGATCTTCCCCACAAATGCTCCCATTCCTGTGATAGATGCTCGCTCCATGGCCTGCACAGAACGGGAAGACAACTTGATCCTATTACATGGTGAACATTCCCTCCACCAGGAAAATAGGTAAAAGAGTTAATTGTACCTGAGAGTTGAAAGCGCTTCCTGAAAGGTGAAGGCAGTGGAAAAGGTGGACAGAGAAATGGAGAGAAGAAAGGTGGGCAAAATCATTCCTAATATTCAGTGTACAAATGTGAAGCTGGAACTGAGTGAACTGAGGGAGGGGTTGGAGTGGGGAGAGTTGTGGTGACATGGATGAAATGGTCTTTTACTCAAACACTGATCATTGAATTGCAGCCCCATTGTACAAGTAGGTAAGAATAAGGTTTAGAAAAATACATTTCATAGGGACTGCAGCACAGCCTACTGATAGAGTACTTGCCTAGCATGCACGAACACCCGAGGTTGAATCCTCAGTACCACAAACATAGAAAAAACTGGAAGTGCTTATGTGGCTCACTTAATAGTACTCTAACTTAGACAAAGCCAAGGACAGTGCCCAGGCCTTGAGTTCAAGCCTCAGGACTAGCAAAACACAAAATTTCACAGTCAGTGAATACAAGACAGAGATATTTACCCACATATTACAATATGAAAGTGAGTAGAGCCAGTCTTGGCTGTGCAGGTCAAACTAGGAAACAAAAAAGGCATCTGGCAGGGGCAGGGCATGACCACCTGAGCTGGCAGTGGGCATTGATTGAACTTTTCCTTACTTGCCCCAAGGAAAACATCCAGGGCTATGACAGAACAAAACTTCACAGGGAAATCACCATTCCTCCTGCTGGGCCTCTCAGATGACCCTCAACTCCAGCCCATCCTCTTTTGGCTCTTCCTGTCCATGTACCTCATCACCGTGCTCGGAAATCTTCTCATCATCCTGGCCGTCATCTCTGACCCCCACCTCCACACGCCCATGTACTTCTTCCTCTCCAACCTGTCCTTTGTGGACATCTGTTTTACTACTACTACCATCCCCAAGATGCTGGTGAACATCCAGACCCAGAGGAAAGACATCTCCTACCCAGAGTGCCTCACTCAGGTGTATTTCTTCATGATTTTTGGTGGAATGGATAATTTCCTATTGACTGTGATGGCTTATGACCGTTTTGTCGCAATCTGTCACCCACTAAAGTACCCAGTTATCATGAACCCTCACTTCTGTAGCCTCCTGGTCCTCATGTCTTGGCTTCTCATTTTCTGCATCTCACTACTCCATGTTCTACTGATGAGGAAATTAACCTTCTCCCCAGGAACCACCATCCCCCATTTCTTCTGTGAACTAGCTCAAATTCTCAAAGTGGCCATCTCTGACACCCTCATCAATGACATCTGTGTGTACCTGGCTTTTGTGTTGTTTGGTTTGTTTGCTGCCTTAGGAATCTTCTTCTCTTACTCTCAGATCCTATCTTCTTTAATGAAGCTGCCCAACACAGCTAGCAAGCACAAAGCCTTCTCCACCTGTGGCTCTCACCTCTGCGTGGTCTCCTTGTTCTACGGGACAGGACTTGGGGTGTACCTCAGCTCTGCAGTGTCCTCTTCTGCCCACAGAAGCAAGGTGGCCTCGGTGATGTACACAGTGGTCACTCCCATGCTGAACCCCTTCATCTACAGCCTGAGGAACCAGGACGTGATGGGGGCTCTGGGGAGACTGCCAGGCAGAGTGGTCTCCTGTCTTGGTGGATTGTGAAGCACAGAACAAAGTAATCCACTGCAAGAGGGAAGACTAATTGGCTGAATATCAGCATCATTGATTCTTTTCCTTCATTATAGAACTCATTATATTTATATACTGAGTCTCTCTCTAGATATATATCCATCTAGAAAATATATATGAATTCAAGTATACCCTGCAAAGCCCCTATGGCTTTGTCTGCCTATATGTGGACATCTGTCTTTGAAAGAAATTTACTTAATATACTTCAGAAAAACATCTTTCTTGTCAGTGTGAATTTTCCTTAATATTCCCATTTGGCATGGTGTTATACAAATTCTTCTGGTCATTTCAAATTGAGCATAGAAACCACTTATCACAGTCCGAGGTTACACAGTATCCCCTTAAGTTATCCCCTTGTATATTAAATCTTCCTCCTAAAACAAAAAACAACTTCTTCTTCCCCCTCCTCCTCCTTTTTCCTCCTCCTCCTCCTGCTCCTCTTGTACTTCTTCTTCTGCTGCTACTTCTGCTGCTGCTTTTTCCTCTTCCTCTTCCTCTTCTCCAACAGCCCTGGGACTGAATTCAGTGTCTGGTGCTGTTTGTGAGCATTTTTGATCAGGGTTATTCCTCTGCTATTTGAGACACATCTACACAATCCCCATATCAGGGAGCTATTCAAAGATAAGACCCTCATAGACTTTTGCCTGTGCTGGCTTTAAACACCAGGCCTCAGATCCCAGTCTCCTGTGTAGCTGGGATAACAGATGTCCGTCTCCGCCATTTGGCAAGACAAAATAACTTAATTTTTTACTTAGCAGAAACAGAATAAACACATACAAGAATCCAAATAAAATCTCAACACTTTCAGAACAGCAGTTATGGCCTTACATGTGAGATTTTGTTTAAGTTTGAGGGAATATTTTTTTACTAATTTCTTTTTCCACTCACGTATGAAGTTGTTTCCATGATAGCTATACTAAGTGACATTCTCAGACAACAGTGTCTGAGCATGCCTGTTTCTTCTCAACTTCACCAGAATTGGTGTTGTAGATTTCCTTCAGCATTGACATAATACAGAATCACACTGTTTTCTTGATTTGCATATCCTATGTAGTTAAGAGGCTGAATATTTCTTTGTGGATTTCTTCATGGCCATTTTTACCTCTTTTAATGATTGTCTTGGTTGTGAGCATTGGCCCACACCTGTAAACCTAGCTACTCAGGACGATGAGATTTGAGGATCACAGTTCAAAGTCAGCTTAGGCACTAAAGTCTGTGAGACTCTTATCGTCAATTAACCATTAGAATACCAAAAGTGGTGCTGTGGCTCAAGGGGTAGGGCAGTAGCCTTGAGCTGAAGAGCTCAAGAACAGCAATCAAGCCCTGAGATCAAGCCCCATGACCAAACAAAAAAATACATGAATAAATAAATAAATAAACATTATCTTATCCATGTTTTTCCTCATTGGGAAGTCAACTTAATTGTAAACCCTTAATATTTGGTGTTGAGAATTTGAGAGGCTTTCCTTCTAACTCCTGGGACTGGGGCTCTTTATAACTGAATGCCCCACACACATCTTTCATTCTTATCAGCCTTTCCCATATTCTGAATAAAGATTTGATTTGCTGCAATCCCTTTTGTCAATTTTTCCTCCTATTTAATGAAATACTACAGAACTTTCCAGAAAGTACTAGTCTTGGCTCTATCTCCAGTTATGTTCTCTATGGTTTCCTGTTGTAATTTCAGCTTCGGGTCTTACAGGCTGAGATGTGAGGATGGCGCCTCCAAGCCAGGTTGGGCAGGAAAGTCTGTGACACTCTTATCTCTACCCATAAAACTGCTGGAAGTAAACGGGGCAACCTGTGCTCACCCCTGAATCCTAGCTACTCGGGAGCCTGAGATCTGAAGATCACAGATCATACCCAGCCTGGACATGAAAGTCCATCAGACTCTTACCTCCAATTAACCACCAGAAAACTGAAAGTGTTGCTGTGGCTCAAACAAGGAGATTGTTAGCCTTGAGAGCTCAGAGATAGCGCCCAGGCCTACAGTTCAAGCCCCACAAGAAAGAGAGAGAGAGAAGAAGAGAGAGAGAGAGAGAGGCGGGGGGTGGAGGAGAGAGAGGGGTGAGCTCTCTCTCTCTCTGGTAAGGAAACAACACACAATGTACTGAATGGAGAAACCTGGAAGGTTCTCTCAAAGATCTAGGTTACACAGGAGCTTGCATTCACCCCTGTCACTCAGCACTGTGTCCCAGCCAGAGCAATCCATCAAGAGAAAGAAAAACATGCACTCAAATTTGAAAAAATAATACATCCCAGAGTGTTGTTGTGTGTACAAGATATGACCTCCACTAAAGTAACTCCAAAAATCAGTTCTGGTGCCGGTGGCTCAAGCCCAAACCCCCAGGTACTGCACAGGCTGAGATCTGAGGATGGAAACTCACAGTCATAATAGGCCTGAAGTCCTCCAGGAGTGACTCCAAAAATCAGTTCTGGTGCCGGTGGCTCAAGCCCAAACCCCCAGGTACTGCACAGGCTGAGATCTGAGGATGGAAACTCACAGTCATAATAGGCCTGAAGTCCTCCAGGACCTTTTTTCCAGTTCAGTAGGAACAAGACAGAAATGGAGTTGTGGCAGAAGTGATAGAGCACCAACGTTCAGCACAAAAGGTTAGGGAGAATTCTCCAATGCAGAACACCAGGCCGAGAACCAACACAACACACACACACACACACACACACACACACACACACACACACACACACTATCCATCTTTCAATAGGATCAGGAGAAAATGATATGTTTCCAGTTTTATTTAGGGGGTGTCATTTCTTTTCCTGTGTGTCTGTCTGTGTGTGTGTGTGCATGTGTGTATGTGTGTTGCTCTTGGAGCTTGAAATCAGAGCCTGGGCATTGTCCATGACTCTTTTTGCTCAAGGATTCTGCTCTTCTGCTTGAGTCACAGCTCCATTCTGCCTTTTTAGTGGTTCATTGATGAGAAGACTCTACAGACTTTTCTGCCCCACTGGCTTCTAACTCTAAATCCTCACATCTCAGCCTCCTAAGTATTTCGAATTACAGGCCTGAGCCAGCAGCACCTAGCTGAGATTGTTTTCTTTTTTCTTTTTCTCTTTCTTTAGTTTTTTTTCCGTTCTTGGACTTGAACTCTGAGCCTGGATGCTGTCCCTGAGCTCTTCAGCTCAACACTACCACCATACTCCTTGAGCCACCGCCACACTTCTGCTTTTCTGGTGGTTAACTGGAGATAAGAGTCTCATGGATTTTAATGCCTGGGCTGGTTTTGAACCAAGATCCTCTGATCTCAGCCTTCTGAGTAGCTAGGATGACAAGAGTGAGCCACCATGCCTGTCCGGTGTTTTCTAAGCTGACTTCATAGAAATCCAGCAATTGGGCCAAGGGGAGCAGTAACAGAAGTTAAGGAATTAGGGGCTGATATGAGAGAAATGAAGATCAGAAAATACAAATGTCCAGTTAACCAGGGAGGATACATTCATTAAAAAATAATTAAATGTTCATACATTGATTAAATCCACTGAACAGGGCACTGAGCTATTCGTGTGATATTCTGAATGGATACTAAGAGTAACATATATGAGGTACCAAATATAATTTTATAGGGTCCTGGGTGTCTCAGTGTGCTGCTGACCAAACGAAACATGGGATTTTTATCTATAACTTCCAAGTATAAGACACTATTAAATAATGAATGAAAATCAAGAAATAGGATGGAGCGGCTCTTGCTGAGTCCAGATCTGCCCGCCGTGCATCTCCGATTCCCGCCCATCATGCACCCTAGAGTTCCAGTCCTTCCAAGTCCAGAATGGAAGGTCTCAAGGATCAGCTGATTGTGAATCGTCTTAAAGAGGATCATGTGCCCCAGAACAAGATTACAGTTGTTGCAGTTGGTGCTGTTGGCATGGCCTGTCCCATCAGGACTTGGCAGACGAGCTTGCTCGTGTTGATGTCATGGAAGACAAACTGAAGGGAGAAATGATGGACCTCCAGCTCAGCAGCCTTTTCTAGAAAACACCAAAAATTGTCTCTGGCAAAGACTACTCTGTGACTGCAAATTCCAACCTGGTTATTGTCACAGCTGGGGCCCGTCAGCAAGAGGGTGAAAGCCGTCTTAATTTGGTCCAGCGCAATGTAAACATCTTTAAGTTCATCATTCCTAATGTAGTGACGGACAGCCCAAACTGCAAGTTGCTTACTGTTTCCAATCCAGTGGATATTCTGACCTAGGTGGCTTGGAAGATAAGTGGCTTCCCCCAAAACTGTGTCATTGGAAGTGGCTGCAATCTGGATTCAGCTCGGTTCCATTACCTGATGGGAGAGAGGCTGGGAATTCACCCCTTAAGCTGTCATGGATGGGTTCTCATGGAGACTCTAGTGTGCAAGTGTGGAGTGGAGTGAATGTTGCTGGTGTCTCCTTCAAGAATCTGAATCCTGATTTAGGCACTGATGCAGACAAGGAACAGTGGAAAGAGGTTCATAAACAAGTTGTTGACAGTGCCTATGAGGTGATCAAACTGAAAGGCTATACATCCTGGGCCATTGGACTGTCTGTGGCAGATTTAGCAGAAAGTATTATGAAGACTCTTCGAAGAGTTCATCCAATTTCCACCATGATTAAGGGTCTCTATGGAATAAAGGAAGATGTCTTCCTTAGTGTTCTTTGCATTCTGGGACAGAATGGAATTTCAGATGTGGTGAAGGTCACTCTGACTCCCGAGGAATAGGCTCACTTGAGGAAAAGTGGAGATACGCTTTGGGGAATCCAAAAGGAGCTACAGTTTTGAAGTCTTCTATGTACCACTTCACTGTCGATGCTATAAGAGAATTTTAGTCAGGGATTATGCATGTTGTCCCATACTTATCTGTGACTAAAGCAGTAGCATTATAAAAAGACCTGGGAAAAGTATCCATTTCCTGAAATTAGGACTAGGACTGGTTCAGGAAAACATGCAGCTGTATTCTGACGGTGGATGGGTCCTGTGTAACTGTAAAAACTGGAAACTGTAAACAATTTCACCCTCTCTGAGACACCACTGCCAATGCATGGTGCATAGTCCCTAATTACCCTTCGAACCAGATATGTTACTGTGTGCTTTGTAAATCACCAAAACACCTAGTTCCAACTTCTTTTCCCAATCACACTTCCTGGGATGGGTTGTATAAATCCATTTTTGCATGTCACATGCATCACTGATTTAAAGGATATTTTATGTATTATATATCAATAGTGTGCATTGCATGTTATGTAAAAAGCTACATATGAACAGTGCAAAAACTATCCAAATGTCATAGGAAAACACCAAATAAACCTTGAACAGTGAAAAATATCAAGCAATTGTTTTTCCCTCTAGAGATCAAGTGATCTATTACATGTCACAAGATTCTCCAAGGCAGATGCCAAAACGACATGGCCCCAGAGATTTCTTTCCTATAGAAATTAATAGCTCCTTTGAGAATTCATTGCTATCCTTTTTATCAAAACAAAAGAAACTGTGTTCCCCTTGGAATAAATTAATTCCACTCACACTTTTACAGTCTACAATAATGCAAGAAATTAACCTAAATCTGTTTATCCATGATGTCATCTTCACTTTAACTCATGGGAACAAAATGTTTTGGAGAGAGGAAAGACATTTCATTTCATAAAGACAATTATTTCATGAAAGGCAATTCATTTCCTGAAGAGATCTTAGTAGATACATCAATTCAGTTGCAAGAAACTGCACAAGCTTCTGACTCCCTTCTCTGAATCCAGTCTCGGTCAAAACCCCAGCCGACAAACTTCTAAGGAGGAGTTGGGGACATAAGAAATCTTCAGTGATAACCAAAATACAGAACCATGTTATCCTGGTAAAGACGGGAAATGTAAATTTATGATCAGTGAGGGAAAACAAGAGAAAAAGAAAATGGGGTGTGTAGCAAGCAATTTTCTGGAATAGTGAGGCTGGGAAGGGCCAGAAGGGAGCTCGTCATCTGCAGATGTGGTCCCAGAACTCTAAGGCACTTGGAACTCTAAGGGTTTGTGAACTCTAAGGCTTTGTGAACTCTGATTTCCCTTCTTTCTCTCACTTTCTGCAACCTAGAGCGCATTCTTCATGAAGTTCCCTTCTGAAAGGTCTCTCACTTTTCTTCACTCTTTCCCAATAATCAGCGTCATCTGTCAGCTTTGCTACATCCAATTATGTATTTGTTTATCACCCGATAAAGCTCCAATGTGCACCAGGTATTGTCTTTTGGGTTCCAGGCCAGGGACGTGTGTGTGTGTGTGTGTGTGTGTGTGTGTGTGTGTGTGTGTGTGTGTGCGCCTAGACCTGGGCCTTGGACTCTAACCGTGGTACTGTCCCTCAGCTCCTTTTGCTAAAGGCTAGCACTCTACTATTGGAGCTGCATCTCCACTTCCAGCTTTTTCTGTCATTATTTGGAAATAAGGGTCTCATAGACTTTCCTGCCAAGGCTGGCTTTGAACTGCCATTGTCAGATCTAAGACTCCTGAGCAATGATGATTACAGAGATGAAACACCAGTGCCAGCTTTGATTGGAATTTTTTTCTTATCCTCTTCAATATTTTGTTGGCATATTTGACTGACAATGTATGGTTTGTTTCCCATTAGTGTCCATAACAAAATCTAGCCAACAAAAGAATTATTAGTAAGGAAGAATTCCCCTTTATGTGTGTGTCTCTGTGTGCGTGTGTGTCTGTGTGTCTGTGTGTGGGTGTGTGTTTGTGTGTCTGTGTGTGTGTGCCTGCATGTACATGTGCCAGTCATGGGTCTTGAACTGTGCACCTGGGCACTGTCCCTGAGCTTCTGAGCCATACCAAGTGAACTAGAGCTCACATGTGGCTTTTTAGTAATTAATCAGGAATGAGAATGTCTTGAATTTCCCTGCCTGAGCTGGCTTCCCACCTTGATATGTCAATTGCAGCCTCTTAGTAGCTAGAATGTCAGCTGTAACCCACCTTCCCTCACTTAGTTTTGCACATGCACACTGGCTTCTGTGTGTGCACAGAATGGATTTCTGTGTATACCAACTGGAAAAAGGGGTTTTGCTGTGGTATTTCCACACGGGCATATATTGTGGTTTGATCAAAATAAACCCCTCTGTAACTCTTTTTTGGCACATTGTCCTGCCCCAATTTCAAGGTTTAGTGGATTTTTCATCTTCATCTTCACATATATTCTGCATTATTCAACCCCACCATTCCTTCCCTGTCCCTCAGGCTTTTCCCCATAAACATTTACATTCAATATATATATATATATATATATATATATATAGAGAGAGAGAGAGAGAGAGAGAGAGAGAGAGAGAGAAAGAGAGAGAGAGAGAGAGAGGGAGAGAGCGAGCACTGAGCATATGAATCAAATTCATTCAGTTTATTATTGCATGATCCATGAATTCTGCTGATTTCCATACAATAGGTTCCTGCTCCAGAGCATGAAATCTCACACATGTGTTGTATATTGTGTGTGTGTGTGTGTGTGTGTGTGTGTGTGTGTGTGTGTGTGTGTGTGTGTGTGTGTGTGCCAGTCCTTAGGTTTAAACTCAGAGTTTCTGAGACTTCTTACTCAAGGCCATTGCTAGACCCACTGTCATCTTTTTAGTGCTAAAAATATAGATAAGAGTCTGACCGACTTTTCTTGCCCAGAATGACTTAGAACCCCAAGCCTTAGCTCTCCACTTACTGAGTAGATGGGATTACAGGCATGAACTAAATGCGCTAAGCACATTATGTTATTTAATGATATTGTGTTCCTTTCTCCTCAATTCTATGTAGCTGGTAGTCTCTTTTTTACCCTCTCTCATACTTTGGAAGAAATCACCTAGTGGAATTCTCTGTCGGGAGGCATCCACAGCCATGTTGACCAGCCATGCTATATTCCATCCACATCCAGGAACTTCATGTACTGAGATCTTCCCCACAAATGCTCCCATTCCTGAGACAGATGCTCGCTCCATGGACTGCACACAACAGGAGGACAACTCGATCCTATTATATGGTGAACATTACCTCCACCAGGAAAATAGGTAAAAGAATTAATTGTGCCTGAGAGTTGAAAGTGCTTCCTGAAAGGTGAAGGCAGTGGAAAAGGTGGACAGAGAAATGGAGAGAGGAAAGGTGGGCAAACTCATTCGTAATATTCAGTGTACAAACGTGAAGCTGGAACTGGGTGAACTGAGGAGGGGTTGGACTGGGAGGGGTCGGGGAGAGCATGGAAGGAGTGACATGCATGAAATGGCCTTGTACTCACAAACTGATCATTGAATTATAGCCCCATAGTGCCACTACTTAAAAGCAAGGTTTAGAAAAATACATTTAATAGGGACTAGAGCAAAGCCTAGTGGTAGAGTGCTTGCCTAGCATGCAAGAATACCCGAGTTTGATTCCTCAGTGCCACATATATAGAAAAAGCTGAAGTGGTGCCATGGCTCAAGTACTAGTGCTCTAACTTTGACAGGCCCACGGACAGTGCCCAGGCCTTGGGATCAAGCCGCAGGACTAGCAAAACACAAAATCTCTGAGTAAATGAATACAAGACAGGGATATTTACCCACATATTACAATATGAAAGTGAGTGGAGGCAAATTTGGCTGTGCAGGTAAACCCCGGGGAGCCATTAGGAAACAAAAAAGGCACCTGGCAGGGGAAGGGCATGACCACTTGAGCTGGCAGTGGGCATTGATTGAACTTTTCCTTACTTGCCACAAGGAAAACACCTAGGGCTATGACAGCACAAAATCACACAGGGGAATCACCATTCCTCCTGCTGGGCCTCTCAGATGACCCTCAACTCCAGCCCATCCTCTTTGGGCTCTTCCTGTCCATGTACCTGATCACCATACACGGAAATCTGCTCATCATCCTGGCTGTCACTTCTGACCCCCACCTCCACACGCCCATGTACTTCTTCCTCTCCAACCTGTCCTTTGTGGACATCTGCTTTACCTCCACCACAATACCCAAGATGCTGGTGAACATCCAGACCCAGAGGAAAGACATCTCCTACCCAGAGTGCCTCACTCAGGTGCATTTCTTCATGATTTTTGTTGGAATGGATAATTTCCTATTGATGGTGATGGCTTATGATCGCTTTGTGGCCATCTGTCACCCACTGAACTACCCACTTATCATGAACCCTCACTTGTGTGGCCTCCTGGTCCTCGTGTCTTGTCTTCTCATTTTCTGCATCTCACTAATCCATGTTGTACTGATGAGGAAATTAACCTTCTCCCCGGGAACCACCATCCCCCATTTCTTCTGTGAACTAGCTCAGGTTCTCCAGGTGGCCATATCTGACACCCTCATCAATGACATCTGGATGTACCGGGCTATTGTGCTCTTCGGTGTGTTTCCTGCCTTAGGAATCTTCTTCTCTTACCATCAGATCCTCTCCTCTATAATGAAGATGTCCAACACAGCTACCAAGCACAAAGCCTTCTCCACCTGTGGCTCTCACCTCTGCGTGGTCTCCTTGTTCTACAGGACAGGACTTGGGGTGTACCTCAGCTCTGCAGTGTCCTCCTCTGCCCACAGAAGCAAGGTGGCCTCGGTGATGTACACAGTGGTCACTCCCATGCTGAACCCCTTCATCTACAGCCTGAGGAACCAGGACGTGATGGGGGCCCTGGAGAGACTGCCAGGCAGAGTGGTCTCCTGTCTTGATGGATTGTGAAGCACAGAACAAAGTAATCCATTGGAAGTGGGAAGACAAATTGGTTGAATATCAGATCAGTGATACTTTTCCTCCATTATAGGATTCAGTGTATATGTATGTATAGACTTTTCCATCTACAAAAGACGTACTTATTCACGTGTGCCACCAAAGCCCCTATGGTTTTCTCTGTCCATATTTAGACATCTATCTTTCAAGGAAATTTACTTGCTATCCATCAGAAGAACAACTTCTGTTTTCAGTGTGAATTTTTCTTAATAGTCCTATTTGGGTTACTGTTGCACAACTTTCGTGGGCATTTCCAATTGAACATAGAAAACACTTATCACAATCCAAATTTACACAGTATCCCTGTAATTTATCCTCTTCTATATTAATTATTCCTCCTCAAACACAAAACTACTTCTTCTTCTCCTCCTTCTCATCCTTCTTTACCTCCTCCCCTTCTTCCTCCTCCACCTCCTCCTCCAAGAATCCAAATAAAATCCCAACACATTCAGAACAGAAATTGTGTCCTTACATGCGAGATTTTGTTTTAAGTTTGAGGGCAATTTTTTTTTCTTTACTAATTTCTCTTTCCCACTCAGATATGAACGTGTTTCCATGATAGCTATACTAAGAGACATCCTCAGACAACAGACAAGAGTCTGAGGATGCCTGTTTTTCTCATACTCACCAGAATTGTTGTTGTAGATTTTCTTCACGATTGACATAATACAGAAAAGGTTGAATATTTATCTGTGGATTTCTATATGGCCACATAAAGATTGTCTTGGCTGGGACCAGTGGCTCACATCTATAATCCTAGCTACTCAGGAGCTTCAAATTTGAGGATCAAAATGGAAAGCCCGCCTGGGCATTTATCTACAATTGACTGCTAGAAATCCAGAAGTGGTTCTGTGACTCAAGGGGTAGAGCTGTAGCCTTGAGCTGAAGAGCTCAAGAACAGCAACCAGGCCCAGAGATCAAGCCCTATCACCAACCAAAAAAAATGAATGTGTAAATAAATCAACATTATTTTGTCAATATTTTTCCGCATTGTGAAATCAACTTAATTGTGGACAATTAATGTTTGTTGTTGAGTATCTAAGAGGCTTTCCTTCTAGGTTCTGGGACTGGGGCTCCTTTTAAGTGAATACCCCACACACTTCTCTCATTCTCATCAGCCTTTCCTATGCTCTGAATAAAGATTTGATTTGCTGCAATCCCTTTTGTCAATTTTCCCTCCTATTTAATGAAATACAACAGAACTTTCCAGAAAGTACTAGTTTTGGCTATATCTCCAATTACATTCTATATGGTTTCCTGTTGTAATTTCAGCTTCACGTCTTACAGGCTGAGATGTAGGATGGAGCCTCCAAGCCAGGTTGGAGAGGAAAGTCTGTGACACTCTTATCTCTACCCATAAAACTGCTGGAAGTAAACGGGGCAACCTGTGCTCACACCTGGATCCTAGCTCTTCGGGAGCCTGAGATCTGGGGATCACAGATCAAACCCAGCCTGGACATGAAAGTCCATCAGACTCTTACCTCCAATTAACCACCAGAGAACTGAAAGTGTTGCTGTGGCTCAAACAAGGAGATTGTTAGCATTGAGAGCTCAGAGATAGTGCCCAGGCCTAGAGTTCAAGGCCCACAACAGAGAGAGGAGAGAGACAGAGAGAAAAAGAAAGAGAGAGAGAGACAGACGGAGGAGAGAGAGAGAGAGAGAGAGAGAGAGAGAGAGAGAGAGAGAGAGAGAGAGAGAGAGAGAGAGAGAGGTGATCTCTCTCTAGTAAGGAAACAGCAAACAATGTACTGAAGTAAGGAAACAGCAAACAATGTACTGAATGAAGAAACCTGGAAGGTTGTAAGATCTAAATTACACAGGAGCCTGCATTCTCTGTCACTCAGCACTGTGTCCCAGCCAGAGGAATCCATCAAGAGAAAGAAAAAGGTGCATCCAAATTGGAAAAACAAAACCCAAAATGTCACTGTGTGTATAAGATGTGTCCTGCACTAAATAACTCCCAAAATCAGTTCTGATGCCACTGGCTCAAGACTGAACCCGCAGCTACTCCACAGGCTGAGATCTGAGGATGGAAACTCCCAGTCATCCTGAGCAGGAAGTCCTCCAGGACCTTATTTCCACTTACATAAGAATAAGACAGAAGTGGAGTTGTGGCAGAAGTGATAGAGCTCCAACCTTGAGCACAAAAGGTATGGGAGAATCCTCCAACCCAGAACTCCAGGCCTAGGACCAACACACACACACACACACACACACACACACACACACACACACACACACACACACACACACACACACACACGCTATCCATAATTCAATAGGATCAGGAGGGAATGATATGTTTCTGGTTTTATTTAGGGGTGTCAGTTCTTTTCCTGCGTGTGTGAGTGTGTGTGTGTGTGTGTGTGTGTGTTGCTCTTGGAGCTTGAACTCAGAGCCTGGGCATTGTCCATGACTCTTTTTGTTCAAGGATTCTGCTCTTCTGCTTGAGCCACAGCTCCATTCTGCCTTTTTATTGGTCATTGATGAGAAGACTGTACAGACTTTTCTGCCCCACTGGCTTCTAACTCTAAATCCTCACATCTCAGCCTCCTAAGTATTTCAAATTACAGGCCTGAGCCAGCAGCACCTAGCTGAGATTGTTTTCTTTTACCTTTTTCTCTTTCTTTAGTTTTTTTGTCCGTTCTTGGACTTGAACTCTGAGCCTGGATGCTGTCCCTGAGATCTTCAGCTCAACACTACCGCCCTACTCCTTGAGCCAAGGCCCACATCTGCTTTTCTAGTGGTTATTTGCAGATAAGAGTATCACGGACTTTAGTTCCTGGGCTGGTTTTGAACCAAGATCCTCAGATCTCAGCCTCCTGGGTAGCTAGAATGACAGGAGTGAGCAAAAAAACCTAGCGGAATTTTCTAAACTTGATTTCATAGAAATCCAGCAATTGGGCCAAGGGGAGCAATAACAGAAGAAAAGGAATTAGGGGCTGATATGAGAGAAATGAAGAACAGAAAATACAAATGTCCAGTTAACCAGGGAAGATACATTCATTAACTAATAATTAAATGATTATTCATTTATTTAATCCATTGTACAGGGCACTGAGCTATTGTTGTGATTTTCTGAATGGATAATAAGGGTAACATATATGAGGTAACAAATAAAATTTTATAGTGTCCTGGGTGTCGCAGTGTGCTGTTATACAAATTAAACATGGGATTTTTATCTATAATTTCAAAGCATAAGATACTTTAATAATGAAAAAAATCAAGAATATTTTTCCTTAGACATCAAGTGATCTATTACATGTCCAAAGTTTCTTCAAGGCAGATGCCAAATCGACATGGCTCCAGAGATTTCGTTCCTATAGAAATTAATAGGTCCTTTGAGAATTCATTGTTATCTTCTTCTCAAAACAAAAGAACATAACAAAAGGAACTGTGTTCCCCTTGGAATAAATTAATTCCTCTCCCCTGTAACAGCCTACAATAATGCAAGAAATTAACCTAATACTGTTTATCCATGATGTCATCTTCACTTTATCTCATGGGAACAAAATGGCTTGGAGACTAGAAAGACATTTCATTTCATAAAGACAATTATTTCATGAAAGGCAATTCATTTGATGAGGAGATCTTAGTACATTCATCGTTTGAGTTGCAAGAAACTGCACAAGCTTCTGACTCCCTTCTCTGAATTCAGTCTCCGTGAAAACCCCAGCCAACAAAGTTCTAAGGAGGAGTTGGAGAGATAAGAAATCTTCAGTAATAACCAAAACAGAGAGCCATGATAGCCTGGTAAAGACAGGGGAAATGTAAATTTATGGACAACAAGAGAAAAAAAATGGGGTGAGTAGCAGGCAATCCTCTGGAATAGTGAGGATGAGAAGGGCCAGAAGTGAGCTCACATCTGCAGGTGAGGTCCCAGAATGGCAATGAACTTGGAGTTCAGGCTATGTGAACTCTGGCTTCCCTTCTTTCTCTCACTTTCTGCAACCTAGAGCCCCTTCCACATGAAGTTCCCTTCTGAAAGGTCTCTCACTTTTCTTCACTCTTTCCCAATAATCAGCGTTAACTGTCAGCATGCAACATCCGCTTACGTATTTGTTAATCACCCGTTAAGGTTCCTCTGTACACCAGGTATTGTCTTTTGGGTTCCAGGCCAGGGACTGTGTGTGTGTGTGTGTGTGTGTGTGTGTGTGTGTGTGTGTGTGTGTGTGTGTCTGTGTGTCTGTGTGTCTGTGTGTCTGTGTTTCTGCCTTTCTGTGTGACCGCATGTACATGTGCCAGTCATGGGTCTTCAACTGTGGGTCTGTGCACTCTCCCTGAACTTCTGAGCCATACCAAGTGAACTACAGCACACATGTGGCTATTTGGTAATAATAAAGAATGAGAATCTCATGGATTTCCCTGCCTGAGCTAGCTTCACACCGTGATCCGTCAATTGCAGCCTCTTAGTAGCTTGAATGGCAGCTGTGAGCCACTGGCACCCAACTTCCCTCACCTGGTTTTGCACATGCACACTGGATTCTGTGTGCACAGAATGGTTTTCTATGTATACCAACTGGAAAGGGGGGGTTTGCTGGGGTATTTCCATACAGGCATATATGGTGTTTTGATCACACTAAACCCCTCTGTAGATTTTTCTTTGGTCCATAGTCTCTTCCCCTGATTGCAACAGGGTTTAGTGGATTTTATCTTCATCTTCACACATATTCTCTATTATTCAATCCCACCATTCCTTCCCTGTCCCTCAGGCTTATGCCCATAAACATTTACATTCTAGATACATAGACAGATAAATAGATAGATAGATAGATAGATAGATAGATAGATAGATAGATAGATAGAGCATTGAGCATATGAACCAAATTTATCCAGTTTATTATTGTATGATCCATTAATTCTGCTGATTTCTGCATAGTAAGTTCCAGCTCCAGAGCATAAACACATATGCTGTGTATTGTATGTATGTGTGTGTGTTTGTGTGTATGTGCCAGTCCTGGGATTTAAACTCAGTATCCCTGAGACTTGTTAGTTAAGCCTACCACTAATGCCACAGCACCTCCACTTTCATATTTTTGGTGCTTCAAATTGGAGTTGAGAGTTTCACAGACTTTCATGCCTAGGCTGGCATTGAACCATGAACCTCAGATCTCAGCCTCCTGAGCTGCTAGCATGACAGGCATAAGCCAAAGGGCATTTCCTTAATGTATTCTGTATTTGTGATATGATGTTGCTGTCTCAGTTGTTCTTTGTGGCTGGTATTCTTTTTTTCAATTGCTCATAGTTTAGAAGGAATTCTCTGTCAGGTGGCATCCACAGCCATGTTGACCAGCCATGCTGTATTCCATCTACACAGGTAACAGATGTGTCATGTTCAGAACAGTTCAGTCCAGGAACGCTGCCTGGACTCCAGGCGATGTTGCTGAATGGCATCCGGGAACTCCATGTACTGAGGTTTGCCCCACAAATGCTCCCATTCTTGAGATAAATGCTCGCACCATGGCCTGCAGACACAGTAGGACGACTCCCGGGTGTTGGCCTTTGATGTCTCTTCACATTAACCCAACTCCACAAGAAGTAACACAATTATACCTGCGAGTTGAAAGCGTTTTCTGAATGGGGAGGTGAGGGGAAGACATGGGCAGATGAATGGAGTATCCTAATACTCAATGTACAAACATGAAGCTAGAACTGGGTAAACTGAGGGATAGGTGGAGCTGGGAGTCACAGACCATGATGGCATGACAATATACTCACAAGTCCTATGTTGAATTGAAAGCCCTTACTACAACTACTTACAACTAACTTCAAATACAACCATGCGAGCGTTCACTGAACTTTTGCTTTCTTGCCCCAAGGACAACAGCCAAGACTATGAGACAAAGGGGAATCACCATTCCTCCTCCTGGGCCTCTCAGATGACCCTCAACTCCAGCCCCTGCTCTTTGGGATCTTCCTGTCCATGTACCTGATCACCACACTCGGAAATCTGCTCATCATCCTGGCAGTCACCTCTGACCCCCACTTCCACACCCCCATGTACTTCTTCCTCTCCAACCTGTCCTTTGTAGACATCTGCTTCACCTCCACCACAATCCCCAAGATGCTGGTGGACATCCAGACCCAGAGGAAAGACATCTCCTACCCAGAGTGCCTCACTCAGGTGTATTTCTTCATGATTTTTGGTGGAATGGATAATTTCCTATTGACCGTGATGGCCTATGACCGCTTTGTGGCCATCTGTCACCCACTGAACTACCCACTTATCATGAACCCTCACTTCTGTGGCCTCCTGGTCCTCATGTGTTGGCTTCTCATTTTCTGCATCTCAATAATCCATGTTGTACTGATGAGGAAATTAACCTTCTCCCCAAGAACCACCATTCCGCATTTCTTCAGTGAACTAGCTCAGGTTCTCCAGGTGGCCAGCTCTGACACCCTCATCAATGACATCTGGATGTACCTGGATTTTGTGCTCTTCAGTGTGCTTCCTGCCTTAGGAATCTTCTTCTCTTACCATCAGATCCTATCCCCTTTAATGAAGCTGTCCAACACAGCTACCAATCACAAAGCCTTCTCCAACTGTGGCTCTCACATCTGCGTGGTCTCCTTGTTCTACGGGACAGGACTTGGGGTGTACCTCAGCTCTGCAGTGTCCTCCTCTACCCACAGAAGCAAGGTGGCCTCCATGATGTACACAGTGGTCACTCCCATGCTGAACCCCATCATCTACAGCCTGAGGAACCAGGATGTGATGGGGGCCCTGGAGAGACTGCCAGGCAGAGTGGTCTCCTGTCTTGATGGATTGTGAAGCACAGAACAAAGTAGTCCATTGGAAGTGGGAAGACAAATTGGCTGAATATCAGATCAGTGATATTTTTCCTTCATTATAGGATTCAGTGTATATGTATGTATAGACTCTTCCATCTAGAAAAGATGTACTTATTCACGTGTACCATCAAAGTCCCTATGGCTTTGTCTGTCGATGTTTGGACATCTGTCTTTCAAGGAAATTTACTTGCTATCCATCAGAAGAACAACTTCTGTTTTCAGTGTGGATTTTTCTGAATATTCCTATTTGGGTTGCTGTGGCACAATTTTCCTGGGCATTTCCAATTGAACATAGAAAGCACTTATCACAATCCAAGTTTACACAGTATCCCTCTAAGTTATCCTCTTCTATATTAATTATTCATCCTCAGACACAAAACTTCTTCTTCTTCTCCCCCTTCTCATCCTCTTTCTCTTCCGCCTCCTCCTCGAAGAATCCAAATAAAATCCCAACACCTTCAGAACAGCAGTTATGCTCTTACGTGTGACATTTTGTTTTAAGATTGAGGGCAAAGCTCAAAAAATTGAATCACTCCAAAACTAATCTCCAAAGTAACATACATCCATTAAAAAATGGGCCAAAGACTTAAAGAGAGTCTTCTCTGAAGAAGAAACAAAAATGGCCTATAGACACATGAAGAAATGCTCAACATCTCTGGTCATAAAAGAAATGCAAATCAAAACAACTCTAAGATTCCACCTCACTCCAGTTAGAATGGCCAGGATCCGAAAAACGAATAACAACAGATGCTGGAGAAGATGTGGCCAGGAGGGATCACTACTACACTGTTGGTGGGAGTGCAAACTCGTTCAACCACTATGGAAAACAGTATGGCAATGCCTCAATAGGCTAAACGTAGAGCTCCCCTATGACCCAGCAATTCCACTACTTGGCATTTACCCAACCGTCCAGAACCTAGGGCATGCTACACCCACTAGCACAACAATGTTCATTGCAGCATTATTCACCATAGCAAAGATATGGAACCAACCTAGATGTCCCTCAGTTGATGAGTGGATCAACAAGTTGTGGTATTTGTACACAGTGGAATTCTATGCTGCTGTCAGAAAAAACGTCATCTCCGCATTTGTTAGGAAATGGAAAGTCTTAGAAAAAATCATATTAAGTGAAGTAAGCCAGACTCAAAGGAACACAGGCTGAATTGTTTCCCTCATTTGTCATAATCAGTAGAAACCTTGGGCTCTACTAGCAGAGATCTGCAATAGACCAAAACCTTGATACATAAGGCCATATGGTATGAAGCTAATTGAAAAGTCCTCCAGGATATTGAAACAAAAGCCATATAACGAATGATTGTTGTCCTTAATGTACTATGTTATCTCATCTCTTTTGCTGTCCCTTCGATATCTCATATTGTTACAGTATCTCATTTTGCTATCTGATATATTGGATTTGTTTATATTTGTTTATTTGAAATTTGATAGGGAAGGGGGGGAAACCAAGACGGGGGGGTGGATGTGTGGGTAATGGGGACCAAGACATGTGAAAGGGTATCAATATATGTGAATTAATGCACCTTCTGTCTGGCAAATATCATGTTACCCTTTTATTAATTACAATAAAAAATATAAAAAAAAGATTGAGGGCAATTCTTTTCCTCTTTACTAATTTCTCTTTCCCACTCAGATATGAATGTGTTTCCATGAAAGTTATACTAAGTGACATCCTCAGACAACAGTATGAGTCTGAGGATGCCTGTTTCTTCTCATACTCACCAGAATTGTTGTTGTAGATTTTCTTCACGATTGACATAATACAGAATCACAGTGTTTTATTGATTTGCATGTCCTATGTAGTGAAAAGTTTGAATATTTATCTGTGGATTTCTTTATGGCCATTTTTACCTCTCTTAAAGATTGTCTTGGCTGGGACCAGTGGTTCACATCTATATTCCTAGCTACTCAGGAGCTTGAAATTTGAGTATCACAATGGAAAACCAGCTAGAAATCCAGAAATCGTGCTGTGACACAGCGGGTAGAGCAGTAGCCTTGAGCTGAACAGCTCAAAAACAGCAACCAGGCCCAGAGATCCAGCCCCATTACCAAACCAAAAAAATACCTGACTAAATAAATAAATCAACATTATTTTATCCATCTTTTTCCTCATTGTGAAGTCAACTTACTTGTGGACCCTTAATATTAAGTGGTGAGTATCTGAGAGGCTTTCCTTCTATCTCCTGGGACTGGGGCTCTTTATAAGTGAATAACCCACACACTTCTCTCATTCTCATCAGCCTTTACTGTGCTCTGAATAAAGATTTGATTTATGAAATCCCTTTTGTCATCTTTTTCCTCATATTTAATGAAATACTACAGAACTTTCCAGAAAGTACTAGTCTTGGCTATATCTCTGGTTACATTCTATGTGGTTTCCTGTTGTAATTTCAGCTTCAGGTCTAACAGGCTGAGATGTGAGGATGGCGCCTCCAAGCCAGAATGGGCAGGAAAGTCTGTGACACTTTTATCTCTACCCATAAAACTGCTGGAAGTAAACTTGGCAACCTGTGCTCACACCTGAATCCTGGCTACTCGGGAGCCAGACATCTGATGATCACAGATCAAACCCAACCTGGACATGAAAACCATCAGACTCTTACCTCCAATTAACCACCAGAAAACTGAAAGTGGTGCTGTGGCTCAAACAGATACCACCCAGGCCTAGAGTTCAATGCCCACAACAGAGAGAGAGAGAGAGAGAGAGAGAGAGAGAGAGAGAGAGAGAGAGAGAGAGAGAGAGAGAGAGAGAGAGAGACAGAGACAGAGACAGAGACAGAGACAGAGACAGACAGACAGACAGACAGACAGAGACAGACAGAGACAGACAGAGACAGAGACAGAGAGACAGAGACAGACAGAGAGACAGAGACAGACAGGTGATCTCTCTCTAGTAAGGAAACAGCAAACAATGTACTGAATGGAGAAACCTGGACGGTTCTAAGATCTAGATTACACTGGAGCCTGCATTCGCCCTATCACTCAGCACTGTGTCCCAGCAGAGTAATCCATCAAGAGAAAGAAAAAGGTGCATCCAAATTGATAAAACAAATCCCAGAATGTCACTATGCATACAAGATGTGACCTCTACTAAAGCAACTCCAAAAATCAATTCTGGTGCCAGTGGCTCAAGCCTGAACCCCCAGATACTCCACAGGCTGAGATGTGAGGATGGACGCTCTCAGTCGTCCTGAGCAGGAAGTCCTCCAGGCCCTTATTTCCACTTACATAAGAATAAGATAGAAGTGGAGTTGTGGCAAAAGTGATAGAGCACCAACCTTGAGCACAAAAGGTTAGGGAGAATCCTTCAACCCAGAACTCCAGGCCTAGAACCAACACACACACACACACACACACACACACACACACACACACACACACACACACACACACACACTATCCATCTTTCAATAGGATCAGGAGGTGATCATATATTCCTGCTTTTATTTAGGGGGTTTCATTTCTTTCCTGTGTGTGTGTGTGTGTGTGTGTGTGTGTGTGTGTGTGTGTCTGTGTCTGTGTGTCTGTGTATGTGTGTGTGTGTCTGTGTCTGTGTCTGTGTCTGTGTTGCTCTTGGACCTTGAACTCAGAACCTGGGCATTGTCCATGACTCTTTTTGCTCAAGGATTCTGCTCTTCTGCTTGAGCCACAACTCCATTCTGCCTTTTTAGTGGTCATTGAAGAGAAGACTCTACAGACTTTTCTGCCCCACTGGCTTCTAACTCTAAATCCTCACATGTCAGCCTCCTAAGTATTTCAAATTACAGGCCTGAGCCAGCAGCACCTAGCTGAGATTGTTTTCTTTTTCCTTTTTCTCTTTCTTTAGTTTTTTTTTGGTTCATTCTTGGACTTGAACTCTGAGCGTGGGTGCTGTTCCTGAGATCTTCAGTTAACCACGACCACCCTACTCCTTGATGCATAGACCCACATCTGGGTTTCTGGTGGTTAATTGGAGATAAGAGTCTCACAGACTTTAGTGCCTGGGCTGGTTTTGAACCAAAATCCTCAGATCTTAGCTTCCTGAGTAGCTAGGATGACAGGAGTGAGCCACCATGCCCGGTGGTGTTTTCTAAGCTGACTTCATAGAAATCCAGCAATTGGGCCAAGGGGAGCCATAACAGAAGTTAAGGAAGTTGGGCTCATATGAGAGAAATGAAGATCAGAAAATACAAATGTCCTGTTAACCAGGGAGGATACATTCATTAAATAATAATAATTAAATGATCATGCATTTATTTAATCCACTGAACAGTGCACTGAGCTATTCTCATAATATTCTGTGTGGATATTAAGGGTAACATATATGAGGTAACAAATATAATTTTATAGGTTGCTGAGTGTCTCAGTGTGCTGCTGTCCAAATAAAACGTGGGATTTTTATCTATAGTTTCAAAGCATAAGAAACTTTAACGAAAAAAATTTAAAAATTTTTTCCTATAGAGATCAAGTGATCTATTACATGTCCAAAGATTCTTCAAGGCAGAAGCCAAATAGATATGGCTCCAGAGATTTAGCCCCTTTTGAAATAAATAGATCCTTTAAGGATTCCTTTATTTAATCAAAACAAAAGAAAAAAACAAAAATAATATGTTCCCCATGGAATAAATTAATTCCTCTCACCCTGTAACAGCCCACAATAATGCAAAAAATTAACCTAAAAATTTATCCATAATGTCATCTTCACTTTAACTCATGGGAACAAAATGGTTTGGAGACAGGAAAGACATTTCATTTCATAAAGACAATTCTTTCATGAAAGGCAATTCATTTCATGAGGACATCTTAGTACATTCATCGATTGAGTTGCAAGAAACTGCACAAGCTTCTGACTCCCTTCTCTGAATCCAGTCTCCATGAAAACCCCAGTCGACAAACTTCTAAGGAGGAGTTTGGGAGATAAGAAATCTTCAGTGATAACCAAACAGAGAGCCATGATAGCCTGGTAAAGACAGGGGAAATGTAAATTTATGACCAGCGAGGGAAAACAAGACAAAAAGAAAATGGGGTGAGTAGCAGGCAATCCTCTGGAATAGTGAGGATGGGAAGGGCCAGAAGGGAGCTCACATCTGCAGGTGAGGTCCCAGAACTCTAAGGCACTTGGAGTTCAGGCTTTGTGAACTATGATTTCCTTCATTTCTGTCACTTGCTGCAACCTAGAGCGCCTTTCCGATGAAGTTCCTTTCTGGAAGGTCTCTTGCTTCTCTTCACTCTTTCCCAATAATCAGCATTATCTGTCAGCTTTGCTACATCGATTATGTATTTATTAATCCCCCGCTAAATCTCCATTGTGCACCAAGTATTGTCTTTTGGCTTCCAGGCCAGGGACTTGTGTGTCTGTGTGTCTGTGTGTCTGTGCATCTCTGTGTCTATGTGTGTCTATGTCTGGGTGTGTGTCTGTGTCTGTCTGTCTGTGTGTATATGTGTGTCTCTAGGCCTGGCCCTTCAACTCTAACACTGGCACTCTTCCTCAGCTCCTTTTGCTCTAGGCTACCACTCTACTATTTGAGCTGCAGCTCCACGTCCAGTTTCTTCTGTCATTTTTTGGAAATAAGGCTCTCAGGGCTTTCCTGCCCAGGCTGGCTTTGAACTTCCATTGTCAGACCTCAGACTCCTGAGCAATGATGGTTACATGGATGAACGACCAGTGCTGGCACATTTGACCAAAAATGTATGCTTTGTTTCCCAGTAGTGTCCATAACAAAATCTAGCCAACAACAAATTATTAGTAAGGAAGAATTCCCCTTCGTGGGTGTGTGTGTCTGTGTCTGTGTCTGTGTATGTCTGTATGTACCGTCTGTGTATGTCTGTATGTACTAAGCCCAGCTGTCAGAAAAAACGACATCGCCCCATATGTAAGGAAATGGAAAGAAGCCTACAGAGTGGGAGAAGATCTATACCAACCAAACAACGGACAAAGGCCTCATATCTAAAATATATCAACAACTCAAAAAATTGAATCATTCCATAACTAAGCTCCAAAGTAACAACCATCCCATTGAAAAATGGGCCAAAGACTTAAAGAGAGTCTTCTCTGAAGAAGAAACAAAAATGGCCTATAGACACATGAAGAAATGCTCAACATCTCTGGTCATAAAAGAAATGCAAATCAAAACAACTCTAAGATTCCACCTCACTCCAGCTAGAATGGCCAGGATCAGGAAAACGAATCACATCAGATGCTGGAGGGGATGTGGCCAGGAGGGATCACTACTACACTGTTGGTGGGAGTGCAAACTCGTTCAACCACTATGGAAAGCAGTGTGGCAGTGCCTCAAAAGGCTAAACACAGAACTCCCCTATGACTCAGCAATTCCACTACTTATCATTTACTCAACCACCCAGAAACAAGGACATACTAAACCCACTAGCACAACAATGTTCATTGCAGCACTATTCACCATAGCAAACATATGGAACCAACCTAGATGTCCCTCAGTGATAAGTGGATCACCAAGTTGTGGTATTTGTACACAATGGAATTCTATGCTGCTGTCAGAAAGAATGACATCGTCCCATTTGTTAGGAAATGGAAAGACTTAGAAAAAATCATATTAAGTGAATTAAGCCAGACTCAAAGGAACATAGGCTCAATGGTTTCCCTCATTTGTTATACTCAGTAGAAACCTTGGGCTCTCTAGCAGAGATTTGCAATAGAGCAAAAGCTAGATACATAAGGCAATACACTATGATGCTAAATGAAAGGACCTCCAGGATATAGAAACAAAAGCCATATAACGAGTGATTGTTGTCCTTAATGTACTATGTTATCTCTCATCTCTTTTGCTGTCCCTTAGTAATCTCATATTGTTACACTATTTCACTTTGTTATCTGATATATTGGATAAATGCGAATTTGGTTATTTGAAATTGGATAGGGAAGGGGGGGGAAACAAGATAAGGGGTGGGAGTGGGGGGAAGGGAAATGGGGACCAAGATATTAGAAAGGGTATCAATGTATGTGAAATAATGCACCTTCTATCTGGTGAATATAATGTAACCCTTCTCTTAATTACAATAAAAAATATGAAAAAATGTGCTAAGCTCATTACATGTTATTTAATGATGCTGTGTTCTTTTCTCCTCATTTCTGTGCAGCTGGTAGTCTCTTGTTTACCCTCTCTCATATTTTGGAAGAAATCACCTAGAAGGAATTCTCTGTCGGGAGGCATCCACAGCCATGTTGACCAGCCATGCTGTATTCCATCCACACAGGTAACAGATGTGTCGTGTTGAGAACAGCTCAGCCCACGAATGCTGCCTGGCCTCAAGAAAATGTTGCTGAATGACCTCCAGAAACTCTACAACTGAGATCTTCCCCACAAATCCTCCCATTCCTGAGATAGATGCTTGCTCCATGGACTGCACACAACGGGAGAACAACTCGATCCTATTACAGAGTGAACGTTCCCTCCACCAGGAAAATAGGTAAAAGAATTAATTGTACCTGAGGGTTGAAATCGCTTCCTGAGAGGTGAAGGCAGTAGAAAAGGTGGATAGAGAAATGGAGAGAGGAATGTTGGGCAAAATCATTCGTAATATTCAGTGTACAAATGTGAAGCTGAAACTGGGTGAACTGAGGGAGGGGTTGGACTGGGAGGAGTTGTGGAGACCATGGAAGGAGTGACATTGATGAAATGGTCTTGTACTCACAAACTGATCATTGAATTATAGCCCCGTGGTACAACTACGTAAGAATAAGGTTTAGAAAAATACATTTCATAGGGACTGCAGCAAGGCCAAGGGTTAGAGTGCTTGCCTGGCATGCACAAAGATCCGAGTTTGATTCCTCAGTACCACATACATAGAAAAGGCCAGAAGTGGTTCTGTGAATCACTTAATAGTGCTCTGACTTTCACAATGCCCAAATGCAGTGCCCAGGCCTTGAGTTCAAGCCTCAGGACTAGCAAAACACAAAAACTCACAGTCAGGGTCCGGGAGTTTGGCCTAGAGGTAGAGTGCTTGTCTAGCATGCACAAATATCCAGGTTCGATTCCTTGGTACCACATACATAGAAAAAACCTGGAAGAGGTGCTGAGGCTCAAGTGGAAGACCTCTAGCCTTGAGAAAGTCCAAAGACAGTGCTCAGGCCCAAGCCCGAGCCCACTGGAAAAAATTAAAAAAATAAAACTCACAGTCAGTGAACAGAAAACACAGGAGATATTTACCCACATATTACAATATGAAAGTGAGTGGAGCCAATCTTGGCTGTGCAGGTCAACCCCGGGGGAGCCATTAGGAAACAAAAAAAGAATCTGGCAGGGGAAGGGCATGACCACCTGAGCTGGCAATGGGCATTGATTGAACTTTTCCTTACTTGCCCCAAGGAAAACAACCAGGGCTATGACAGCACAAAACCACACAGGGGAATCACCATTCCTCCTCCTGGGCCTCTCAGACGACCCTCAACTCCAGCCCCTGATCTTTGGGATCTTCCTGTCCATGTACCTGATCACCATGCTCGGAAATCTGCTCATTATCCTGGCAGTCACCTCTGACCCCCACATCCACACCCCCATGTACTTCTTCGTCTCCAACCTGTCTTTTGTGAACATCTGCTTCACCTCCACCACCATTCCCAAGATGCTGGTGATCATCCAGACCCAGAGGAAAGACATCTCCTACCCAGAGTGCCTCACTCAGGTGTATTTTTTCATGATTTTTGAAGGAATGGAAAATTTCCTATTGACCGTGATGGCTTATGATCGCTTTGTGGCCATCTGTCACCCACTGAACTACCCACTTATCATGAACCCTCACCTCTGTGGCCTCCTGGTGCTCGTGTCTTGGCTTCTCATTTTCTGCATCTCACTAATCCATGTTGTACTGATGAGGAAATTAACTTTCTCCCCGGGAACCACCATCCCCCATTTCTTCTGTGAACTAGCTCAGGTTCTCCAGGTGGCCAGCTCTGATACCTTCCTCAGTGACATCTGGATGTACCTGGCTTTTGTGCTGTTCTGTGTGTTTCCTGCCTTAGGAATCTTCTTCTCTTACCATCAGATCATCTCCTCTTTAATGAAGCTGCCCAACACGGCTAGCAAGCACAAAGCCTTCTCCACCTGTGGCTCTCATCTCTGTGTGGTCTCCTTGTTCTATGGGACAGGACTTGGGGTGTGCCTCAGCTCTGCGGTGTCCTCCTCTGCCCACAGAAGCAAGGTGGCCTCAGTGATGTACACAGTGGTCACTCCCATGCTGAACCCCTTCATCAACAGCCTGAGGAACCAGGACGTGATGGGGGCCCTGGGGAGACTACCAGGCAGAGTGGTCTCCTGTTTTAATGGATTGTGAAGTACATGGTAATGTAGTCCATTGGAAGTAGGAAAACAAATTGGCTGATTATCACCATCAATGATACTTTTACTTTATTATAGGACTGAGGATAGATAGATAGATAGATAGATAGATAGATAGATAGATAGATAGATTTTTTATTTAGAAAAGACATACTAGGGGCCAGGAGATTGGCCTAGTGGTAGAGTGCTTGCCTAGCATGCACGAAGATCCGGGTTCAATTCCTTGGTACCACATGCAAAGAAAAAAGCCAGAAATGGTGCTGAGGCTCAAGTGGTAGAACTCTAGCCTTGAGAAAGAACAAGGACAGTGCTCAGGACCCTGAGATCAAGCCCATGACTGGCAAAAAAAAGAAAATATATACTAATTCAGATGTTCCTTGCAAAGCCCCTTTGGCTTTCCCTGTAGATGTATGTACATCTATATTTCAAAGAAATTTTCTCGCTAACCTGAAAAGAACAACTATTCTTTTCAGTGTGAATTTTCTTAATATTCCCATTTGGATTGGTGTTGTACAAATTTCCCTGGGCGTTTCTAATTGAACATAGAAAGCACTGTTCACAATCCAAACTTACACAGTGTCCCCTTAAGTTAATTCTTCTCCTAAAACACAAAATGAGTTCTTCTTCTTCCTCCAACTTCTCCTCCTCCTCTTCTTCTGCTTCTGTTGGTGCTTGTGCTTCTACTTCTGCTTCTCCTTATTATTCTGCTTCTACTTCTGCTTCTTCCACTCCCTCTTCATCTTCTCCTACAGCCCTGGGACTTGAATTCATTGCCTGGTGCTGTCCTTGCACATTTTTGGTCAGTTTTTTCTCTGTTATTTGAGACACATCTACACAATCCCCAGAAGAGGGAGCTAATCAGAGATGAGACTCTCAGACTATAGCCTGTGCTGGCTTTAAACCCCAGTCCTCAGATCTCAGCCTGGGTTGAGAGATGTCAGTCTCCACCACTTAGCAAGACAAATAACTTCATTTTTTACTTAGCAGAAACAGAATAAACACATACAAGAATCCAAATAAAATCCCAACCCTTTCAGAAGAGCAGTTATAGCCTTACATGTGAGATTTTGTTTAAGTTTGAGGGCATTTCTTTTCCTTTTTTTTTTTTTTTTACTAATTTCTCTTTCCACTCAAGTATGAACTTGTTTCCATGATAGCTATACTAAGTGACATCCTCAGACAACAGTGTCTGAGCATGCCTGTTTCTTCTCAACCTCACCAGAATTGGTATTATAGATTTCCTTCAGCATTGACATAATACAGGATCACAATGTTTTATTGATTTGTGTATTCTATGTAGTTAAGAGGTTGACTATTACTTCATGGATTTCTTTATGGCCATTTTTACCTCTCTTAAAGATTGCTTGGCAGGGAGCAGTGGCTTACACCTGTAATCATAGCTATTCAGAAGGCTGAGATTTGAGGATTGCAGTTCAAACCCAGCCCAGACACTAAAGTCTGTGACAGTCTTATCTCCAGTTAACCCCAACAAAACCAGAAGTGGTGCTGTGACTCAAGAGGTAGGGCAGTAGGCTTGAGCTGAAGAGCTCAAGAATAGCAACTGGGCCCAGAGATCAATCCCCATGACCAAACAAAAAATAAATGAGTGAATAAATAAGTAAACATTATCTCATCAATCTTTTTTGTCATTGTAAAGTCAACTTAATTATGGACCTTTAATATTTGGTGTTGAGAGGTCTTTCTTCATCTTCTGTGCCTGGGTGACATTGTAAGTCAACATCCTATACAATTATCTCATTCTAATAAGCAGTTCCAGTGTTCTGAATAAAGTTTTGATTTGCTGCAATCTCTTTTCTCAATTTATCATCCTATTTAATAAAATATTACAGAACTTTCCAGAAAGGACTAGTCTATGCTACTTCTTCAATTATGTCCTCTAGGATTTCCTCTCTCATTTGAGCTTCAGGTGTTACAGGCTGAGATGTGAGGATGGCTATTCAGAACCAGGTTGGGCAGGAAAGTCTGTGACACTCTAATCTCTACCCATAAAACTGTGGAAGTAAGCTGGGCCTGCATTCACCCTGCCACTCACCACTGTGTCCCAGCCAGAGCAATCCATCAAGAAAGAGAAAAAGGTGCGAACAAATTGGAAAATCAAATCCCAGAATGTGGCTGTGTATACAGGATGTGACCTCCACTAAAGTAACTGCAAAGATCAGTTTTAGTGCCAGTGGCTCAAGCCTGAACCCCCAGCTACTCCACAGGCTGAGACCTGAGAGTGGACGCTCACTGTCATCCTGGGCAGGAAAACCTCCAGGACCTTATTTCCACTTAAATAAGAATAAGACAGAAGTGGAGTGGTGGCACAAGTGGTAGAGCACCAACCTTCAGTACAAAAGGTTAGGGAGAATGCCCAGGCCCTGAAATCCTGGTCCAGAACCAACACACACACACACACACACACACACACACACACACACACACACTCATGCACACACACTCCATCTTTCAATAGGATCTGGAGGGGATCATATGTTCCTGTGTTTATGTAGGGGATTTCATTTCTTTTCGTGTGTGTGTGTGTGTGTGTGTGTGTGTGTGTGTGTGTGTGTGTGTGTGTTGCTCTTGCAGCTTGAACTCAGAGCCTGGGCATTATCCAAGACTGGTTGTTTTTTAATTTATTTTTATTGTAATTAATAAAAGGGTTACATGATATTTGCCAGATAGAAGGTGCATTAATTCACATATATTGATACCCTTTCACATGTCTTGGTCCCCATTACCCACCTCTCCACCCCCCCTCCCCTCTTGGTTTTCTCCCCTTCCCTATACAATTTCAAATAACCAAATACAAACAAATCCAATATATCAGATAGCAAAGTGAAATACTGTAACAATATGAGATACCCAAGGGACAGCAAAAGAGATGAGAGATAACATAGTACATTAAGGACAACAAACGACATCGCCCCATTTGTTAGGAAATGGAAAGTCTTAGAAAAAAATCATATTAAGTGAAGTATGCCAGACTCAAAGGAAATTAGGCTCAGTGGTTCCCCTCATTTGTCATAATCAGTAGAAACCATGGGCTCTACTAGCAGAGATCTGCAATAGAGCAAAACCTTGATACACAAGGCCATATAGTATGAAGCTAATTGAAAGGACCTCCAGGATATTGAAACAAAAGCCAAGACTAGTTTTGCTCAAGGATTCTGCTCTTCTGCTTGAGCCACAGCTCCATTCTGCCTTTTTAGTGGTTCATTGAAGAGAAGACTCTACAGACTTTTCTGCCCCACTGGCTTCTAACTCTAAATCCTCACATCTCAGCCTCCTAAGTATTTCAAATTACAGGCCTGAGCCAGCAGCATCTAACTGAGACTGTTTTCTTTTCCCTTTTTCTCTTTATTTTTTTTGTGGGTCTTTGCATTTGAACTCTGAGCCTGGGTGCTGTCCCTGAGCCTTGAGCTCAAGACTACTGCCCTACTCCTTGAACCACAGACCCACTTCTGGGTTTCTGGTGGTTAATTGGAGTCACACGGTGTTCAGTCCCTGAGCTGGTTTTGAACCGAGATCCTCAGATCTCAGCTTCCTCAGTAGCTTGGATGACAGGAATGAGACACCATATCTGGCAGTGTTTTCTAAGCTTGACTTCATAGAAATCCAGCAATTGGGCCGAGGTGAGCAGTAACAGAAGGTAAGGAAGTTGGGGCTGATATGAGAGAAATGAAGATCAGAAAATACAAACGTCCAGTTCACCAGGGAAGATACATTCATTTAAAAATAATTAAATAATCATACATTGATTAAATCCACTGAACAGGGCACTGAGCTATTCTTGTGATATTCTGAGTGGATACTAAGAGTAACATATATGAGATAATAAATATAATTTTATAGGGTGCTGGGTGTCTCAGTGTGCTGCTGACCAAACAAAACATGGAATTTTTATCTATAACTTCAAAGTATAAGTCACTATTAAATAATGAATGAAAATCAAGAAATAGTTTTTCCCTGAAAGAACAAGTCATTTATATTACATGACCAAAGATTCTTCAAGACAGATGCCAAATCGATGATTTTAGTTCCTATAGACATTAATAGTTCCTTTGAGAATTCATTGTTATCTTTTTACCAAAACAAAAGGAAAAAAAAAACAAAAGAAACTGTGTTCCCCTTGGAATAAATTAATTCCTCTCACCCTGTAACTGCCTACAATAATGCAAGAAATTAACCTAAATCTGTTTATCCATGATGTCATCTTCACTTTAACTCATGGGAACAAAATGGTTTGGAGACAGGAAAGACATTTCATTTCATAAAGACAATTATTTCATGAAAGGCAATTCATTTCATGAGGACATCTTAGTACATTCATCGATTGAGTTGCAAGAAACTGCACAAGCTTCTGACTCCCTTCTCTGAATTCAGTCTCGGTCAAAACCCCAGCCAACAAACTTCTAAGGAGGAGTTGGGGAAATAAGAAATCTTCAATGATAACCAAAACAGAGAGCCATGTAAAGACAGGGGAAATGTAAATTTATGAACAACAAGACAAAAAGAAGATGGGGTGAGTAGCAGGCAATCCTCTGGAATAGTGAGGATGGGAAGGGCCAGAAGGGAGCTCACATCTGCAGGTGAGGTCCCAGAACTATAAGGCACTTGGAGTTCAGGCTTTGTGAACTCTGATTTCCTTTCTTTCTCTCATTTTCTGCAACCTAGAGCTCCTTCTTCAAGAAGTTCCTTTCTGGAAGGTTTCTCACTTTTCTTCACTCTTTCCCAATAATCAGTGTTATCTGTCAGCTTTGCTACATCTCATTATATATTTATTAATCACCCGCTAAAGCTCCACTGTGCACCAGGTATTGTCTTTTGGGTTCCAGGCCAGGGACGTGTGTGTGTGTGTGTGTGTGTGTGTGTGTGTGTGTGTGTGTGTGTGTGTGTGTCCGTGTGTGTGTCCATGTCTGTGTGTGTGTGTGTGTGCGTGTGTTTTCCTAGGCCTGGGCTGAACTCTATCCCTGGCACTGTTCTTCACCTCCTTTTACTCATGGCTAACACTCTACTACTTGAACAGCAGCTCCACTTCCAGCTTTTTCTGTCATTATTTGGAAATAAGGGTCTCAAGGACTTTCCTGCCCAGACTGGCTTTGAACAGCAATTGTCAAATCTCCGACTCCTGAATAACAATGATTACAGAGATGAAGCACCAGTGCCAACTTTGGACTTTTTTTTCTTATCCTCTCCAATATTTTGCTGGCATATTTGACTGAAAATGAATGGTTGGTTTCCCATTTGTGTCCATAACAAAATCTAGCCAACAACGGAATTATAAATAAGGAAGTATTCCCCTTTGTGGGGGGCTATGAATGTGTGTGTATGTGTCTGTCTGTGTGTCTGTCTGTCTGTGTGCCTGCATGTACATGTGGCAGTCGTGGGGCTTGAACTTTGGGTCTGGGTACTGTCCCTGAGCTTCTGAGCCATACCAAGTGTGGCTCATGTGTGGCTTTTGGTGATTAATCAGGAATGATAATCTCATGGATTTCCATGTCTGAGCTGGCTTCACACCCTGATCCTTCAATTGCAGCCTCTTAGTAGCTCGAATGCCAGCTGTGAGCCACTGGCACCCAACTTCCCTCACTTAGTTTTGCACATGCACACTGGCTTCAGTGTGCACAGAATGGATTTCTACGTATAGCAACTGGGAAAACGGGTTGTGCTGTGCTATTTCCATACAGGCATATATTGTATTTTGATCACAATAAACCCCTCTGTAGGTCTTTCTCTGGTCCATAGTCCCAGCCCCTGATTTCAACAGGGTTTGGTGGATTTTATCTTCATCTTCACATATTCTGTATTATTCAATACCACCATTCCTTCCCTGTCCATCAGGCTTGTCCCCATAAAAATTTACATTCAAAATAGATAGATAGATGCATAGATACATAGATAGATACATGGATAGAGCATTGAGCATATGAACAAAATTCATTCGGTTTATTATTGTATGATCCAATAATTTTGCTGATTTCCACATAATTTGTTCCTGCTCCAGGGCATGAAGATGTGTGATGTATATTGTATATGTGTGTGTGTGTGTGTGTGTGTGTGTGTGTGTGTGTGTGTGTGTGTCACTCCTGGGATTTAAACTCAGTATCCCTGAGACTTGTTAGTCAAGACTACCACTGAAGCCACAGCTCCAACACTTCCATTTTTTGGTGCTTCAAACTAGAGATGAGAGTCACACAGACTTTCATGCCTAGGCTGGCATTGAACCATGAACTTCAGATCTCAGCCTCCTGAGCAGCTAGCATGACAGGTATAAGCCAAAGGGCATTTCCTTAATGTATTGGGTGTTTGCAATATGTTGTTGCTTTCTCCTCTGGCACTCTTCTTTACTTGGTCATATTTTAGAAGGAATTCTCTGTCAGGAGGCATCCACAGCCATGTTGACCAACCATGCTGTCTTCCATCCACACAGGTAACAGATGTGTCGTGTTGAGAACAGTTCAGTCCAGGAACGCTGCCTGGACTCCAGGCGATGTTGCTGAATGGCATCCGGGAACTCCATGTACTGAGATCTTCCCCACAAATACTCCCATTCCAGAGATAAATGCTTGCTCCATGGCCTGCAGACAACGGTAGGGCGACTCCACGGTGATGGCCTCTCATGTCTCTTCTCACGTGGTCCACATTCACCCAGCTCCACAAGAAGTAACACAATTATACCTGGGAGTTGAAAACGCTTTCTGACTGTGGAGGTGAGGAGAAGACATGGGCAGATGAACGGACAGAGGAAGGGTGGGCAAATGCAATCCTAAAACTCAATGTACAAACGTGAAGCTAGAACTGGATAAAATGAGGGATGGAAGGGGCTGGGAGACATGAGCATGACGGGATGACACTGTACTCACAAGTCCTATGTTGAATTGAAAGCCCTGACTACAACTACTTACAAATAACTTCAAATACAACCATGTGAGCATTCACGGAACTTTTGCTTACTTGTCCCAAGGAGAACAGCCAGGACTATGACAGCCAAAAACCTCACAGGGGAATCACCATTCCTCCTCCTGGGCCTCTCAGACGACCCTCAACTCCAACCCCTGCTCTTTGGGCTCTTCCTGTCCATGTACCTGATCACTGTGCTCGGAAATTTGCTCATCATCCTGGCTGTCACCTCTGACCCCCACCTCCACACGCCCATGTACTTCTTCCTCTCCATCCTCTCCTTTGTGGACATCTGCTTCACCTCCACCACTATCCCCAAGATGCTGGTGAACATCCAGACCCAGAGGAAAGACATTTCCTACGAGGAGTGCCTCACTCAGGTGTATTTCTTCATGATGTTTGCTGGAATAGACAATTTCCTATTGACCGTGATGGCTTATGACCGTTTTGTGGCCATCTGCCACCCACTGAACTACCCGGTGATCATGAACCCTCACCTCTGTGGTCTGCTGGTGCTGGCGTCTTGGCTGGTCATGTTCTGTGTTGCCATGCTCCATATCCTGCTCCTGGTTCGCCTGACCTTCTCCGTGGGTACCGAGATCCCCCATTTCTTCTGTGAACTGGTTCAGCTTCTCGAGGTGGCCAGCTCCGATGCCCTGGTGAACACCATCTGTCTCTATGTGGTGACTACCCTGGTTTGTGCATTTCCTGCTACTGGGATCCTGTTCTCTTACCGTCAGATCCTCTCCTCTTTAATGAAGCTGCCCAACACTGTTAGCAAGCACAAAGCCTTCTCCACCTGTGGCTCTCACCTCCGCATGGTTGCCTTGTTCTATGGCACAGGCTTTGGGGTGTACCTCAGTTCGGCTGTATCTCTTTCTCCCAGATCTGGGGCCGTGGCCTCGGTGATGTACACAGTGGTCACCCCTATGCTGAACCCCTTCATCTACAGCCTGAGGAACCAGGATGTGATGGGGGCCCTGGGAAGACTCCTACGCAGAGCTTTGCCTTGTCCTAAATGGGTTCCTGACCCCAAATTAAGTGGGCACCACAAACCATAAGGAAAATGCTGTGAGTTCTCCTATCCTGGCCCTAAATATGTTTATGTGTCTGTGTCTGTGTCTGTCTGTGTGTGTCTTGTGGAAACTGAAGCTTGAATTCAGGGCACTTTTCTCTCTCATATAGCTATTTCACTGAAGGCTGGCACTCTGCCACTTGAGAAATATCTGCACTTGTGGATCTTGCTGGACAGCTGGACATAAGAAGCCCTCAGAATTGTTTGTCCATGATAACTTTGATCTGAGATCCTCAGATCTCAGCTTCTTGGGGAGCTAGGACTAGCAGATGAGAGCCACTGGCGTCTGACTGTCTAGGCTCTTTCACTGCTGTAAATGTCTTCTTTCATTGATTGTTTTAATTCCCAAAGTACGTCTGATTCCACTTGGATATGTGTGTGTTTGTTACTCTCAGTTACTTCCTCCATCATTCCTTTGAAACTTTTCTTCCCTGTAGACTGATTTAAGGGTCAGCTTTCTTCAGATTTTCCTGAGACTTCTAATTTGACATCCAGAACATTTTTTTACCAACAATACTGAGACGGTTTCCGAGAAAATCATCTTGTTGAATAATACAGTCCCGTCACTTAAAACAGTTAATATCTTGGATCTACACAAGTGTCGAGAGGAAAATCCTAACCAATCAAGACGGGTGCTTGTTTTACATCTGTAACATTTTTTCATCTGGAAAGCTTTCCTTGAACTAATTATTCCTGGGGCTGGAACTCAGGGGTTAGGTACTGTCCTTGGGCTTTTTCCTCAAGTTTAGTGCTCTACTACTTGAGCCACAGTTAGACTCTTGACCCTTCTATATGTGTGGTACTGAGGAATCGGAACTGGGTCTTCATGCATCCTAGGCAAGCACTCTAACACTAGGCAAAACTCCTGACCCCTGAAGTAGTTATTCTTACTGAGCAAATTTCTCGATGGAGGAGACAATTTAGAATGCACAATAACCAGACACCTCACACTGCACCCAGAGGGCAAACCCTGGCTCTCCTACCATTTTTTTTTCTTTTTGTTTCTTCTTCTTTCCTTTTTCCCCCCCATTCTTGGTCTTGAACTCAGGGCCTGAGCTCTCTCCCTGAGCTTCTTTTGTTCAAGCATAGCAAGCTACCTCTTTCAACTTTTTCTGTTTATATGGAATCAAACTCAGGGCTTCATGCATGCTAGGCAAGCATTCTACCAAGAAGCCACATTTCCAGCCTACCTTTTGCATGAAAACATGGTTGGATTTTCAAGAATATAATTACAGTCTAGCTTGGAAATTTTTTTCACTTGTATATGAACATCTAGAGACACTATAGCATGGTGCTTCCTTTCTGATGTAGTAGAGTAATTTACATATAAACATACATAATTTGATACATAAATATACTATATTTTCTTTTCTTTTTTTTGCCAGTTCTGAAGCTGGAACTCAGGGCCTGAGCACTGTTCCTGGCCTTTCACAAAAATATGGTGTTCTAGAACTTCCATCTTTTTCTGGTTAATTAGACATAAGCGATAAATTATATACATGTATACATATATACATATACATAGGATTACAGCCATGAGCCACCACACCCAGCTTAAGAAATCCACTTTTGCTTCCATGACTGTAATAGAAGCCAGGTGTCAGTGGCTTACCCCTGTCATTGTAGCTACTCAGGAGGCTGAGATCTGAGGATCGAGGTTCAAAGACAGTCCAAGCACAAAACTCAGTGAGACTCTTCTCTCTATGAACCACTAGAAAACTGGAAGAAGTGCTGTGCTTCAAGTGGTAGAGTGCTAACCTTGAAAAAGCCCAAGGAAAGTGCCCAGGCCCTGAGTTCAAGCCCCAGGACTGGCAAATAAAATGAATGACAGGATGTACAAGTCCTGTGAAAGAAGACACAGTGGGAGCAGAGGAAAGTGCCCAGGCCCTGAGTTCAAGCCCCAGGACTGGCAAATAAAATGAATGACAGGATGTACAAGTCCTGTGAAAGAAGGCACAGTGGGAGCAGAGGGAAGATGGATGGGGGGGTGAGAAAGGGATGCAGAATGCCAAGATACTTTACATGTATACATGCCCATGGAACAATGAAACCTGTTAGAATTCCTCTAAGAATATAGGAGGAAGGAAAGAGCAACAGGGTAAATCTAAACAGGGTATTTTATAAGCAAATAATAGGTCAAAGAAACCTACTGTATACTGACTTTCAAAAAGAGAAGACGAAAAAACTTTTAGGGAATTGGTGGCTCATACCTCTAATCCCAGGCTGAGATATGAGGTCATGGTTCAACACCAGTTGAAGCAGGTGAGTCCATGGACTCTTATCTTCAATTAACCTTGCATAAAGGTGGAAGTAGAGCTATGGCTCAAGTGGCAGTAGTGGTACAGGACTAGCGTTGAGGGAAGACAAAAGCTCAAGGACAGTCAAGGGCAGCACCCAATCCCTGAATTCAAGCCTCAGGACTAGCAAAACACAAAAACTCACAGTTAGTGAATACAAGACAGAAGATATTGACCAACATATTACAATATGAAAGTGAGTGGAGCCAATCTTGGCTGTGAAGTTCAACCCCGGGAAGCCATTAGGAATCACAAAAGGCTTCTGGAAATGGAAGGGCAAGACTACCTGAGCTGCCAGTGGGCACTGATTTAACTTTTGCTTACTTGCCCCAAAGAGAACAGCCAGGAATATGACAGCACAAAACCAAACAGGGGAATCACCATTTCTCCACCTAGGCCTCTCAGTTGACCCTCAACTCCAGCATCTGCTATTTGGGCTCTTCTTCTCCATGTACCTGATCACCATGCTCAGAAATCTGCTCATCATCCTGGCTGTCACCTCTGACCCCCAACTTGACACGCCCATGTACTTCTTCCTCTCCAACCTGTCTTTTGTAGAGATCTGTTTTACCACTACAACCGTCCCCAAGATGCTTGTGAACATCCAGACCCAGAGGAAATACATCTCCTACCCAGAGTGCCTCACTCAGGTGTATTTCTTCATCATTTTTGGTGGAATGGGAAATTTCCTATTGACTGTGATGGATTATGACCGCTTTGTGGCCATCTGTCACCCACTGAACTACCCACTTATCATGAACCCTCACTTCTGTGGCCTCCTGGTTCTGGTGTCCTGGCTTCTCATTTTCTGCATCTCACTAATCCATGTTGTACTGATGAGGAAATTAACCTTCTCCCTTGGAACCACCATCCCCCATTTCTTCTGTGAACTAGCTCAGGTTCTCCAGGTGGCCAAGTCTGACACCCTCCTCAATGACATCTGGATGTACCTGGCTTTTGTGCTGTACTATGTGTTTCCTGCCTTAGGGATCCTCTTCTCTTACCGTCAGATCCTCTCCTCTTTAATGAAGATGTCCTACACTGCTAGCAAGCAAAGCCTTCTCCACCTGTGGCTCTCACCTCTGTGTGGTCTCCTTGTTCTATGGGATAGGACTTGGGGTGTACCTCAGCTCTGCAGTGTCCTCCTCTGCCCACAGAAGCAAGGTGGCCTCGGCGATGTACACAGTGGTCACTCCCATGCTGAACCGCTTCATCTACAGCCTGAGGAACCAGGATGTGATGGGGGCTCTAGGGAGACTGCCAGGCAGAGTGGTCTCCTGTCTTGATGGATTGTGAATCAGTGAACAAAGTAGTCCACTGGAAGGGAGAAGACAAGTTGGCTGATTATCAGCATCATTGCTACTTTTCCTTCATTATAGGACTCAGGATAGACAGACAGACAGACAGACAGACAGACAGACAGACAGACAGATAGATACATGATAGATACATAGATACATAGATACATAGATAGATTTTTCCATCTAGAAAAGACATACTAATTCATGTGTTCCCTGAAAAGCCCCTTTGGCTTTCTCTGTCAATTTATGGACATCTATATTTCAAAGAAATTTACTTGCTAACCTGAAAAGAACAACATTTTTTTCAGTGTGAATTTTCTTTTTTTTATTGTAATTAGTAAAAGAGTTACATGATATTTGCCAGATAGAAGGTGCATTAATTCACATACATTGATACCCTTTCACATGTCTTGGTACCCATTTCCCTCCCCCTCACACCCCCCACCCGTCTTGGTTTTCCCCCCTTCCTTATCAAATTTCAAATATCCAAATACAAATAAATTCAATATATCAGATAACAAAGTGAGATACTATACCAATATGAGATAACCAAGGGACAGCAAAGGAGATGAGAGACAACATAGTACATTAAGGACAACAATCATTCATTATATGGCTTTTGTTTCAATATCCTGGAAGTCCTTTCAATTAGCTTCACATTATATGGCCTTATGTATCAAGATTTTGCTCTATTGCAGATCTCTGCTAGGAGAGCTCAAGGTTTCTACTGATTATGACGAATGAGGGAAACCATTGAGCCTAAGTTCCTTTGAGTCTGGCTTACTTCACTTAATATGATTTGTTCTAAGTCTTTCCATTTCCTAACAAATGGGGCGATGTCATTCTTTCTGACAGCAGCATAGAATTCCATTGTGTACAAATACCACAACTTGGTGATCCACTCATCAATTGAGGGACATATTGGTTGGTTCCATATCTTTGCTATGGTAAATAGTGCTGCAATGAACATTGTTGTGCTAGTGGATTTAGTATGCCCATGTTTCTGGATGGTTGAGTAAATGCCAAGTAGTGGAATTGCTGGGTCACAGAGGAGTTCTATGTTTAGCCTTTTGAAGCACTGCCACACTGTTTTCCATAGTGGTTGAACGAGTTTGCACTCCCACCAACAGTGTAGTAGTGATCCCTCCTGGCCACATCCCCTCCAGCATCTGTTGTCATTCGTTTTCCTGATCCTGGCCATTCTAGCTGGAGTGAGGTGGAATCTTAGAGTTATTTTGATTTGCATTTCTTTAATTTTTTTGATTTTTCTTTTCTTTTATTTATTGTTAATTTTTTATTGTAATTAGTAAAAGGGTTACATGATATTTGCCAGATAGAAGGTGCCTTAATTCACATACATCAATACCCATTCACATGTCTTGGTACCCGTTTCACTCCCCCCCACACCCCCCACCGGTCTTGGTTTTCCCCCCTTCCCTATCAAATTTCAAATATCCAAATACAAATAAGTTCAATATATCAGATAACAAAGTGAGATACTATACCAATATGAGATAACCAAGGGACAGTAAAGGAGATGAGAGACAACATAGTACATTAAGGACAACAATCATTCGTTATATGGCTTTTGTTTCACTATCCTGGAGGTCCTTTCAATTAGCTTCAAATTATATGGCCTTATGTATCAAGATTTTGCTCTATTGCAAATCTCTGCTACTAGAGCCCAAGGTTTCTACTGATTATGACGAATGAGGGAAACCATTGAGCCTAAATTCCTTTGAGTCTGGCTTACTTCACTTAATATGATTTTTTCTAAGTCTTTCCATTTCCTAACAAATGGGACGATGTCGTTCTTTCTGACAGCAGCATAGAATTCCATTGTGTACAAATACCACAACTTGTTGATCCACTCATCACTGAGGGACATCTAGGTTGGTTCCATATGTTTGCTATGGTGAATAGCAAATGAACATTGTTGTGCTAGTGGGTTTAGTATGTCCTTGTTTCTGGGTGGTTGGGTAAATGATAAGTAGTGGAATTGCTGAGTCATAGGGGAGTTCTATGTTTAGCCTTTTGAGGCACTGCCACACTGCTTTCCATAGTGGTTGAACGAGTTTGCACTCCCACCAACAGTGTAGTAGTGATCCCTCCTGGCCACATCCCCTCCAGCATCTGATGTGATTCGTTTTCCTGATCCTGGCCATTGTAGCTGGAGTAACGTGGAATCTTAGAGTTGTTTTGGTTTGCATTTCTTTTATGACCAGAGATGTTGAGCATTTCTTCATGTGTCTATAGGCCATTTTTGTTTCTTCTTCAGAGAAGACTCTCTTTAAGTCTTTGGCCCATTTTTCAATGGGATGGATGTTACTTTGGAGGTTAGTTAAGGAATGATTGAATTTTTTGAGTTGTTGATATATTTTAGATATGAGGCCTTTGTCCATTGTTTGGTTGGTATAGATCTTCTCCCACTCTGTAGGCTTCCTGATTAGTTTAGTAGCTATGTCCTTTGCCATGCAAAAGCTATGCAGTTTAATGCAGTCCCACTTATCCAGCCTTTCTCTGATTTGTTGTGATTCTTGGTCCTTATTAAGGAAGTTTCGACCTGTGCCAAGGAGGACTAGTGTCTCTCCTATTCCTTCCTGTAGAGTTTTCAGTGTGTCAGCTTCTAACTCCAGGTCTTTGATCCATTTGGAGTTAATTCTAGTGCAAGGTGACAAAGAAGGATCCAACTTTAGTTTTCTGCAGGTGCTTAACCAGTTCTGCCAGCACAACTTGTTGAAGAGGCTGTCTTTCTTCCATTCTATTTTTTTGGCTCCCTTGTCAAAGATTAGGTGGCCATAGGTCTGTGGTTTAATATCTGGGTCCTCAGTTCTATTCCATTAGACTTCAGGCCTGTTCCTGTGCCAGTACCAAGCTGTTTTGAGAATTATAGCTCTGTAATAGAAACTGCACAAGATTCTGACTCCCTTCTCTGAATCCAGTCTCGGTCAAAACCCCAGCCAACAAACTTCTAAGGAGGAGTTGGGGAGATAACAAATCTTCAGTGATAACCAAAACAGAGAGCCATGATAGTCTGGTAAAGACAGGGGAAATGTAAATTTATGAACAACAAGACAAAAAGAAGATGGGGTGAGTAGCAGGCAATCCTCTGGAATAGTGAGGATGGGAAGGGCCAGAAGGGAGCTCACATCTGCAGGTGAGGTCCCAGAACTATAAGGCACTTGGAGTTCAGGCTTTGTGAACTCTGATTTCCTTTCTTTCTCTCATTTTCTGCAACCTAGAGCTCCTTCTTCAAGAAGTTCCTTTCTGGAAGGTTTCTCACTTTTCTTCACTCTTTCCCAATAATCAGTGTTATCTGTCAGCTTTGCTACATCTCATTATATATTTATTAATCACCCGCTAAAGCTCCACTGTGCACCAGGTATTGTCTTTTGGGTTCCAGGCCAGGGACGTGTGTGTGTGTGTGTGTGTGTGTGTGTGTGTGTGTGTGTGTGTGTGTGTGTGTGTGTGTGTTTTCCTAGGCCTGGGCTGAACTCTATCCCTGGCACTGTTCTTCACCTCCTTTTACTCATGGCTAACACTGTACTACTTGAACAGCAGCTCCACTTCCAGCTTTTTCTGTCATTATTTGGAAATAAGGGTCTCAAGGACTTTCCTGCCCAGACTGTCTTTGAACAGCAATTGTCAGATCTCAGACTCCTGAATAACAATGATTACAGAGATGAAGCACCAATGCCAACTTTGGACTTTTTTTTCTTATCCTCTCCAATATTTTGATGGCATATTTGACTGAAAATGAATGGTTGGTTTCCCATTTGTGTCCATAACAAAATCTAGCCAACAACGGAATTATGAATAAGGAAGTATTCCCCTTCGTGGGGGGCTATGAGTGTGTGTGTATGTGTCTGTCTGTGTGTCTGTCTGTCTGTGTGCCTGCATGTACATGTGGCAGTCGTGGGGCTTGAACTTTGGGTCTGGGTACTGTCCCTGAGCTTCTGAGCCATACCAAGTGAACTATAGCTCAGGTGTGGCTTTTGGTGATTAATCAGGAATGAGAATCTCATTGATTTCCCTGCCTGAGCTGGCTTCACACCCTGATACTTCAATTGCAGCCTCCTAGTTGCTAGAATGCTAGCTGTGAGAAACTGGCACCCAACTTCCCTCACTTAGTTTTGCACATGCACACTGGCTTCAACTGGGAAATGGGTTTTGCTGTGCTATTTCCATACAGGCATATATTGTATTTTGATCACAATAAACGCCTCTGTAGGTCTTTCTCTGGGCCATAGTCCCAGCCCCTGATTTCAACAGGGTTTGGTGGATTTTATCTTCATCTTCACATATTCTGTATTATTCAATACCACCATTCCTTCCCTGTCCATCAGGCTTTTCCCCATAAAAATTTACATTCAAGATAGATAGATACATAGATACATAGATAGATACATAGATAGAGCATTGAGCATATGAACCAAATTCATCCATTTTATTATTGTATGATCCATTAATTTTGCTGATATCCACATAATTTGTTCCTGCTCCAAGGCATGAAAATGTGTGTTGTATATTGTATATCTATGTGTGTGTTTGTGGGTGTGTTCCAGTCCTGGGATTAAACTCAGTATCCCTCAGACTTGTTAGTCAAGGCTACGACTAAAGCCACAGCTCCAACACTTCCATTTTTTTGCTGCTTCAAATTGGAGTTGAGAGTTTCACAGACTTTCATGCCTATGCTGGCACTGAACCATGAACCTCAGATCTCAGCCTCCTGAGCAGCTAGCATGACAGGCATAAGCCAAAGGTGGTTTCCTCAATATATTGTGTGTTTGCGATATGATGTTGCTTTCTCCTCTGGCACTCTCGTCTTTACTTGCTCGTATTTTAGAAGGAATTCTCTGTCAGGAGGCATCCACAGCCATGTTGACCAACCATGCTGTCTTCCATCCACACAGGTAACAGATGTGTCGTGTTGAGAACAGTTCGGTCCAGGAACGCTGCCTGGACTCCAGGTGATGTTGCTGAATGCATCCGGGAACTCCATGTACTGAGATTTGCCCCACAAATGCTCCCATTCCTGAGATAAATGCTTACTCCATGGCCTGCAGACAACGGTAGGACGATTCCACGGTGATGGCCTCTCATGTCTCTTCTCACGTGGTCCACATTCACCCAGCTCCACAAGAAGTAACACAATTATACCTGGGAGTTGAAAGCGCTTTCTGACTGGGGAGGTGAGGGGAAGACATGGGCAGATGAATGGACAGAGGAAGGGTGGGCAAATGCAATCCTAAAACTCAATGTACAAACGTGAAGCTAGAACTGGGTAAACTGAGGGATGGAAGGGGCTGGGAGACATGAGCATGACGGGATGACACTGTACTCACAAGTCCTATGTTGAATTGAAAGCCCTGACTACAACTACTTACAAATAACTTCAAATACAACCATGTGAACATTCACTCAACTTTTGCTTACTTGTCCCAAGGAGAAGAGCCAGGACTATGACAGCAAAAAACCTCACAGGGGAATCACCATTCCTCCTCCTGGGCCTCTCAGATGACCCTCAAATCCAGCCCCTGCTCTTTGGGATCTTCCTGTCCATGTACTTGATCACTGTGCTCGGAAATCTGCTCATCATCCTGGCTGTCACCTCTGATCCCCACCTCCACACCCCCATGTACTTCTTCCTCTCCATCCTCTCCTTTGTAGACATCTGCTTCACCTCCACCACTATCCCCAAGATGCTGGTGAACATCCAGACCCAGAGGAAAGACATCTCCTACCCAGAGTGCCTCACTCAGATGTATTTCTTCATGATGTTTGGTGGAATGGACAATTTCCTATTGACCGTGATGGTTTTGTGGCCATCTGCCACCCACTGAACTACCCAGTGATCATGAACCCTCACCTCTGTGGCCTGCTGGTGCTGGTGTCTTGGCTAGTCATGTTCTGTGTCGCCATGCTCCATATCCTGCTCTTGGTTCGCCTGACCTTCCCCGTGGGTACTGAGATCCCCCATTTCTTCTGTGAACTGGTTCAGCTTCTCGAGGTGGCCAGCTCCAATGCTCTGGTGAACACCATCTGTCTCTATGTAGTAACTGCCCTGGCTTGTGCATTTTCTGCCTCTGGGATCTTGTTCTCTTACCGTCAAATCCTCTCCTCTTTAATGAAGCTGCCCAACACTGCTAGCAAGCACAAAAGCTTCTCCACCTGTGGCTCTCACCTCTGCGTGGTTGCCTTGTTCTATGGCACAGGCTTTGGAGTGTACCTCAGTTCGGCTGTATCTCTTTCTCCCAGATACCGGGCAGTGGCTTCGGTGATGTATTCAGTGGTCACCCCTATGCTGAACCCCTTCATCTACAGCCTGAGGAACCAGGATGTGATGGGGGCCCTGGGAAGACTCCTACGCAGAGCTGTGCCTTGTCCCAAATGGATTCCTGACCCCAAATTAAGTGGGCACTACAAACCATAAGGAACATGCAGTGAGTTCTCCTATCCTGGCCCTGAATATGTTTGCGTGTCTGTGTCTGTGTCTGACTGTGCATGTGTCTGTGTGGAAACTGAAGCTTGAACTCAGGGCACTTTTCTCTCTCATATAGCTATTTCACTGAAGGCTGGCACTCCGCCACTTGAGAAATATCTGTGCTTGTGGATCTTGCTGGACAGCTGGACATAAGAAGCCCTCAGAATTGTTCGGCCATGATAACTTTGAACTGAGATCCTCAGATCTCAGCTTCTTGGGGAGCTAGGACTGCAGATGTGAGCCACTGGCGTCTGACTGTCTAGGCTCTTTCACTGCTGTAAATGTCTTCTTTCATTGATTGTTTTAGTTTCCAAAGTACGTCTGACTCCACTTGGATATGTGTGTGTTTGTTACTCTCAGTTACTTCCTCCATCATTCCTTTGAAACTTTTCTTCCCTGTAGACTGATTTAAGGGTCAGCTTTGTTCAGATTTTCCTGAGAGTTCTAATTTGACATCCAGAACATTTTTTTACCAACAATACTGAGACGGTTTCCGAGAAAATCATCTTGTTGAATAATTCAGTCCCATCACTTAAAACACTTAATATCTTGGATCTACACAAGTGTCAGAAGGAAAATCCTAACCAATCAAGACGGGTGCTTGTTTTACATCTGTAACATTTTTTCATCTGGAAATCTTTCCTTGAACTAATTATTCCTGGGGCTGGACCTCAGGGCTTGGGCACTGTCCTTGGGCTTTTTCCTCAAGGTTAGTGCTCTACTACTTGAGCCATAGTAAGACTCTTGGCCTTTCTATATGTGTGGTACTGAGGAATCGAATGTGGGTCTTCATGCATGCTAGGCAAGCACTCTAACACTAGGCAAAACTCCTGACCCCTGAACTAGTTCTTCTTACTAAGCCAATTTCTCAATGGAGGAGACAATTTAGAATGCACAATAACCAGACACCTGACACTGCACCCAGAGGGCAAACCCTGGCTCTCCTACCTTTTCTTTTCTTTTTCTTTCTTTTTCTTTCCTTTTTCCCCCCAGTCTTGGGCTTGAACTCAGGCCCTGAACACTCTCCCTGAGCTTCTTTTGTTCAAGGATAGCAAGATACCACTTTCAACTTTTTCTGTTTATATGGTAGTGAGGAATCAAACTCAGGGCTTCATGCATGCTAGGCAAGCATTCTACCAAGAAGCCACATTCCCAGCCTACCTTTTGCACGAACACATGTTTTGGATTTTCAAGAATATAGTAACAGTCTAGCTTGGAAATTTTTTTTCACTTGTATATGAACATCTAGAGACACTATAGCATGGTGCTTCCTTTCTGATGGAATTCTATTTATTTATGTAATATAGTAATTTACATATAAACATAAATTTACATATATAATTTCATACATAAATATACTATATTTTCCTTTCTTTTTTCTTTTTTGCCAGTTCTGGAGCTGGAACTCAGGGCCTAAGCACTGTTCCTGGGCTTTCACCAAAAAATAGTGTTCTAGAACTTCCATCTTTTTCTGGTTAATTAGAGATAAGAGATAAATTATATACGTGTATACATATATACATATACATAGGATTACAGGCATGAGTCACCAAACCCAGCTTAAGAAATCTACTTTTGCCTGGGAGTTTGGCCTTGTGGTTAAAGTGCTTGCCTAGCATGCATGGAGACCCGGGTTCGATTCCTCGGAACCACATACATAGAAAAAAGCCGGAAGTGGTGCTGAGGCTCAAGTGGTAGTGCTCTAGCCTTGAGAAAGAGTCCAAGGACAGTGCTCAGGCCCTGAGCTCAAGCCCAGGACTGGCAAAAAAAAGAAATCCACTTTTGCTTCCATGGCTTTAATAGAAGCCAGGCATCAGTGGCTTACCCCTGTCATTGTAGCTACTCAGGAGGCTGAAATCTGAGGATCAAGGTTCAAAGCCAGTCCAAGCACAAAATTTAGTGAGACTCTTCTCTCCATGAACCACTAGAAAACTGGAAGTGGTGCTGTGGTTCAATTGGTAGAGTGCTAGCCTTGAGAAAGCCCAAGGACAGTGCCCAGGCCCTGAGTTCAAGCCCCAGGACTGGCAAATAAAATGAATGACAGGATGTACAAGTCCTGTGGGAGAAGGCACAGTGGGAGCAGAGGGAAGATGGACAGGGAGGGAGAAAGGGATGCAGACTGCCAAGATACTTTGCATGCATACATGGAGAGAGCAACAGGGTAAATCTAATCAGGGTATATTATAAGCAAATAATAGGTCAAAGAAACCTACTGACTTTCAAAAGGACAAGAAGAAAACCCTTTTAGGGAATTGGTGGCTCATTCCTCTAATCCTAGGCTGATGGGACTTGAGGCTGAAGGTTCAACACCAGCTGAAGCAGGAGAGTCCATAAGACTCTTATCCTCAATTAACTCTCTGTAAAGGTGGAAGTAGAGCTATGGCTCAAGTGACAGTAGTGGTAGAGGACTAGCATTGAGGGAAGAAAAAAGCTCAAGGACAGTCAAGGGCAGCACCCAAGCCCTGAGTTCAAGCCCCAGGACTGGAATGATAAACATAAAGACAGTGAGACCAAAGAAGAAAACTCTTAGGAGAGGAACACAAAGGTGCAATGCCTATTTGCATCTCATCATGTGGACTAATATTTATGGAAATCAACTCCAGATAATGGAAATAAGAGGTTTTCTTCTTCATTACTGTTTTTGTTTTCTTTTCTTTTTCTTTGCTTATCTATCTTTGGGAGGTTAAGAGAGGCACAAAAATGGAGGAGCAAAGGGTGAATAAACACAGCAGTGGCACTTATTATACACTTCCATAAAAATGAACTAAATAATTTCTGATTGGGGGTGGGGTGGAAAAACTGGGAAAGTGAGGGAAGGGCTGACCTTGTCCAAAAAGAAATGTACTCTTTCTCTGCATTATGAAACTGTAACCCCTCTTGTATGATAGCAATAAAAATAAAAGAAAGAAAAAACTTTAATGTAAGTTCTGTGTTGAGCCATTGGTAAAATAAACAAAACCATAGCTCATAACTGTGTGCTCTCAAATGGTTGCTTGCTCTTATACACATTTTTAATTACTTAATAAAGCTATCATGTCAGACTGGTTTGTGATTCCTGTGCTAACAACGTTTAATTGTGTTCAAAATTGAACTAAAATCTTCCTAAACCTTACTTCTTTTTGTTTTATTTTACTTTTTGAGAAATTCAGTTCTTTCCTGATAAAAATGGATCGTTTATTTTGGAGAGAATTTACTGAAAGTTTAAGGAAAAAAGTCAGTTCTGTAATGGGTGAAGTATTGACACTCAAGAAATAAATAAATCTCCCAATTTTTTTTGTCAGTTGTGGGGCTTGACCTCTGGGCATGGGTGCTATCCTTGAGCTCTTCAGCTCAAGGCTACCACCCTAACTCTTGAGCCACAGCACCACTTCTGGTTTTTCTGGTGGTTAATTGGAGATAAGAGTCTCACAGACTTCAGTGCCCAGGCTGGCTTTGAATCACGATCCTCAGATTTCAGCCTACTGAGTAGCTGGGATTATAGGCGTGAGCCACCGGTGTGAATCTTCCGTTTTTTTAAAAGAATAACTTGAGGTGGCTCCATTTTTTATTTTGACAGCTATTAATTGTACAAATCAATGGGAGTTAGCGAGATACTTCTGTACATATACACTTCATCTATATTGTTCACGTCTATCTTTCCTTCTCTTAGCCGTGGCACCTTCTCCCACATCCCCATCTCTCCCCAGCACCCTTCCTGGTCTCTAAAAATTCCCTCAAAATCTCTCTCCCTTCACCCATCTCAGTCTCTGGCATCTACTATTCCATCTTTCTGTGCCTGACTTGCCAACACAACGTAATGTTTTCCAGTTCCAACCACATTGCTGCCTCTGACAGATTTTCCTTTTGAATGGCTCCATGATCTTCCATTTTCCCCATCTTCTCTTGTTTCCAGGCATTTGAGAGAACTGAATCCTCTGCTTATAGTTTCAGATGTGTGATGATCAGGAGAATGTACCGTACCTATCACCTGTACAGTCCCAAGGGCTGAGGCGGAGTTGTGTGATATGTTCTTATCACACCATGGTGACTTGGGGTTCTGAACGTTGACAGAGGCAGCACAGTGGACAATAGTTGTCTTGGGAACTATTCTTACAGTTTCTACAACATAACTGTGATGTCACATGTCCAAGGACAAAAATGGGAAGTTGAACTGACCTTGACACAAAGTCTTCACGGGGTAACTTTGATTGAGGAGAGAAAAACAAAGAGTGGGAGGGAAAAAGTACAAGACTTAGAGGCAGAGTTTACTCACTCACTTCCAGTCCTCTGCCCACAGCTTGAGAAATCCAGGCCCAATGAAGCATTCTACTGAGAAGCTTCTGTAAGGCTGTCTTGATGTCCCTGTTCCTCAGGCTGTAGATGAAAGGGTTCAGCATGGGGGTGACCACTGTGTACATCACCGAGGCCACCATGCCCTCCTGGGAAGAGGATGAAATGCCAGTGCTGAGATACACACCAAGGCCTGTCCCGTAGAATAAAGAAACCACAGAGAGATGGGAACCACAGGTGGAAAAGGCTTTGTATTTGCCATCTGCTCAAGGGATCCTCATGATGGAGGACACAATTTGGACGTAGGAGAAAAGGATTCCTGACAAAGGAACAAAGCCCAGAAGACTGGTCACCACATAGAGCAGGATGTGATTGATCAGGGTGTCGAAGCAGGCCAAGGTTAGGGTCTGATCAAGCTCGCAGTAGAAATGTGGAATGACCGCATTGGCTCAATGGTTTCCTCATTCATCATAATCAGTAGAAACCTTGGGCTCTACTAGAAGAGACCTGCAATAGAGCAAAATCTGGATACATAAGGCCATATAATGTGAAGCTAATTGAAAGGACCTCCAGGATATTGAAACAAAAGCCATATAATGAAGGATTGTTGTCCTTAATGTACTATGTTGTCTCTCATCTCCTTTGCTGTCCCTTGGTTATCTCATATTGGTATAGTATCTCACTTTGTTATCTGATATATTGAATTTATTTGTATTTGGATATTTGAAATTTGATAGGTAAGGGGGGAAAACCAAGATGGATGGGGGTGTGGGGGGGAGGGAAATGGGTACCAAGACATGTGAAAGGGTATCATTGTATGTGAATTAAGGCACCTTCTATCTGGCAAATATCATGTAACCCTTTTACTAATTACAATAAAAAAATCATATTAAGTGAAGTAAGCCAGACTCAAAGGAACTTAGGCTCAATGGTTTCCCTCATTCGTCATAATCAGAAGAAACCTTGGGCTCTACTAGCAGAGATCTGCAATGGAGCAAAATCTTGATACATAAGGCCATATAGTACGAAGCTAATTGAAAGAAACTCCAGGATATTGAAACAAAAGCCATATAATGAATGATTGTTGCCCTTAATGTACTATGTTGTCTCTCATCTCCTTTGCTGTCCCTTGGTTATGTCATATTGGTATAGTATCTCACTTTGTTATCTGATATATTGAATTTATTTGTATTTGAATATTTGAAATTTGATAGGGAAGGGGGGAAAACCAAGACGGGTGGGTGGTGTGGGGGGAAGGGAAATGGGTACCAAGACATGTGAAAGGGTATCAATGTATGTGAATTAATGCACCTTCTATCTGGCAAATATCATGTAACCCTTTTACTAATTACAATAAAAAATATGGAAAAAAAGAAACAAAAATGGCCTATAGACACATGAAGAAATGCTCAACATCTCTGGTCATAAAAGAAATGCAATTCAGAACAACTCTAAGATTCCACCTCACTCCAGTTAGAATGGCCAGGATCATGAAAACTAATAATAACAGATGCTGGAGGGCATGTGGCCAGGAGTGATCACTACTACGCTGCTGGTGAGAGTGCAAAGTCGTTCGACCACTATGGAAAGCAGTATGGCAGTTCCTCAAAAGACTACACATAGAGCTCCCTTATGACCCAACAATTCCACTGCTATGCATTTATCCAATCATCCAGAAACTAGGACATACTAAATCCACTAGCACAACAATGCTCATTGCAGCACTATTTACCATAGCAAAAATATGGAACCAACCCAGATGTCCTTCCGTTGATGAGTGGATCAACAAGATGTGATATTTTACACAATGGAATTCTATGCTGCTTTCAGAAGGAATGACATTGCCCCATTTGTTAGGAAATGGAAAGTCTTAGAAAAAATCATATTAAGTGAAGTAAGCCAGACCCAAAGGAACATAGGCTCATTGGTTTCCCTCATTTGCCAGAATCAGTAGAAAACTTGGACTCTTCTAGTAGAGATTTGCCATAGAGCAAAACGTAGATACATAAGACCATACAGTATGACACTAAATGAAAGGACCTCTCGGATATAGAAACAAAAGCCATATAATGAGTGATTGTTATCCTTAATGTACTATGTTATCTCTCATTTCTTTTGCTGTCCCTTGGTTATCTCATATTGTTACAGTATCTCACCTTGTTATCTGATATATTGGCTGTATGTGTATTTGATTATTTGAAATTGGATAGGAAAGTCGGGAAAACAAGATGAGGGTGGGGATGAGATGGGTGGGAAATGGGCACCAAGACATGAGAAAGGGTATCAATGTATGTGAAGTAATGCACCTTCCATCTGGTGAATGTAATGTAACCCTTCTATTAATTACAATAAAAATATATGGAAAATAAGAGTGCAAATAAAAAAATAAAACTATGTACAGATAAAAATATAGTCTCAAAATAGGGAGATAGCCAACCAACTGGGAAAAGATATTTACCAATAATACAATTGACAGGTGCTTAATATCCAGTATCTACAGGGAACTCAAGAAACTACTCCCCGCCCCAAAACTCAACAAACCATTCACCAAATGGGCAAGGGAAGTAAAGAGAGAATTATCAGAAGAAGAGATAAAAATGGCAGAAAAACATATGAGAAAATGTTTCCTCATCTATGGTCATAACGGAAATGCAAATAAAAACAACCCTATGATACCACCTTACCACAGCAAGAATAGCCAAGATTTTGAACTCAGACAATGACAGTTGCTGGTGGAGTTGTGGAGAAAAAGGAACCCTACTACACTGCTGGTGGGATTGTAAACTAATTGAGCCACTCTTGAAAGTAGTGTGGAAGTTTCTTAACGAACTGAAAATAGACCTTCCCTACTATCCTGACATACCACTTCTAGGCATCTACACTGAATATCATAACCCAAGATATGATAAGGACACCTGCTCAGCTATGTTCATCTCTGCACTATTCACAATAGCCAGGTGATGGAAACAATCCAGATGCCCTACTGCAGATGAATGGATTTAGAAAATGTGATATATATATATGTATATATATACATATATATATGTATGTATACAATGGAATTCTACATAGCCAAGAGACAGGATAAAATAATGGCATTCACAGGGAAGTGGATGAATCTAGAGAGAATCATGTTGAGTGACACAAGTGAAGACCAAAAGAATAAAAGGCACATTGTGTCCTTAATATGTGGGTATTAGATCCAAAGAGTAGAAGAGCGAGGACACAATATTTGCATATCCAATGCTATGGACATGGTAATGGAAATATAAACATAACTATATAGACATAAAAACCTATGACTTTATAGACATAATGTTTTATTTCATAAATTAATGTTTCTATGACATACAAACCCTTAGCCTAATTTTGATTAAATTCTAAAAAGTAAGTCCCAGTGATTGTATATAGAGATTCCCTTCTTAAACAATTGTTTGTTAAACTTGTTATTTGAAATATGATGTAAAAATCAATGTTAATAAAATCTTTAATTAAAAAAAATCCTAACCTTTCACTCACAGCATCCTGAGTAGATAGGATCACAGATGTGACCCAGCAGTGCAGCCTCGTTTTGGAGATATTAATTCTTCACTTGTTTGTAGACAGAAATTTCCATTTAAGACATTCATGTACATGTATAACGCATCTTAAACCCAATCACACCTTCCAAAATAATCCCTCTCCCCCTCCCCCACCTGCCACATTAATATCCGCACTTCCTTTTATACATGCACATTGAGTATGGTGACAAAATTCCCTCACTGTCTGTTCAGTGATTCCATGTGATTTATTCCTTCCTGCCAGTCCCCTATTCAAGACACTGATATTCTAAATATTTTCTTTATGAACTGTCTAGGAACTGTCCAAAGGGTTTGCAATGCGGAATAGCCTTCCTGTATAGTCTATAATTACCCATACTTTTCATCTTGTCATCTTTGCATAGACAGATCAGTTTCATTTACCAAAGGACATGCTTCAAAACTATACTTTAAGGCATTTGTTCTCCCTCATCTTCCTTCATGTTATGGGGTGCCCAGAGATGATTTGTTTGGCATCAGTTTGGCAAATTGTGAGCTCTGTGAATTGTGCATCCACAATCATTGAAGAGCCTATTACCAGCCAGTCCCCTGACATCTCCCTAAATATCTCCAATGCAATATTAGCCCCAGTTGGAAATTCTCCTGTGTTGCATTGCTCATGGTCCACTGTTAGGATTGAGCCTGAGGTTTTCATACACTTCAGGCATGGAACAATCTTTTCATCTGTACTTCATGAACATGACCCAACAGAGAAGCAACACAACCAAGTGTGTACTGAGTGTACCCCACAATTCATACAAGCGTGCTTTCTGCAAGATTTCTGGTGATTTAGAGTTTTCCTTCTTGTCAAGAAATACTGTCAAATGCCTTGTTTCCTAACTAAAGAGGTAACAGCTGCAAGGACTGCTTCTACATAATGAATATAATGAAGACAAGCCAGTAATTTGGAATCCTGTTAGAGGAGTCTCAGGAATAGCAGTATTGAAGAATGTAAAAATTATTAATCTGCTCTATAGAATGTCACAGGATTCTTACTTAAAATCTCTTATTGTTTACTGCAGTCTGTATAGTTATCTAACATGATATGACTGAACACTCAATTCATATGGAAGTGTTGGTAGATGGTTAGATAAAAAACAGTGTGAATCTAACTTTCTGTCTATTGTCACCAAATAGTAAATACTGGAAAGTGGTGTGATAGCCTTTGTTAGTCCCCCAGTGAGAATCTGGACATCTGTCTCATTTCTCTCTGACTTCCAGAAAGAGAACACTAATTTCTTCTCTAGGGGATTATTGACTGATCACAAAACAGCCACCGGGGTCACAGCTAGCAACCAGTATAGGAAGTGCAATAATCAGATAGATGATTTAAAAGGAAGAAACCCAGTAACTAAATGTCAACCAACATTGCCTACATCCCAGGAATCCCTTGCTCCACTGTCAGAAAATTCCTCAATTCCTGAAATTACTTCAGGAAGAAGTAGATGTCACATTGGACATCTTGGTTTATTTATATGTAGGAGATGGAAATGTCCATGTTCTTTTTTAACTGTGCTACTGTCCAAGCCCTGGTGCCTCATACTTGGAAATCCTAGCTACTCAACAGGCTGAGTTCTGTGGATAGAGGTTCAGAGCCAGCGTGGGCAGCAAAACCAGTGACCTCTCATCTCCAATTGGCTACCAGGAAGCCAAAAGTGGAGTTTCTTACTCAAGTGTTTGAGCTTTCCTTTGGGCAGGAAATCCTCAAGGTCAGAACCCAGGCCCAGAGTCAGAATCCTCGGACACACAGAGACACAAAGTCAGACAGAGAGACAGACAGAGAGACAGAGAGACAGAGAGAGAGAGAGAGAGACAGACAGACAGACAGACAGACAGACAGAGACAGAGAGAGACAGAGACAGAGAGACAGAGACAGAGAGAGAGACAGAGACACAGAGAGACACAGAGAGAGAGGTGGGGAGAGACAGAGAGAGAGAGACACAGACACAGACACAGACACAGAGAGACACAGAGAGAGACACAGAGAGAGAAACGGAGAGACAGAGAGACAGAGACAGAGAGACGGAGACAGAGACAGAGAAAGACAGACAGAGACAGAGAAAGACAGGGAGAAAAAGGGGGAATGCAGGGAAACAAAGATGAAAGTTAGAAAAAAAAGCAAGGATGAAGAAATATCCTGGGGTATTGCAGAAATTGTAGAGGATTTTCTAGTCCTGGACTCTCGATGTGAAATTGCTTTGGATCATGCAGCTCTGTATATTTTACAGAGTTTTCATGAGTAGGACAATTTGAATCTTTCACCATGGCCCTATTCACTATTTCCGTATCATAAAATGAAGCATGTAGGCATGCTTCTTTACAGATTGGATGAAAAAGAATTTTACAGATTAAAAAATCACACCTGTGAAGTAGACTATAATAAAGAATAAGCTGTATTTCCTGTGATCAGAAAACACTACCTATAATGTCCTAACACAGTTGAGTATTTAAAATGAATACATGAAAGGGAATCATGAGAAAGAAAAAAATATAGGATGATTGGGTTTGTGATAACTGAAAAGTATCGGCCAGAATGTTGTTATGAACTGTGCATATTTGAGTTCAGAATGATTGTTGAATTCTGACTTCTTCATTAAATATTGCTCTCTCTTTATATCGAAGATCTCCAACTAATGCAGAGATGTGTAATCTAACACATACCTCAGAATTTTACCTCCTGGGACTCTCAGATGTCCCTGTGCTACAACCCATGCTCTTTGGGCTCTTCCTGTCCATGTACCTGATCACTGTGGTGGGAAATCTGCTCATCATCCTGGCTGTCACCTCTGCCCCCCACCTCCACATCCCCATGTACTTCTTCCTCTCTAACCTGTCCTTAGCTGACATTGGCTTCACCTCCACCATGGTCCCCAAGATGCTGGTGGACATCCAGACTCACAGCAGAGCCATCTCCTATGTGGGCTGCCTCACACAGATGTCTATTTTTCTCATTTTTTGTTGTATGGATGTTTTGCTTCTTAGTGTGATGGCCTATGACCGCTTTGTGGCCATCTGTCACCCCCTGAATTACCCACTCATCGTGAACCCTTGTCTCTGTGTCTTCTTGATTTTGCTGTCATTTGTCGCCAGCACCTTGGAAGGACAACTGCATGTGTGGATGGTGTTACAGATGACCAATTTCAAGCAATTGGAAATCCCAAGTTTTTTCTGTGACCCTTCTCAAGTTCTGGATCTTTCCTGTGAGCATACATTCAGAAGTAATTTATTTAAATACATCATGGGTACCATATATGTTTTCCTTCCTTTCTTAGGGATCCTTTTCTCTTACTACAAGATTATTTCTTCTGTACTGAGAAGGTCGTCTACAAGCGGGAAGTACAAAGCCTTCTCCACATGTGGTTCTCACCTGTCCTGGTCCGCTTATTCTTTGGGACAGTATTTGGTGTCTACTTTGAGTCAGCTATGTCACATTCTCCCAAGGGCAGCGCTGTGTTCTTAGTAATGTACACAGTGGTCACTCCTCGCCTGAACCCTTTCATCTACAGTCTGAGGAACAGGGACCCCAAAAATGCCCTGAGCAGGTTGTACAAACCAGGAGTTGACACCAGCAGGTAGGAAGTTCATTTGTTATGTGGTTTTGTCAGAAGCAAGAATCTTCAGCATATAGTCCTATAAATTCTACCTGTCTGAATAGTGTATGCATCTAGTTTAATTAGTACAATCCATTAGCAGTGGAAAACCATTCTGGCTATGTCAGGATGGATTCCATAAGGAGGAATATATCTTTGTAATGTTTAAATTGTTACTTTGTAAAGAATGATGAATGTTTACAGATGTTAGTCCCAACAAAGAATATTGCAAGTATTGAGTGGCAAATTTTGTAATATGTACATTTTACCTCAATACTATTGGACAGACTTTGAAGGCAGAACATGTTATTTTATAGCCAGCTATTCCGTCCTGCGTTTTAGCTTGAGTTAATTTAAAAATTATAAACTAGTGCTTAATTTTTGCCCCTGATGACTTTTGTTATTTTAAAGGTGTTATATAGATGGGCTACCATTACATAAGTCAGGCAAAGAGTGCATTTCATTCTGGATAATGTAATTCCTACCTTCCCACTGTCCCAGTTCTTCCCTCATCATCACCTATGAGTTTTAAATTCAATTACAACACACATACAGAGCAAAAAGTCAAGCTATGGCTCAAGAAGAAGAAAAATAGCCCTGAGGAAAAAAATCAGAGAAAGTGTCCACATCCTAAGTTCAAACCCCAGGAATGGTACATCCCAAGTTGCGAAGAAGAAGGAAACCACAAAAATCATTAACCTTGCTTTTATGAGCAGGCAGTTAGAAGCTCATCCCTGAGATATAAGTATCAGGGCAGACCTGTGCATTAAAAACTCCTAGATCATGCTCACTTTGGCAGTACATATACTAAAATTGGAACTATACAGAGAAGATTAGCATGGCCCCTGCGCAAGGATGACATGCAAATTCGTAAAGCATTCCATAGCTTTACAGTTGCAGGTGGGGTTGTGGAGAAAAAGGAACCCTACTACACTGCGGGGGGGAATGCAGACTAGTTCAGCCACTCTGGAAAGCAGTGTGGAGGTTTCTTAAAGAACTGAAAATAGACCTTCCCTACGATCCCGCCATACCACTTTTGGGCATCTATCCTAAACATCATGACCCAAGATATTACAAGGACACCTGCTCAGCTATGTTCATCTCTGCACTATTTGCAATAGCCAGGCGATGAAAACAATGCAGATGTCCTACTGCAGATAAATGGATACAGAAAATGTGGTATATATACACAATGGAATTCTACATAGCTAACAGACAAGATAAAACAATGGCATTCGCAGGGAAATGGATGAATCTAGAGCGAATCATGTTGAGTGAGACAAGTCAATACTTAAGGAACAAAAGGCGCTTGGCTTCCCTAATATGTGGCTATTAAGAGTACAAGAGCAAGGACACAATATTTGCATATCCAATGCTATGGACATGGTAATGGAAATATAAATGTAACTATATAGACATAAAACCTATGACTCTATAGACAAAATGTCTTATTTCTTAAATTAATATGTTCCTATGACATACAAAACCTTAGCCTAATTTTGATTAAGTTCTACATACTAAGTCCCAGTGATTGTAAAGAGAGATTCCCTCCTTGAACACTTGTTTGTTAAACTTGTCATTTAAAATATGATGTAAAAAATCAACATTAATAAATTCCTTAAAAAAACCCCAAAAGTCCCCCTATCTGTAAATTACTAAAAGCAAAGAAAGCATTTGCCAAGAAATCAGAAAGCCCTGAGTTCAAACACCAGTGCTACCAAAACAAAAATGATCTGTTTGTGTCCACTTTTCAAAATTTATCTTTTTATTTTTTGTTGTAATGTATAGTGTGGTGCTACGGGTGTATTTGACACATAGTTGGGATTTTCATTATTTATTGAAATTGGAATAAACAAAATAAAATATACTCAGAATGGTTAAAAACATCAGGAAACTCTAAAGGGAAATAAAGCTGTGTGATGCTGGCTTATGCTTCTCATTTTAGCTACTCAGGAGGCTGAGATCTGAGGGTCATGGTTCAAAACCAGCACCAGGGACAGCACCCAGATCCTGAGTTCAAAAGAATATCATGACTGCATTTGCTCAGGTACATATGTGGAAAGGGATCCAGACAAAGTGAAGGGATAGGTAGGACATGAGAGAGTCTATAAGAACACTGAAATGAATGACTTTGATCATAGAGTTCATAAATAAACATGACAAGTTGAATCCTCTGGTACAGCTTTTAACAGTAGTAAAATTTTGAAAAAAGGGAAAAGAAAGAAGTCACCGAGATTATGAGATCTCAAGCAGTGAGATTTCAAAACTAAAGCTGTTGAGATTTCTGAAATTTAGCACTGCAATCCTTTTTTCTTGGTCTTGAACTCTGGACCTTACCCTGTTCCTGATTTTTTTCTCTTTTTGTCAAGGCTGGCCCTCCATTCATTGAGACATAACAACACTTTCAACTTTTTTGGTGTTTAATTGAAGGTCAGAGTCTCGTTGTCTTTCTTCAACATATAAGGATGTCCATTTCTAGATCCCTATGTAGATTTGTTGTGTATCAGAAAACAACTTCTTTCCTTCCTCATGTGAGAAGCATAAAGCTTTAGCCTCTACCTCATTTCCCTGCCATCTGCTTAGGATCTGCCACAACATCTCTTACAGTGTGTAAATATTTAGGATCGTTATGTCTTCCTGGAGGAAAGATCCCTTTAGTAGTATGCAGTAACCTTCTTTGTCTTTTCTTACTAATTATAGCTTGAAGTCTATTTTATCTGATATGAGGTTGGCAACTCCAGCCTGTTTATGGGGGCCGTTAGCTTGATAGAGTTTATTCCGACCTCTCACTTTCAAAAGATGATTGTTTTTTGGGGTAAGATGTGTCTCTTGAAGACAGCAGAACGATGGCTCTTGCTTTTTGATCCAACTAGACAGCCTATGCCGTTTAATTGGAGAGTTAAGTCCATTGATATTGAGAGTTAGGATTGAGAGATATTTATTAGGACCTACCATTTTTAAAAGCTTTTATTTGGGCCTGTGTCTAGACAGTTCTTGTGGTCCTTAGATGGTATGCTGTTTAGGTGCCAGTTCTTTCCCTATATTGCATTTATTTTGGTTTTCTATGTACAGAACCTCTTTGAGAACTCTCTGTAGTGTTGGTTTTGTTGCGACATATTGTTGCAGCTTTTCCCTGGAATGGAATGTTTTTATTGTTCCCTCAGTTATGAATGAGAGCTTAGCTGGGTACAGTATTCTCGGTTGGTAGTTATTTGACTTAAGGGCATGACATATATGCTTCCAGTCACTTCTTGCTTGCATGGTCTCTGGTGAGAAGTTTGGGGTTATTCTGATTGGTTTTCCTCTATAGGTTACTGAACCCTTTTCCCTGGCTGCCTTTAGGATCCTTTTTTTTGGTTTCTATTGATCCAGTTCAGATTACGATGTGGCGGTGGGATGTTCTTTTCTGGTCAGGTCTGTTTGGGTTTCTAAAATCTTCTTGTATCTGGATGGGCTTGCCCTTCTGGATATTTGGGAAATTCTCTGAGATGATTCCCTGGAGTATATTTCCAATACCATTGACCTCTTTCTCCTCGCCCTCCTCAATACCAATTAGCCTTAAATTAGGCTTCCTAATTGCATCCTGAAGCGCTCTCTCATTTTGTTATCTGATATATTGAATTTATTTCTATTTGGATATTTGAAATTTGATAGGGAAGGGGGGAAAACCAAGACGGGAGGCGGGTGGGGGGGGAGAGAAATGGGTACCAAGACATGAGAAAGGGTATCAATATATGTGAATTAATGCACCTTCTATATGGCAAATATCATGTAACCCTTTTACTAATTACAATAAAAAAAACTCAAAAAAAAGAAAAATGTCAAATCAAGAAACAACATCCCCCACCCCCCTCACCCAATGTAAACAGCCAATGGAACAGTCACTGGCAGACCTAGAGGAGAGTCTTCCAAGTGCTGTACAAATGCAATTGATAAACATCATTAATGAAAAATGTGAAAATATAAAGAAAGAGATAAGGGAGGAAGCCATAGCTGAACAAGAGGAAACCATAAACAAGGTGATAAGTAAAAAAGAAGAAGCCATAAAGGAGGCCATAATAAAGGTTTTTCAAAGAAAGATGTATGAATTCATAGAATCCACAAATAAAAAGGTGACCGAACTCCAGCAAATGTTCAAAGAAAATAAAGCTACTGAGCTAACCACTCAAATGGAAATCAAGGAGCTAAAGAAATCCATACATGATCTAAAAGAAGAGATGCAAGGCATCAAAAATGAGCAACTAGAAGCAAGGGAGATGAAAAATAAAGTAGACAGCTTTGATAGCAGGTTAGACAATGCAGAGGAGAGAATTCCTGGGGCTGAAGATAATTTAGTCATTATAGAGAAAGAACAGAAAATGAGTCAATCCAAATCTAGGAAAAATGAGAGAGCGCTTCAGGAGGTCCAAGATACAATTAGGAAGCCTAATTTAAGGCTAATTGGTATTGAGGAGGGCGTGGAGAAAGAGGTCAAAGGTACTGGAAATATGCTTCAGGGAATCATCTCAGAGAATTTCCCAAACATCCAGAAGGGCAGGCCCATCCAGATACAAGAAGCTTTTAGAACCCCAAACAGACCTGACCAGAAAAGAACATCCCACCGCCACATCGTAATCCGAACTGGATCAATAGAAACCAAAAAAAGGATCCTAAAGGCAGCCAGGGAAAAGGATTCAGTAACCTATAAAGAAAAGCTAATCAGAATAAACCGAGATTACTCAGCAGAGACCATGCAAGCAAGAAGTGACTGGAAGCATATATGTCATGCCCTTAAGTCAAGTAACTACCAACCAAGAATCCTGTACCCAGCTAAGCACTCATTCATAACTGAGGGAACAATAAAAACATTCCATTCCAGGGAAAAGTTGCAACAATGTGTCGCAACAAAACTAACACTACAGAGAATTCTCAAAGATGTTCTATACATAGAAAACCATTTTTATTTCTTGTTCAGAGAAGACTCTATTTAAGTCTTCGGCCCATTTTTTAATGGGATGGTTGTTACTTTGGAGATTAGTTTTGGAGTGATTTAATTTTTTGAGCTGTTGATATATTTTCGATATGAGGCCTTTGTCTGTTATATGGTTAGCGAAGATCTTCTCCCATTCTGTAGGCTTCCTAATTAATTTGCTAGCCTTGTCCTTTGCCATAAAAAAGCTCTGCCTTTAATGCAATCTCACTTATCCAGCCTTTCTCTGATTTGTTGTGTTTCTTGGTGCTTATTAAGAAAGTTTCAACCTGTGTCAAGGAAGCCTACTGTATCTCCTATTCCTTCTTGTAAAGTTTTCAGTGTGTCAGCTTTTACCTTGAGGTCTTTGATCCATTTGGAGTTAATTCTACTGCAGGATGACAAAGAAGGATCCAATTTTAGATTTCTGCAGGTGCTTAACCAGTTCTGCCAGCACCACTTATTGAAGAGGCTGTCTTTCTTCCATTCTATATTTTTGGCTCCCTTGTCCAAGATTAGATGGCCATAGGTCTGTGGTTTAATATCTGGGTTCTCAGTTCTATTCCATTGGTCTTCAGGCCTGTTCTTGTGCCAGTACCAAGCTGTTTTGATACGTATAGCTCTAATGGAGTCTAAAGTTTGGTATTGAAATTCCTCTTGCGCTGTTCCTTCCGCTAAGAAGTGTTCTTGGTATACAGGGTCTTGTATTATTCCATACGAAATGTGGACTGCCTCTTTGATTTCTTTAAAGAATGATATTGGGTTATTGGTGGGTATTGCGTTGAATTTGTACATGGCCCTTGGCAAGATTGTCATTTTCACGATGTTGATTCTTCCAATCCAAGACCATGGGAGATTTTTCCATTTCCTCACTTCTGCTTTAATTTCCTTTTACAGGGCTTTAAAGTTTTCATCAAAAAGGTCCTTTACATTATTAATTAAGATAACTCCTAGGTACTTTATTTTTATTAAGGCTATTGCAAAAGGAGTTGCTGTCCTGATTGTTGTCTCATTCCTCTCACTTTTGGCATACGCGAAGGCAGTTGATTTTTGAGGTTTAATTTTATACCCTGCTACCCTTCTGAAGTTTGGAATCAGCTCAAGAAACTTGGGAGTGGAGTCTATAGGACTCTTTAAATACAGAATCAAAAAGCAAGATCCATCGTTCTGCTGTCTTCATGAGACACATCTTGCCCCAAAACACAATCATCTTTTGAAAGTGAGAGTTTGGAACAAAATTTATCAGCCCCCATAAACAGGCTGGAGTTGCCATCTTCATATGAGATAAAATAGACTTCAAACTAAAATTAGTGAGAAAAGACAAAGAAGGTTACTACATACACTAATATATGGATCTCTCCTCCAGTAGGACATAACTAACATAAATATCTACACACCTAATCCCAAAGCACCGAACTTTCTCAAGCAAACTTTACATTTTTTGAAACCATACATAGATCAAAACACAGTGATTATTGGTGACTTTAATACACCACTCTCACCTATGGTCAAATCATCAAGGCAAAAACTCATCAGAGAAACCCTAGAATTGAACAAATGTATAGACCAACGAGATCTAACAGGTATCTGGAGATTATTTCAACCCATAACAACACAATATATGTTTTTTAAGCAGCACATGGAACATTTTCCAAAATAGACCACATTTTAGGGCATAAAGCAAACCTGGGCAGATTCAGAAACACTGAAATTATTCCCTGCACTCTCTCAGACCACAAGAGCATCAAATTGGAACTGAACACCAGTCTCCACCAATGAAAACCCTGTAACTCATGGAGATTGAACAACACACTGTTGAATCAACAATGGGTCATCGAAGATATCAGAACAGAAATCCAACATTTTATGAAATTCAACAAAAATGAGCACACAAAATACCAGCTCCTTTGGGACAGAGCAAAGGCAGTATTCAGAGGAAAGTTTAAACCTCTGAGTCCCTACAATAACAAATTGGAAAAATCACAAACACACAATTTAACGTGTCACCTTAAGCTCCCGGAAGAAGAGCAACAAACCAACCCAGATCCCACTAGAAGGAAGCAAATTATTAAAATCAAAGCAGAATTAAATGAATTGGAGTCCAAAATACTATAGAAAGAATCAATAAAACAAGGAGTTGCTTCTTTAAAAAATTAACAAAATTGACAGGCCTTTAGCAAATCTTACCAAATAAAGAAGGGAACATACTGAAATAAACAAAAAGACAGATGAGAATGGTAGTATCACGACAGAAATTACCAAAATCCAGAATATCATGAGGGAATACTTCTCAAACCTTCATGCCAACAAATTTGAGAATCTAGAAGAAATGGATGAATTCCTAGCCAATATTAACATACCCGCCCTGAACCAAGAAGACCTAACCCAAATAATAGGCCTATTTCCAGCACTGAAATAAAAATGGCAATAAGAGAACTTCTACCAAAGAAAAGCCCAGGGCCAGATGGATTCACAGCTGAATTCTATAAAGTTTTCAAAACAGAGCTCGCACCAATACTCCTCAAGCTCTTCAAAGAAATTGAAAATGAAGGCGCTTTGCCAAACTCATTCTTTGAAGCTTGTATAACCCTCATCCCCAAAACAGACAAAGATTCATCAAAGAAGGAGAACTATAGACCCATTTACTTGATGAATATTGATGCAAAACTTCTCAACAAAATATTGCCCAACTATCTACAAAAATTCATCAAAAAATTATACACTATGATCAAACAGGATTCATCACAGGGAGGCAAAGCTGGTTCAACATATGCAAATCAATTAATATAATTCAACACATCAACAGGAGCAAGGACAAAAAACACATGAATGTCTCAATAGATGCAGAAAAGGCATTTGACAAGATCCAACACCCTTTTATGCTAAAAGCTCTGGAGAAACTAGGAATCCATGGAACATTCCTCAGTATAATAGAGGCAGTCTATGACAAACCCACAGCTAGTATTATACTTAATGGTGAAAAGCTAAAGCCATTCCCTCTAAAATTAGGAATGAGACAAGGATGCCCACTGTCTCCACTCCTCTTTAACATAGTATTAGAATTTCTAGCCAGTGCAATAAGGCAAGAAGCAAGCATAAAGGGGATCCAAATAGGGAACCAGAAAGTAAAATTCTCCTTCCTTGCAGATGACATGATTCTGTATTTAAAGAACCCTATAGACTCCATGCCCAAGCTCCTTGAGCTGATTCAAAACTTTTGAAAGGTAGAAGAGTAGAAAATTAACCGTCAATAATCAACTGCCTTCCTCTATGCCAACAGTGAGTGGAACAAGGCAACAATCAGGAAAGCAACTCCTTTTGCAATAGCCTCAAAGAAAATGAAATACGTAGGAATTAACTTAATTAAGAATGTAAGGGACCTCTTTGATGAAAACTTTAAAGCCCTGAAAAAGGAAATTAAAGCAGAACTGAGGAAATGGAAAAACCTCCCATGCTCCTGGATTGGAACAATCAACATCGTGAAAATGACAATATTTTTAGGTGGTCCCATTTATCGTGTCTCCCTCCAATTCTGTTCAGGGATCTTTTCCCTTTGCCTATGAGTTCCAGTGTCTGTCCACTTTATCATGTAGCAGTTTCAGTTTCCACTCTGACATTGAGTTAATGCTTGTGCATGGCGAAAGGCTAGGGTCAATTTTTAGTTTTCTGCATATGGCTGCCCAGTTTTCCCAACACCAATAATTGAATAGACTGTGTTTGTTCCACTGTATATCTTCGGCTCATTTGTCAAATACAAGTTGACTATAGGTATGTGGTTCTATTTCTGGGTCTTCTATTCTGTTCCACTGACCTTCTGGTCTGTTTTTGTGCCAATATCAAGCGGTTTTTCTTATTATGGATCTATAGTAGAGTTTAAGTCTGGTTGTAATACCACCTAGAATTGTTTTGGCTATTCTAGGTCTTTCCTTGTTCCATATGAATCCTTGGATTATATCTTCTATTTCAGTAAAGAATGTCTTTGGGATTTTGATGGGGATTGCATTGAATTTTATATCAATTTTGGCAGTATAGCCATTTTCATTATGTTGGTTCTCCCTATCCATGATCATGGGATGTCTTTCCCTTTCCTAGTGTCTTCTTGAATTTTTTTTCATTATGCTTTTATAGTTGCAAGATCAGGCTTTTAAGCCAGCATCGGCGGGAAAGTCTGTGAGACTCTGATCTCCAATGAACAACTCAGCAATGGCTGGAAATGGCACTGTGGCTCAAGGTGTAGAGCACTGGACTTGAGCCAAAAAGCTCATGGGCAGTGACTAATCCCTGAGTTCAACCACAAGGACAAGCACAAAAAAGGTTAAAAACAGAATGTAACTTGTATTTCACTCTCATCAATAACTTGTGTGATATGCAAAATTTTATTTTAAATTGTCCGTTAAATGCACGTGGTAGTATGCTATAGCAGATTCCAGAAGTGACATCAGGACTCACATAGCCTTCCCATAATTAAAAACTATGAACTATGAGGCACACATATCATATGATTTATTTTAGGCCGTTTCATTTGTTTCAACCATATTCTACAGGCCCATGAACTTTCTGTCATGTGAGAGAGTGTATTTAACATTTTTCTAGGGAAATTTGCAAATAAAGGTCATTTATTATTTTTTTTCCTGATCCAAAACACTAACAACCAGGCTCTGTTGGTCCATGGTTGCTACCCTAGCAACTCACAAGGAAGAAATCTCACGATTTGCATTTTGAGGTCAGCCACAGTTGGAAATCCCATAAAACTGTTATTTCCACTAAACACACACACACACACACACACACACACACACACACACACACACAGAGTCAGAAGTGGGGTGTAGTTCCAGTGATAGGTCACTTGTCTTCAGGAAACAAATTTATGAATAGTAACAAGTCCTGAGGCCTGGTACAAACAAATAACTAACTCTCCACACCAACATAAGACGCAACTTTTATTAACCATGAGACAGAGGCTCACATGTGCAATAGTAACATCAGAGAATCTGGCCAGATCTGTAGATAAAGGCTTTTAAGGTTTTAGATTGAGTAATTCGATGTATAAGTGACCATTGAAATCAGCATGGAAATAACCACACTCCTTTCAAGGAATAGTTTTATTGTTTTTAAGTGGATGTCAAAGTGTTCACAATTTAGTATGTCACTTTATGTATCTGGGTCCACGTCACACCTTTCATCATTCCACCCCATATCTCTCAACCCTACACATCCCCTGATTGTCCTACTTTTATTTTCACATATAGTGGATAATATTGAATATGCGTACTGAATATCATGAGTGTTTTCTCCCTTACCATTCCATCTTCACCCTTCTAAACCGTTCCTCTTAGTTTGATCCCCAACACTTCAAGTACAAGCTACTTCATATTTTTTAGGTTACCTAATAAGTTCATGGCTCAAAGAATCACACCATTGCAATCGTCCCCTGTATAGTCCATTGTTTGTCAATACATTTGTTCATAGTCACCTGTGATCCAGCAGGTCTTTATATGTATATTTGTAAAATGGTACTCTATTCCACATTCCTCATTTCAATCAACTTCTAGGTACTCATGTTAGACATTCAAATATATTAGAATAGAAGGGGGTGGGCATGTGGCTTTGGGGTAGAATGCTTGCCTAGCAAGTAGGAAGCACTAGGTTGACCGACTGTACCACATACACGGAAGACTCTACAAGTGGTGCTGTGGCTGCAAGTGGTAGAGTGCTAGCTTTGACAACAGAGAGGCTCAGGATAGACCCTAGGCCCTGAATTCAATCCGCAGGACTATTAAAAAACCCAAATAATCAGGAAAGAAAAAAGAAATACAGAAAGAAAGAAATACAGAAAGAAAGAAATACAGAAAGAAAGAAATACAGAAAGAAAGAAAGAAAGAAAGAAAGAAAGAAAGAAAGAAAGAAAGAAAGAAAGAAAGAAAGAAAAGAGAGAAAAGAGAGAAAGAGAGAAAGAAAATGAACATTATATGGAATGTTTTTGGATCAAAGAACAATAGAGGCCCCTCTTCCAAGATCACTGGAGAAAAATCCACAGAAGTCATCCTGGTTGGTGAACCTCAATCTCATCCAATCTATAAAGAAACACCCATGTATACTTTCTTTATTAATAAAGAAATAGTGACATTTTCTGAAGATATGATCCTTGTAAACGTTCTGGAAAACATAGACAATTGGTTTCCCACCCTTAATTCATACAGATAATTCAGCACTAGAAAATACTATGCTGAGATGTCTATCTCTAAGGAGATTTCATTTCTTCATCCTGGTTCTTCTTCCTGTTTTTCTAATTCACATCCTGGTTCCTTCCTTTTCTTCCTTTATTCCTTCTTTCCTTCCTTCCTTCCTTCCTTCCTTCCTTCCTTCCTTCCTTCCTTCCTTCCTTTCCTCTCTCTCTCTCTCTCTCTCTCTCTCTCTCTCTCTCTCTCTCTCTCTCTCTCTCTCTCTCTCTTTCTTTCTTTCTTTCTTTCTTTCTGTGTGTATGATAGCTGAAGGACTTGTATTCAGATTCTGGGAACTTCTCTGAGATTTTTCTTCTCTTTCTACCCCTTGAGTCACACCTCTACTTTTGGCTCTTTGATGGTTAATTGGAGATAAATTTCTCATGGCCTTTGTTGCCTCTGTTGGCTTCGAATTGGGATCCTAAGATCTCGGTGCTTTGAATAGCTAGGAACACAGGTGTGAACCATAGGTACAGAAAATAAACTAAACTTTAAGAAAACAATCACTCATTATATGGCCTTTTTTTCCTATATCCTGGAGTTCCTTTCATTTTGCATCAAAATACATGGCCTTATGTATCTAGGTTTTGCTCTATTGTAAATCTCTGCCAGGAGATCCCAAGGTTTCTACTGGGTATTTCTCATCTCTTTTGCTATCCCTTGGTTATCTCATATTGTTACAGTATTTTACCTTGTTATCTAATATATTGTATATATGCTTAGTTAGTTATTTGACATCAGATAGGGAACAGGGCAAAAAAGATGAGGGGTGGAAGTGGGGGGAGTGAAAAGGGGACCCAGACATGATAAAGGGTATAAATGTTTGTGAAGTAATGTACCTTCTATCTGGTGAATATAATGTAACCCTTCTTTTGTTTACAATAAAATTATATGAAAAAGTAAACAAAACTTTTTTCCAGTTTACACAACCTAAATGCCTCAAGTGGGAGAGCACGGTTCTTGAGAATAAGATGATGAGGGACAGTGCATAGGCCCCAAGTTTAAGCTCCACAGCTGAACAAAAAACACAGCTTTCTTTCTTCAGAATGGATTATGCAGCACTGAGAGCATGCTTAGGTGGTACAGTGCTTGCCTAGCATGCACAAAGCTATGGGTTTGATTCTTTGATACCACATTGAAAGAAAAAGGAAAAAGTGGCTATGTCTCAAGTGATAGAGCACTAGCCTTGAGAAAGCCCAAGTACAGTGCCCCAGTGCTCAGTTCAGGCTCCAGGATCGGTAAAGAAGAAAAGACAAGAAAAGAAAAGGAAAAAGAATCTCACAGAATGTATTCTGTATAGGTGGACATGGAGGATTTCCAGCTGCAGGATCATATGGTGTTGGAGATTTGATGAGATGCCAGAGTACAGGCTGATGACAGGATCTCCTACCATCATGGAACCTGATTTGCAGAACTCACAATTAAAAAAATTAATCCAAAGCTTACAAATCCCAGGCAAGTCATTAACATCGATGAGAGGTAAAAAAATGTCCAAAACAAGAAATTTTATATTTGTCCTCTGGAAAGCAAAGCTTCCAAGTTCTATGCCTAGATAACAGCATCAAAAATATGGCTAATTGGGGCCAGGAATTTGCCCTGGTGATGGACTGTATGCCTAGCATACATGAAAATCTGGATTTGATTGCTCAGTAGAAAAAAAAGTTGGTGCTGTGGCTCATGTGGCCTTGAGCTCTAGCCTTGACAAAGCCCAAAGACAGTGTCCAAACCCTGTGTTTAAGACCCAGTACTGGCAAAAATGTGGCAAATTATAGCATATAGAGGAATGCAATTCCAAGGTGTAAGACGTTTGAGTAGTCCCAAGACAATTTAACAATAGAAATATTCTGAATATCACTGTCTTGAGTAGGGTTCCATTAGGAGGTATGAGAATGAATGGAAACAAGGAGCCATAAGAGAATGCAGTCATGATAATCCATGTTCATGTGTGTAAAAAAATGAAATTTGGATAACAATGTGCACATTGGTGAAAGGGTAGGTGGAAGAGAAGAATGATGGAAGAGATGAATCTGATGAGGATACTTTGTACAAGTGTATGGACTTGCTAATCTGAAATGTGTTTCTACAAGGAAGTTAAGAGTAAAAGTGTTAAAGAGAAAAAGTAGCTTAGTCAAATTATTAAATGATATAGTCTTTAACTATCTATCATCAGTGACTTCTTTGAAATACAAACTATTGTAAAACTCTTTCAGTTAATTATGTGTGGAGAGGCAAGCACACAAATGATATCAGCACACATTCTTCTCCCGATAATTAAAGAAAATACATTTTACATTGTTGATCTTACATCATATTATTTGTCTCAAACATGTTCTCTAAATCAGTAAACCTTCTGTAATGTAAGATCGCTTATGTAATCTTTTTCCTACCCAGTCACAAATAATAATCATTTAATGCTTTCTATGAAGAAAAACAGGTTTAGCTGTGTGCCTGCGGTTCACACAGAATATCCAAGAGACTCAGGATCAAAGACCTGAGAATTTCAGTTTCAAAGCCATCTAGGGCTGGAAAGTCCATCAGAATTTGAGCTCCAATTAAAGATACACACGCACACACAGACACACACACACACACACACACACACACACACACACACACACACACACAAACCCAGAAGTGCAGTTATGCATGAAGTAGTAGAATAGACCTGAACAAAAAAGCTCAAGGACAGTGTCCAGACCCTGAGTTCAAGCACCAGCACTGCTTCAAACAAACTAACAAAAAACAAGGAAACCTCAAAAATAACACCCATCTTACTTTTGTAAGTCAGGATCTAGAGGCTCACCCCTGAAATCTGGGCATCTGGCTGGTCCTGTTCTTTAACAAGCACTAGATCCTAGCCTGTGGGGTGGCCCAAGCCAGTAATCCTAGCTACTCAAGTGGCTTAGATCTGTGGATTAAGGTCCAAAACCAGTCTGGGCACCAAAGGACTTGAGACTTTTATCTCAAAATTACCTCTAGAAAATGTCAAGTGGGGCTTTGGTCTAAGGTGGGCTTGGACTTAATCTAAAGAGCTCAGGGAACGCACTCACGCTGAGTTCATCCCCTTGAACCACAAAAAAAAATCCCTGGAACCTATGTATAAAATAACTAAAAACAACGTGTTAGTCGTAAATCATTTGCCAAGAAATGAGAAAGCCCCAAGTTCAAACACCAGTGCTACCAAAACCAAAATAATCTGTTTTTCTCCACTTTTATTGAGGATAAATATAGATGACAGAAACTTCATGTCTAAACCACTGTAAAATTCAGATGGACTATCATTTCCAGGCATGTGTCATCTCTGCAAACTAAAATTTTATGCATTTAAATCAGTTGAATCCTGACTATTAATATCCTTGACATGGCCAGCAATTTTCTCTAGTACTCCTGTGTCATCCATTATATTGATGAAACCAGACAAATACAAAGAATGTGCACAGACAGGTAGGGATTTACAGGAATTCGGGTTAAATTTTCTTCCAATGCAAAACCATATTCAGATGGATTTCCTACCTCCTGGTGTCAGCTCCTCATTTGAAGAGCCTGATCAGGACACTTTTGAGGTCCCTGTTCCTCAAGCTGTAGATGAAGGGGTTCAGGAAAGGAGTGATCACTGTGTACATCACTGAGGTCACAGCACTGCCCCTGGAAGAATGTGACACAGCTGATTCAACATAAACACCCAATGCTGTCCCAAAGAATAAACACACCATTGACAGGTGAGAGCCACAGGTAGAGAAGGCTTTGTACTTCCCTCCTGATGAAGGAATTCTCAGCACCGAAGAAATAATTTTATAGTAAGGAAGATTCCCCTGGGGGAAGGGCCAGCAGTAGTTCAAGCCTCTAGAACAATATTGAGTTAGGAGAAAGAACAGTTTCCCATCCATTAGTGCAGTGAATATTTTGTCCCACGGATAGTCACTCCTTATTCATCTATATTCTTTCATCAGGCAGGCAGGAATCTACTTCTGATTCCTCTGGACTTGCCTCTTCTGGTATTATGGCATTTGTAGGGAAATGGGCAGGCCTGGAAATGTGGTATTGAGTGAAATAAATCAGGCTCAGAGAAACAAAAGGTATTTGACCTTCTCTAAACCATAGAAATTAAATCTCAGTTTTCAGAATATATGAATACACATTGGGTCATGTGGTTCAATGCACACACAAATTGAGTAAAGTGTGGCAGAAAAGGATTCTATAGTTTAACCACATGAATAGGAGAAAGGTGAAACAGCCTGCTCCTTAAAAGTATACAGTGTTCCAGGGGCAGGTGGCTCACACTTCTAATCCGAACTATTCCAGAGGCTGAGGTCTGAGATTCACAGGTGGAAGCCAGTCTGTGGCAGGGAATTCTGAGAAACCCTTGTTTTCAATTAACTAGCAAAACGCAGGAAGTTAGGAGGAGGCAAAATGAAAGGACCTCCAGGAACTTAGGAAAGTGGTTTGAACCATTTATATGCTGCTACATTTGGTGACCCACAAATGAGAACGGAAAAGCACAGTGGCTATAGAATTCTCCATGACATATACTGGTACACCTAACTTTCAACCCCTACCTGCAAATTCACTGACATACACTTTCCAGACTCCTTGTGTGTAAGGTTTTACAAGAGCATCCTCACCACCTGTGATGCCCAAACCATCCTACCTGTCTTCATGCTGCAGAGAAGACATCCCTTCACCACCCATTCCACCCCACTCTACTGTTTAAGCTGCTTCCCTCTTCAGCTATGGCCCAGGTAGACAGATCTGAGCACCCCAGATCCTGTTCCCAGCATAGGTTTAGCCCCTGTCCTCACGAGATGAAGACACAGAAGGAGCAGAGATGGTGTTGATGAGGAGACAGATATAGGACCAGTGTCCTGGAGACAGGAGAGGGACAGTTCATCCTTGGCTTCTACATGGCCACAATTAACCAAACTGTGTGTATTAATAAGTCCAGTCTCTGGACATTTCCAACACAGGGATGGCAGAATCATGAAAACAATACATGACATGTGTCCAGGAGTATGGCCTAGAGTAGTGTCCTCACCTATTATGCACAGAGCCCTACATGCGATTAACTTGAAACTCATAAACAGAAAAAAAACAGAAGTTGTGCGGTGACTCAAGTGGAAGAATAGTGTCATTGAGAAAAATGTGCTCAAAGAAAATGCCCAGGCCCTGAGCTCAAGCCCCTTGACTGGCAAAAAAAGAATACGATTTTTTAAAAATATTTTTATTGTATTTAATAAAAGGGTTACATGATATTTGCCAGATAGAAGTTGCATTAATTCACATACATTGATACCTTTCCACATGTCTTGGTCCCCATTGCCCTCCCCCCAACCCCCCTCTTGGTTTTCCCCCCTTTCCTGTCCAATTTCAAGTAACAAAATACAAATGTATCCAATACATCAGATAACAAAGTGAGATATTGTGACAATATGAGATAACAAAGGAACAGCAAAAAAGATGAGAGATAACATAGCACCTTAAGTACAGCAACAATTCGTTATATGGCTTTTGTTTCAATATCCTAGGGGGTCCAATCAATTAGCTTTATACTATATGGCCTTATGTATCAAGTTTTTGCTCTATTGCAAATCTTTGCTATTAGAGCCCAAGGTTTCTACTGGTTATGATGAATAAGGGAAACCATTGAGCCTAAGTTCCTTTCAGTCTGGCTTACTTCACTTAATATGATTTTTTCTAAGTATTTCCATTTCCTAACAAATGGGGCAATGTAGTTTTTTCTGACAGCAGCATAGAATTCCATTGTGTACACATATGACAACTTGTGGATCCATTCATCAACTGAGGGACATCTAGGTTGGTTCCATATCTTTGCTATGGTGAATAAAGCTGCAATGAACATTGATGTGCTAGTGGATTTAGAATACCCTAGTTTCTAGATGGTTGAGTAAATGCCAAGTAGTGGAATTGCTGGGTCATAGGGGAGCTCTATGTTTAGCCTTTTGAGGCACTGCCATACTGCTTTCCATAGTGGTTGAATGAGTTTGCACTCCCACCAACAGTGTAGTAGTGATCCCTCCTGGAAATATCCCCTCCAGCATCTGTTGTTATTAGTTTTCATAATCCTGGCCATTCTAACTGGAGTGAGGTGGAATCTTAGAGTTGTTTTGATTTGCATTTCTTTTATGACCAGAGATGTTGAGCATTTCTTCATGTGTCTATAGGCCATTTTTGTTTCTTCTTCAGAGAAGACTCTCTTTAAGTCTTTGGCTCATTTTTTTAATGGGATGGTTGTTACTTTGGAGATTAGTTTTCGAGTGATTTAATTTTTTGAGTTGTTGATATATTTTAGATATGAGGCCTTTGTCCGTTGTTTGGTTGGTGAAGATCTCTCCCACTCTGTAGGCTTCCTGATTAATTTACTAGCTATGTCCTTTGCCATACAAAAGCTCTGCAGTTTAATTCAGCCCCACTTATCCAGCCTTTCTCTGATTTGTTGTGATTCTTGGTCTTTGTTAAGAAAGTTTCGACCTGTGCCAATGAGGCCTAGTGTATCTCCTACTCCTTCTTGTAAAGTTTTCAGTGTGTGAGCTTTTACCTCCAGGTCTTGATCTATTTGGAGTTAATTCTAGTGCAGGGTGACAAAGAAGGATTCATCTTTAGTTTTCTGCAGGTGTTTAACCAGTTCTACCAGCACAAGATGTTGAAGAGGCTGTCTTTCTTCCATTCTATTTTTTTGGCTCCCTTGTCCAAGATTAGGTGGACATAGGTCTGTGATTTAATATCTGGGTGCTCAGTTCTATTCCATTGGTCTTCAGGCTTGTTCTTGTGCCAGTACCAAGCTGTTTGGTAATTATAGCCCTGTAATAGAGTCTAAAGTTCGGAAATGAAATTCCTCCAGCGCTGTTCTTTCTGATAAGAAGTGTTTTTGCTATACGTGGTCGTTTATTATTCCATATGAAATTTTGGATTGCCTCTTCTATTTCTTTAAAGAATGCCATTGGGATATTGATGGGTATTGTGTTGAATTTGTAGATAGCCCTTGGCAATATTGTCATTTTCACTATGTTGATTCTTCCAATCCAGGAGCATGGGAGGTTTTAACATACCCACACTGAACGAAGAAGAACTGACCCAACTAAATACGCCTATTTCAAGCTCGGAAATAGAAATGGGAATTAAAGAACTTCCACCTAAGAAAAACCCAGGGCCAGATGGATTCATAGTGGAATTCTATAAGGTCTTCAAAGCAGCGCTCACACCAATACTCCTCAAGCTCTCCAACGAAATTGAAAATGAAGGTTCTTTACCAAACTCATTCTATGAAGCCAGTCTAACCTTCATCCCCAAACCAGACAGAGATTCATCAAAGAAAGAGAACTATAGACCTATTTCTTTGATGAACATTGATGCAAAACTTCTCAACAAAATACTGGTCAACCGTCTAAAACAACTTACCAAAAATTATGCACTATGATCAAACTGGATTCATCACAGAGATGCAAAGCTGGTTCAACATATGCAAATCAATTAATATAATTCAACACATCAACAGGAGCAAAGAAAAAAATCACGTGATTGTCTCAATAGATGTGGAAAAGGCATTTGACAAGATCCAACACCCCTTTATGTTAAAACCTCTGGAGAAACTAGGAATCCATGGAACATTCCTCAATATAATGAAGGCTGTGTATGACAAACCCACTGCTTGTATTACACTTAATGGTGAAAATCTAAAGTCATTCCCTCTCAAATCAGGAATGAGACAAGGATGCCCACTCTCTCCACTCCTCTTTAACATAGTATTAGAATTCCTAGCCAATGCAATAAGGCCAGAAGCAAGCATAAAGGGGATCTAAATAGGTAAAGAGGAAGTAAAATGATCCCTCTTTGCAGATGATATGATTCTGTATTTAAAGAATCCTATAGACTCTACTCCTAAGCTCCTTGAGCTGATTCAAAACTTTGGAAAGGTAGCAGGCTATAAAATTAACCCTCAAAAATCCACTGCCTTCCTCTACCCCAAAAGTGAGAGGAACTCGGCAACAATTAGGAAAGCAACTCCTTTTGCAATAGCATCAAAGAAAATAAAGTACCTAGGAATTAGCTTAACTAAGAAAGTAAAGGACCTTTTTGATGAAAACTTTAAAACCCTGAAAAAGGAAACTAAAGCAGAACTAAGAATAGGATTTTAAGTAGTTGTGTACTGGTTTCTTCATTACCATATTAGTATTAATTTGTTGTACCAAGAGGTTACATTTAAACGTATCAGTTTATGAGTACAATATATTTTGGTTGTTGACACCCTTTCTGTCTCCCCAACTGTTCCAACTTCACAATATCTTCAATATTCTATTCTTTAAAAAAGATAAACAATTGAATTACATCAAAGTAATTGTCCAAGGAGTTTCCACTCAATAAAACAGTTGATGAACACAATGCATCTTGATCCTTATCAACACTTTCATTCTCCTTCATTCTACCCAAATTCCCCTCACTTAAATTGTCTTCATTTTGAAGGGTATGTATAAAATCTTTAATAACATTTCTCCCATTCTGTCTTCATTCTTCTACCATCCTCTGTCCTACCCTCTAGGTTTCCATTACCCCATTATCTGATACTCAGAAACATAATGATAAATTCTTCATTTTGTAGAAATATATAGGGGGTTTTCTTAAGACATATGTCACTGTCCTTCTACTATAATATGAACATGTGCTCTCAAGTTTGACCTTAATATGGGGGAGGAGTCAAAGCTTTGTGTTGTATGATTTCTCACAGTGAAATGGAAAGAAGCAGATGGGTCATTAAAAAGTTAGGAGCGAGGAGAGAGTGAAGGCACGAGTAGGGGAAGGTGACATTTTTGGAGAAGTGATATTGATGGAGATATATTATATTCAAAAACTGGTTTGGTAACTGTCAAATCCTTAGTACAACTACTTATAATAATAATAATAATAATAATAATAATAATAGGGATAAAAGAACTTGTCAGTGGTGGAAGATGGCGGCGGTTCAGTGTGAGTCTTTCTGTGCTCTCTCCAAGATACCAGGTCTAGAATCATAGGTGAAAGTTCATACCCAAAGATCATCATTAAGTACGTTTTAGCACCACAACGATCTCAGGCAGAGTGGAAAAAGGCAGAAAACTGAAGCAAGAAGACAGTGTGGAGCACTGCCAGCTGCTCAGAGCCAACACAGAGAGAAAGCCTTTCTCCTTAACCTGAGCACACAGCTCTTCTTGGCAGCACAGACCAGTGCCAGACAGAGCCAGACAGAGCCTTCGCAAGCCCAGAGCCATCACCCAGCCGTGTCGCGGAACTACCAGCTTCATAGAACCAGTGAGGAGTACAGAGAATATCTATATATTTTCTATAAACTTATGTTAGCCATTTGTATTTTTATATTTGTATTGATTTGCATGTTTATACTTGTATTTCCTTAACTTGCCTTTCTGCTTCTGCATATCTGCTTGCTAAAACCCTGAGAAATGCAACTGCTGTCCTTGTGGCTAATCTACAACCACCCATTTGTCCTTGATTCCCAGACTGAGCTACACTGTAGTAAGGAGTATACACATTCCAAGCCGGAGCTAGAGATAGTAGCCATCTGGTACCTAGAAAGTCGGACTTTCGAGGGCCAGCAAACTTGGGCAAATGTCAACCAATCACAAGTCCGTTACCATGGAGTTCCCCCTAGACTCATATCTGGCATAAAACCATCCTCTTAAAATGACAGCCAGCTAGACTGACCAATGATTAGCCATGACCCCTTTCCTGCTTTGTATTGCACCAATCATTTAATGGAATTATAGGATAAATTTCCCGCGTGGCGTATTTATTTGTTGCTATTACTTGCTGGGGCCTTCCCCCTACCTAAAAATGTATAAAAGGGGCTGTAATCTTGTGTTCGGGGGCTCTGGTCTGCACTCGACTATCAGTGCGCAGAGCCCCGTGCTCCACCTCGTCAATAAACGACTCATTGCAATTTGCATTGACCTTTGGTCTCTGGCTATGGGGGGGGCTTCAAGTTTCTCTGCACAATACCAGAAAACCCATCAATTTTTGAGTACCTCCATAGAAAGACATTGGGAAGGGATCCTCTTCTCCACCAGCCTAGAGCAGCGCCATCGTGACTGCTGGCAAAGACCCAGCCAAAACAACTGTAGTCTGAGAAGTGGTACTGGAAGCGCCATCATTCAAAAGGGCAAATGTATTCCCAGAGGCAGCTTGGCTGGATGTCTGGTCCTGGCACTATCAGAAGTCCTGGGCGTGGCCGCTGTCCTGGTAAACAAAGCCCCTCATGAAGCCACTGTTTTGTTTTTTGTTTCCTGCCCAATCAACAAAATGATCAGCAAAACTGCAAAGCCAAATCGCAAGAGAAAAAATTTTTTGACAGGTTGGATCCCGAATTTAGTGGAGATACACGTTTCTTATCCTGTGCCCCACAAAAAGACCAACTGAAGATTAACATTTGTTTTTGTTTACCAGGAGTGCGTCCCCACCCAGGGGGAGGAACGTCCACTAGCATCGGGGGTTGGTGTCCGGCTAAGCTGCCTCTAGGAAAACCTTTGCCCTTTTGAATGATGGCACTGCCAGCACCACTTCTCAGGCTCCACTTGTTTTGGTCGGGTCTTTACCAGCAGTCAAGATGGTGCTGCTTTCAGCTGGTGGGGGACGGGATTCCTTCCCAATGTCGTTCCATAGAGGTATTCACAATTTGATGGGTTTTCTGGTTTTGTGAAGCTGACAGGTCCGCGACACACTGGGTGACTACTCTGGCCTTGCGCAGGCTTGGTCTGACTCGTTCTGAAGCCAGCAGGTCTGAGCTGCTGAGAAGCGCTGTCTGCTCAGGTTCAGGAGAAAGGATTTGACTTCACAGTGGCTCCAAGCAGCTGGGTGTGCTCCATGCCATCTTCTTGTGCCGGTTTTCTGCCTTTTTCTCTCTGACTTAGATCTCTGTGGTGGTAAAGCTAACTTAGGATCGATCTTGTGGTATGCACTTTCCCCTATGATGCCAGAACTGGTATTTTGGAGAGAGCACAGAAAGACTCAACACTGAACCGCCGCCATATTCTGCCAACGACAAGTTCTTTTATCCCTATTATTATTTTTGAGTAGTTGTACTAAGGATTTGACAGTTACCAAAGCAGTTTTTGAATATAATATATCTCGATCAAAGTCACTCCTCCCATATTATCACCTTCCCCTACTCACCCCTTCACTCACTCTTCATGATTTTGTGGGATATACATTGGATGCGTGTCTGCATTCTCCCCATCTTCTTCTCCTCATCTATCCGTAGACACCACATAAACCCTGTCACTACCCACTGCCTGATGTTAAGTTATCTGAACCTAGATTTTGCCTTTCTATCGAATTATACCATTTGAGATCTTCTTGAATCTTCCATATATCAGTGAATACATTTTATAAAAGATCATACCACCTGATGTATTTACTAAGGAGTTTGTGAGCTAAATGTACCTTCCACATACAAGGGAAAACATGAATCCTGTATCTCTCTGAGTCTAACTTACTTCCTTTAACATAATTTTTTTCCAGGACTTTCCACTTCTTTCCCAGTGACAAAATACTATACTCACCAATGGATGACTAGAATTTTACTATGTCTAGATATGACATTTCTTGGCTCCATTGACCCAATAGGATGCTCTGGGCTGATTCCATCCATGTCCGATAAACTACCAACAGCAGAATCCTCACATCCTTCATATAGTTTGTTTTCCTCTCTTCCATGGTGCTGTCCTCCCATATGGCTGCCCAGTTCCACATTGTAATGGGGAATCTGTGCCCCTAAGAATCCTCACATCTCTAGGGCCTCTGTGCACTTGTTGCTTTATGTTTCTGATCCTCTGGATCATTCCATGGGGTGCAAGTTCAATGCATTCCCCATACATGTGCTATAGTCAATCCTGGGACTCTTCTACATCATATGGGACCGTCCTAATCCATTGAAGAAATGTCGCATGGGGACCCAGCTGGGCTGGGACTTTTGCACTGCAGGGATGAAGGGCTTGAACTTTGAATGTTAGGTAGAATTGGAGACACAAGCTCAGAGCTGGTGATTAGTTAGATTTTTGGTGTGTTTGGTCCAAGTCTCTGAGGACGTACTGTTGTTAACAGATGAAGAGGAGAAAGGAGAGAACTCAAACCTACTTCTTAGTGAAGAAAGAATATTTACAGAAGGGAATTGTCCTCCTCCTTTAGGAAGAATGAGCTTCCATCATTTGTGAAGAAATAAATTTGAGGACAAAATTCAAATGAAGTCAAGCCAGACCCAGAGATGCTAAGGATGCATATTTTCTCTCATATGTGGTAGTTAGATCTACTTTATAACTATACAATTATGTTCATGTGGGGTAATTTGCAAAGGTACCCAATTTATACCGTAAACCGCGCTACGTTCAGGGAGGGAGTTTAAATGGTGTCATTCCTTAGAAAACTCACTCTCAGTCCACAAGAATGAATGCCAGGAAGCTGGAAAGTCTTGTAGGCTTAGAGCAGTAAAATTTATAAAACAAATGTGAGGAAAATAGAGAAATTGATGTCTAGAGATGAAGAGGTCAAACACATTTCATAGCTATGTTCTCAAGACAAGGGAAAACCAATGTATCAACTGAAATATGATATATTTAGGATAGAGGTTAAGTGGTGTAATTCATTAGAACTCCCAAAATACCAGCCAACAAAATGATTATCAGAAAATAGCGTACTGGATATAGTATGATGCTAAATGAAAGGGCCTCTAGGATGTAGAAACAAAAGCCATATGAGTGATTGTTATCCTTAATGTACTATGTTATCTCTCATCTCTTGCTGTCCCTTGGTTATCTCATATGGATACAGTATCTCACTTTGTTATCTGATATAATTGGTTATTTGAAATTGTATAGGGAAGGGAGGAAAACAAGATGAGGAGTGGAGGTAGGGGGAGGGAAATGGGGACAAAAACATGAGAAAGGGTATCAATGTGTGTGAATTAATGCACCTTCTATCTGGTGAATATAATGTAACCCTTCCATTAACTACAATAAAAATATGACAAAAAAGAAAATAACGTACTGGAAATGTAGAGGATAAGACAGAGGATAGTATACCGAAGTGAGAAGGGGGAAATGTTACTAAAAATTCCATACATAACCTACAAAATTAAGACAGTTGAAGGCAGGGGAGTTTGGGTAGAATGAAGTAGAATAAAACTGGTGATATGGATCAAGATACACTGTGTTCACCAACTGCTCTATTGAGTGTCAACTCCTTGGTACAAATACATTAATATAATTCAAATACTTATTTAAAAATGGAATATTGAAGATATTATTGAGGTTGGGAGAGTTGGTGAAACAGAAAGGGTGTAAACAACCAAAATTCATTTTTCTCACAAACTGATACGTTGAACTGTAACATCGTGGTACAACAAATTAATAATAATCATGATAATAAAGAAACCAGTGCACAACTACTTAAAAAGCTTTTCTTTTTTTGTCAGTCTGGGTGCTTGAACTCAGGCTCTGGGCATTGTCCTTGGACACATTTTGCTCAAGGCTAGTGCTCTGCCACTTGAGTCACAGCACCACTTCTGGATTTTTCTCTGTACATGATGCCAGGGAATTGAACATAGGGCTCTGTGCACACTAGGCGAAAACGCTACCCTAGGCCACACTCCCGGCCACGTGTCACGGAACTTTTTTATGATTCTCTCATCCCTGTGTTTGAAATGTCCAGAGACTTGGCTTGTTAATACACACAGGTTGGTTAATTGTGACCTGTGAGTATTAATCCTCCAAGGCCATATAAAAGTCAAGGATGAGCCTTCCCTCCCCTGTCTCCAGGACACTGGTCCTATATCTCTCTCCTCATCACCACCATCTCTGCTCGTTCTGTGTCTTCATCTCTTTTCTGAGGACAGAGGCTGGATTTGTGCTGGGCAACAGATCTGGGGTCCTCATATCTGTCTACCTGGGCCATAGCTGAAGAGAGAAGCAGCTTAAGCAACTGAGTGAGGCAGGATAGGTGGTGAAGGACTTGGAGACAGTTGCCGGGGCCAGCCGGCAGCAAACCAGGGTTCGCAGATTGGGCTTCCTGAAATAGGGGGTAAGGACTAGGAAAAAATAGAAGAGAGACAGACACACTGGTCCGGGATGTCTGCAGTCCAGGTAAAGACTGCCCCGTTTATTTTCCACTCCAGCTTCTTCCCTTCATGAGACCCAGGGAACTTGCAGGTGTTACATTCATATGGTAAATCTCAGGTCATTTAAACAGAATAAGGCCAGAAAACAATAAAACAATAAAGCCATTGTCTGATGCAAATCAAGGTACAGTTTGATTCCACTCTGGCTCCCAACAGGAGACAAAGTGTATGTCCTCAGTGAATTTGCAGGTAGGGGTTGAAGGTTAGGGGTACCAGTGTATGTAATGAAGAATTCTTTACCTACTGTACTTTTCATCCTCATTTGTGGCTCACCAAATGTAGCAGGATATAAATGTTCAAACCAGTTTCCAAAATTCTCCTAAAGGCTGTCTGAAAGGAGGAGGGGGAGCAGGAAGAAGAGAAGAAGGAGAAATAGGATATAAAGTGCATTATTTCCCAAACATTGATACCCTTTCTCATGTTTTTGTGCCCTTTTGCCTCTCCCTACCCACTCCCTCCATCTTGTTTTCCCCCTTCCCTATCCAATTTCAAATAAACAAATAAATGTATATGCAATATAACAGATAACAAGGTAAGATAATGTAACAATATGAGAATAACCAAGGGACAATAAAAGAGATGAGAAATAACCTAGGACACTAAGAAAACAATTACACATCATATGGCTCTTGTTTCCATATCCTGGAGGCCTTCTCATTTAGCCTCTACCTCCTAACTTCCTCATTTTTGCTAGTTAATTCAAAACAAGATATGCTCAGAATTCCCTGCCCCAGACTGGATTCCACCTGTGAATCTCAGACCTCAGCCTCTGCAGTAGTTAGAAGTCTGAGCCACCTGGCCCTGGAACACTATATATTTTTAAGGAGCAGGCTGTTTCAGCTTCCTCCTATTCATGTGGTTAAACTATACCTTACTTGATGAGAGTTGTTCCATCAGAATGTTTTCCTGCCACACTTTCCTCAATTTGTGTGTGCATTGATACACATGACTCTATGTGTATTCATACATTGTGAAAATTGAGATTTAATTTTTATGTTTTATAAAAGGATACATGTCCTTTGTTTCTCTGAACCTGACTTATTTCACTCAATATCACATTTCCAGGCTTACTCATTTGTCTACAAACGCCATAATACAAGAATAGGAAAGTCGAGAGGAACCAGAAGGAGATTTGTGCCTGCATGCTGTCACAGTGGAGATAAATAAGGAGTGACTGTTCATGGGATTGGATTTTCTTTTCAGTGTGATAAAAATACTCACTGCAAATTTCAAATATCCAAATACAAATAAATTCAATATATCAGAAAACAAAGTGAGATACTATACCAATATGAGATAACCAAGGGATAGCAAAGGAGATGAGAGACAACATAGTACATTAAGGACAACAATTATTCATTATATGGCTTTTGTTTGAAATTTGATAGGGAAGGGGGGAAAGCCAAGACGGGAGGAGGGTGTGGGTGGGAGGGAAATGGGTACCAAGACATGTGAAATGGTATCAATGTATGTGAATTAATGCACCTTCTATCTGGCAAATATCATGTAACCCTTTTACTAATTATAATAAAAAAATAAACTAAAAAAATACTCACTGCACTAATGGATGGGAAACTGCTTTGTTCTCCTAACTCAGTATTGCTCTAGTGGCTTGACCTACTGCTGGCCCTTCCCCCAGGGGAATCTTCCTGAAATCCTCCAGCCCAGATTACAACAAAGAATCTTACTCTACACATGAAAGCCCACTCTCCAGCCCTCTCAGTGGTGGGCTTCCTAGAGTCTAGGGCAGGGCACTGGCTCCAAAAGTAGGCTCCTAGACAGAGACATGCATCATAAATGTGTAAATTCTTGGATCTCTCCTGCTGCCCTGGAACCTGTTCCCCCCACACTACATTACAAGGATGGGCTGTACTGTCAGGTGACCTTGCTCTAGCCAGCCTTTATCTTCTTGACTTTCCAACACAACTGCGTGTCACTGGGGCACATATGGAGACAAAAGCCTGAGGAACAAGGCATCCAAGATTGAGAAGATTCTAGAAGTAGAGAATTGCCACAATTCACAAACACTAGTATACTGTACTGCATAGCTGGTGCAAAATTCAAGCTTGTAAAGGTGGTGCAAAATTCAAGCTTGTAAATACTTGACTTTCAAGTAATTAGAGCTGACAATTCCTGGATATGTGTTTTATTTTCTATCAAGATGTTTTTGTTTTTGAGCAGTTGTCCAGATGATAAAGAAGCACAAATTCTAACACTCGTTTCAGATTTTCTTCTATGAGAATCTCAGAGGATCCAAAATTACAACCCATGCTCTTTGGACTCTTCCTGTCCATGTATTTGACCACCTTACTGGGAAATATGTTCATCATCCTGGCCACCAGCTCAGACCCCCACCTCCACACCCCCCATGTACTTCTTCCCCTCCATCCTCTCCATCTGTTTCATCTCCACCACCGTACCCAAAATGCTGGTGAAACTCCTGCGTCACAGAAGAGCCATCTCCTGTGCAGGCTGCCTCACACAGATGAGTCTCTTCACCATTTTTGGCTGCATGGATGCTATGCTTCTTACTGTGATGGCCTATGACTGCTTTGTGGCCATCTGTCACCCCCTGAATTACCCTCTCATTTTGAACCCTTGTCTCTGTGTCTCCTTGGTTCTGCTGTCATTTGTCACCAGCTTCTTGGAAAGACAGCTGCATGTATGGATGGCACTGCAGATGACCAATTTCAAAGAATTGAAAATCCCAAGTTTCTTCTGTGACCCTTCTCAAGTCCTGGATCTTTCCTGTAAGCACACATTCACAAATGGTATCTTCAAATATGTTGTTGCTACCATATATGGATTTCCTCCAATCTTTGGAATCCTTTTCCCTTACTATAAAATTATTTCTTCAGTACTGCGAATTCCATCATCAGGTGGGAAGTACAAATCCTTCTCCACCTGTGGCTCTCACCTGTCAGATGTGTGTTTATTCTTTGGGACAGGATTGGGAGTTTATTTTGCATTAGCGGTGTCACATTTTCCCTGGGCAGCACTGTGTCCTTAGTGATGTACACGGTGGTCACTCCTTTCCTGAACCCCTTCATCTGCAGCCTGAGGAACAGGGAACTCAAAAGAGCCCTGAGCAGGTTGTACAAGCCAGGAGCTGACATCAGGAGGTAGGAAATACATCTGTAATATGGTTTTGCAGAAGGAAGAATAGTTGACCCTCAGTCCTGTAAATCCTACCTCTCTGAACACATTATTTGTATTGTCTGGTTTCATTAGTATCATTCATGACACATGAATACTGGAGAAAGTTGCTGGCTAGGTCAAGGTGTTTCTTGAAGTAGGGGTTCCGTTTTTTGTTTTTTTCATATATTTTTATTATAATTAATAGAAGGGTTACATTATATTCACCCGATAGAAGGTACATTACTTCACAAATATTGATACCCTTTCTCATGACATGGTCCCCATTTCCCTTCCCCCCTCTCCCCGCTCCTCTTGATTTCCCCCTTCCCTTTCCTATTTCAAATAACCAATTAAGCACATATAAGATATATCAGATAACAAGGTGAAATATTGTAACAATATGAAATAACCAAGGGACAGCAAAAGAGATGAGAGATAACAGTATATTAAGGACAATAATAACTCATTATATGGCTTTTGCTTTCTTATCCTGGAGGTCCTTACATTTAGTGTCATACTCTTTGGCCTAATGTCTCCAGATTTTGTTCTATTGTAAATATCTACTAGGAGAGCCCAAGTTTTCTAATGATTATGACAAATGAGGGAAACCATTGAGCCTATGTTCCTTTGAGTGTGGCTTACTTTTAAATTTGTATAGGCAGCACATGTCTGGAGATGGTTGCCCAACAAACTGAATTTTACAGTGGTTGAGATGTGAATTTTCTATCATGGATAACTTATCTCAATCAAAGTGCGCAAAAGGAGATCTTTTCTTATTTTGGTAGCACTGGTACTTGAACTCAGGGCTTTCTTCTTTCTTGGCAAATGATGTACAACCAGATTTTTTGTTTGTTTGTAGTCATTGTATAGAAAGGATTTAGGGGTTATTAATGCACAGGTATGTTCAAATGCTCATATCTCATGGTGAGCCTCTAGCTGCTGACTAATGAAAGCAAGGTGGGTACTTTTTGCTGTTGTTAGCTTGCTTGTTTGCTTGTTCATTTATACCTGTCCTCGGGCTTGAACTCAGGGCCTGGACACTTTCCCTGAGCTTTTTTGCTCCAGGCTATTATTCTCCTACTTCAGACATAGCTCGACCTCTTGCTGTTTCTGTGTGTATGAGTGTGTGTGGTGTGTGTGTGTGTGTTTAATTGGATATAAAATTCTAATGGACTTCCCAGCCATGGATGGCTTTGAAATGAAATTCCCAGGTCTATGCTTCCTGAGTGTCTAGGATTCTGGGTGTGAAGCACAGGCACACAGGGAAAGCAATAAATGAACATTACTTGTGACTTGGTAGGAAAATGAATACATAAGCTATTTTACATTGCTGAAGGTTTATTGATTTAGAGAACATGGTTGAGACAAATCAAATGATGTAAGATAAATAATGTAAAAGGCATGGCTCATCATGTATTTTTACTTGTGGAGAAATGAATGTGTTTTGGTGTCACTTGTGTGCTTGGCTCTCCACATATACTTAATTGAAACAGTTTAACAAAAGTTTGTATTTCACAGAAAACATGGATCGTATATCATTTAATAATTCCACTAAGCTACTTTCTCTCTTGAACACTTTTTATCTTGACTTACTTGCAGCAACAGATTTCAGATTAACATGTCCCTGTACTTGTATAATGTATGTTCATCTGAGTCATCCGTTCCATCATTCTCCTCTTCCACCTGCCTTATCACCAACAGACACATTATTATCCAGATTTCTTTTTTAAACAAATAAACAGTGAGTATTATCACGGCATTCTCCTTTGGTTCCTTGTTTCCATTCGTTCCACTACTTCCTAATGGAACTCCACTCAAGATACTGATATTCAGGATATTTCTGTTGTTAAATTGTCTGGGGACTATTTGATAGACTTAAAACTTGGAATTGAATTCCTGCATATGCTGTAATTAGCCATATTTTTTTGCTAGTCCTGGGGTTGGAACACAGAGTCTGGAAAATATCCTTGGGCTTTCTCAAGCCTGCAGCTCAAGGCCACATGAGCTACAGCACCACTTCCAGCTTTTTCTGTGTATGTGGTACCGAGGAGTACAATCAGATCTTTGTGAATGCTAGACAAACAGTACATAAACGGGCCAAATTCCTGGACCTTATTAGCCATAGTTTATTTTTTTATTTTATTTTATTTTTATTTTTTATTGTAATTAATAAAAGGGTTACATGATATTTACCAGATAGGAGGTGCATTAATTCACATATATTGATACCCTTTCCCATGTCTTGGTCCCCATTACCTTCCCCTCCACCCCCCCGTCTTGGATTTCCCCCCTTCCCCATCCAATTTCAAATAACCATATACAAATAAATCCAATATATCAGAGAACAAAGTGAGATACTGTAACAATATGAGATACCCAAGGGACAGCAAAAGAGATGAAAGATAACATAGTACATTAAGGACAACCATCATTCTTTGTATGGCTTTTGTTTCAATATCCTGGAGATCTTTTCAATTAGCTTCATACTATATGGCCTTATATATCGAGGTTTTGCTCTATGGCAGATCTCTGCTAGTAGAGCCCAAGGTTTCTACTGATTATGACAAATGAGGGGGAAAATTGAGCTTAACTTCCTTTGAGTCTGGCTTACTTCACTTAATATGATTTTTTCTAAGACTTTCCATTTCCTAACAAATGGGGCGATGTCATTTTGTCTAACAGCAGCATAGAATTCCATTATGTACAAATACCACAACTTGTTTATGCACTCATCAACTGAGGGACATCTAGGTTGGATCCATATTTTTGTATTAGCCATATTTTCGAGGCTGTCATCTAGGCATAGAACTTGGAAGCTTTGCTATCCAAAGGACACCGCTAAAATCTATTGTATTGGACATTCTTACCCCCCATCCATGATAGTGAGTTCATTGAGATTTGTAAGCTTTGGATCAATTTTCTAATTGGGCATCTGTCTCATTTCTCTCAGAGTTCCAGGAAGAGAATACCTTATTTAGGGCATTATAGACTGATCACAAAACAGAGCCACAAGGGTCACAGTTAGAAACCAGTATAGGAAGTGCAATAATCAGATAGATGATTGAAAAGGAAGAAACACAGTAACTAAATGTCAAACACCATTGCCTACATGCCAGGAATCCTTTGCTACACTGTCAGCAAATTTCTCAATTCCTGAAATTACTTCAGGAAAAAGCAGATATCATATCGGGAATCTTGATTTATTTATATGTAGGAGACTGAAGAGTTCATGTTTTTTAAGTATAATTCAGTCCCAGCCCTGGTGTCTCATACCTGGAATCCTAGCTACTTAACTGGCTGAGTTGTATAGATAGAGGTTCAAAACCAGCATGGGCAGCAAAGACCTGTGAGCTCTCATCTCCAATTAACTACCAGGGAGCCAAAAGTGGAGTTTCTTCCTAAAGTGTTCAAGTTTTCCTTTGGGAAGGAAAGCCCCTCAAGACCTGTACCCAGGCCTAGAGTCAAAATCCGAGGACGCACATGGACACACACAGACACACACACACACACACACACACACACACACACACACAGAGGGCAGCGGGAGAGAGGCAGACAGACAGACAGACAGACAGACAGGCAGACAGACAGAAAACAAAACAAGGATGCAGAATCTCCTGGGAGACTACAGGCACATTGGATCAAAATGAAGTTCACAGATTTAAAAAAAAATCACTGCTGTGAACTATCCTGCAATGCAGAATAAGCTGTATTTTCTCTGATCAGAAAACACTGCCTATAATGTTCTAATATAGTTGAGTATCTACAGTGAATACAAAAATGGTAATAAATGAGACAAAAAATCTAGGATGATTGTGTTTGTCACAACTGAAAAGTGTGGGACAGAATGTCGATACCAACTATGTGTATTTGAGTTCAAAATGATTGTGGAATTCTGACTTCTTCATTAAGTATTGCTCTCTCTTTATTTCAAAGGTCTCCAATTAATGCAGAGTTGTGCAATCTAACACACATCTCTGAATTTTATCTCCTGGGACTCTCAGATGGCCCTGAGCTACAACCCATATCCTTTGGGCTCTTCCTATCTATGTACCTGATCACCGTGCTTGGAAATCTGCTCATCATCCTGGCCGTCACAGCTGACCCTCACCTCTACACCCCCATGTACTTCTTCCTCTCCATCCTGTCCTTGGCTGACATTGTCTTCACCTCCACCAACGTCCCCAAGATGCTGGTGGACATCCAGACTCACGACAGAGCCATCTCCTATGCGGCCTGCCTCACCTAGATATCTATTTTTGTCACTTTTGGTTGTATGGATCTTTTCCTTCTTACTGTGATGGCCTATGACCTCTTTGTGGCCATCTGTCACCCCCTGAATTACCCTCTCATCATGAACCCTTCTCAATGTGTCTCCTTGGTTCTGCCATCATTTGTTACCAGCATCTTTGGTGGACAGATGCACGTGTGGATGGCCTTACATATGACTGATTTCAAGGAAGTGGAAATCCCAAGTTTCTTCTGTGACACTTCTCATGTCCTGGAACTTTCCTGGAAAGACACACTCACAAATGCTATCCTCAAATATGTTGTTGCTACAATATATGGATTCCTACAATCTTTGGAATCTTTTTCCTTATTATAAAATTATTTCTTCAGTGCTGAGAATTCCATCATCAGGAGGGAAGTACAAAGCCTTCTCTACCTGTGGTTCTCACCTGTCAGTGCTGTGTTTATTCTTTGTGACAGGATTGGGGGTCTACTTTGCATCGGCCATGTCACATTCTCCCAGGAGCATCACTGTGTCCTCAGCAATGTACACAGTGGTCACTCCTCTCATGAATCCCTTCATCTACAGCCTGAGGAGCAAGCACCTCAAAAGTGCCCTGAGGAGGTTGTTCAAACCAAGAGCTGTTTTGCAGAAGCAACAAAGTTGATGTAGAATCAGATAAATTCTACCTGTTTGAATAACTAATTGTTCTAGTTTCATTAGTACAATCCATTACTAGAAAAGAATCTACCTGCAACCCAGGCAGACCAATCTGCTTCTGGTTCCCGTTGACTTTCCTATTCTGGTACTATGGCATTTGCAGGGAAGTGAGTAGACTTAAAAATGTGCTAGTGAGTTCAGTAAGTCAGGCTCAGAGACAAAGGACACGTGTGCTCTAAGACATGGCTTTTAGATGTCATTCCTATCCATATAAAAATCCATATACAGGTTCATGTGCATCTATACACAAAGTAATGTGTGATGAGTAGAGGAGGATTCTGAGGGTGTTAACTCCTTGATCGCCCTAGCTGCAGTTTAATGAAATGAATATCCCTTCTTGAATACTTGTTTGTTAAACATGACATTTGAAATATGATGTAAAAATCAATGTTAATAAACTCTTTTCAAACAGGGGGGGAGTTCCCCCATGCCCTTTTTGTGGTCTCTGATGTGGCTAACAGGTCTTTAGAAGTTCATACAAATGATTTACATGTCATTTTCTTCTTTATTCATTTTTTTGCCAGTTGTGGGCTTGAGCTCAGGGCCTGAGCACTGTCCTTGGACTTTCTCAAGGTTAGAGCTCTATCACTTGAACCACAGCACCATTTCTGGCTTTTTTTCTATGTATGTGTTACTGAGGAATCGAACCCGGGTCTTTGTGCATGCTAGGCAAGCACTCTACCACTACGGCAAACTCACAGCCCTCCTATTTATTCTTTTAACTCTTTTTAAAAGTCCTTGATATCTTTTTGGCCAGCAGTTTGTCCTAGTGGTAGTGTGCTTGCCTAGCATTCATGTAGACTGGAGTCTGTTTCCTTGGTGGTGCTATGGCTCAAGTGGTAGAGCTGTATCCTTGAGAAAACCCAAGGACAGTGCTCCGGCCCTGCGATCAAGCCCTGGACTGGCAAAAAATATTTTTTAAGTCTTTGCTATTTCTTTCAACTAGTCTGGAGGAAATAGTAAGTCCAATCTTCCACTTTTGTAATACACTTGTTTGTGTATGAGTTAAAAAAATGAAATGAATTTCAGAATGCTCAACCTACTTTAATTGTTTATATTTATTTATTTATTTTGGGGGTGTCTTGGGGCTTGAACTCATCCTGAGCACTGACCCTGAGCACTTCAGCTCAAGGCTACCACCCTACACTTGAGCCAAGCCCCACTTCCCATTTACTTGAGGTTAATTGGAGGCAAGAGTCTCAGGTCCTTTTATGCCCAGGATTCTCAGGCCTCAGCCTCTTTAGTAGCTAGGACTACAAGCAGGAGCAACCTCATTCAGCTCCTAGTTTTAAAAAAAGTAGACAACATTCTAGTTTCCAGTGACTCATGCCTGTAATCCTGAGATCTGAGGATAGCAGCTTTCAGTCAGCCTGAGCAAGAATGCCTTGAAACTCTTAACTCCAGGGAACCACCAAAAGAGCAGGAAGTGGAGCTGTGGCTCGACTGGTAAAGTGCCAGCCTTGAGCTAAACATCTCAGGGATTGGTTACAGGCCCTGAATTCAAGACCTGACACTAGTATATTCTCCCTCTCCATCTTCCTCTCCTCTGCCTCTCTCTCTGTCTCTCTCTGTCTCTCTCTCTGTCTCTCTCTCTGTCTCTCTCTCTCTCTCTCTCTCTCTCTCTCTCTCTCTCACACACACACACACACACACACACTCACAAAAGTATGGAGGAAAAGTGATGCATATGAAATGAGGATGAATGACTTATAAAATTGAGCCCTGGGGAGACAGAAGATGGTGCCAAGATTATAGGGACGCTGCCTAGCTTTCTCTGACAAAAAGAGAACCAGGGAGTCCCACGAGCCAACTATCTAAAGAAATCCACAACAACAAACTCAAAAAGCAACTGAGAAGGACTCAAACCTGAAAAGAAATCCAGATAAAGCTCACATACAAGTTTCTCAAAGAATTTGGAACGCGAGGACCCCTCCCCCACCTCTCGCCCAAAGCCACGGAAAGCCGCGCCGGACCAAGCCGCGAAAAGCGGCTTGAGTTGGCACCGGCTCCACGCAGGGAAAGCGGGGGTGGGCAACGGCTCTAATCCACGAAAAGCGGCGGCAGTGGAGGGCACCAGGCTGGGAGCACAACGGCTGCAGAAACCAGCACAGAACCGGGCCAGTGAACAGCGGAAGCAGCGGAACACAGACCCGGAACCAGACAGCAAGCAGCGGAACCCAGACGCAGAACACAGGCGGCAGCGGAGACCCGAGGGGAGTGAAAGACTCCCCACCACCGTGGAGCACCTGCAGACGAACGCAGAGGCGTGAATAATACAGCGCGTCCCCAAACACATCGGGAAAGCGGAGCGGGTGCCAAGCAATAGAACTTAACTCAGACCCCAACACCCTGCCCGAGAAAGACTGGCGGGAGCAGGGGGGCAAGGAATTTAGAATCCTGTCCCTCCCCTCAATAGCCCCCTCCCTCAGGCCATTGACTGGAGATTGACAGGCGGGCTACCCATAAGACCCAGCACCCCACCAAGGGAGGCGGGGTGCCCCAACTCCCACCCACCCAACGAGCTCAACCCCCAGCCCTCTGACTGGAGACTGACGAGCGGGCGGACCCTAAGACTCAGCACCCCACCAGGGGAGGCGGAGCTGTCCCAGCTCCCACCCACAACACCAGGCTCCTCACCCAGGCCACTGGATCTGGAGAGTGGAGGACTTTGGGACCCTGCCCTACAAAAGTGGGTAGGGGGTGCGGGTAAATAGGAGCCAGCATCTGCCCCCATCAATTCTCGAGCGGGGCATCCTCCAGCTGGGAATCCTCAGCAAGACACCACCGAGGGCCCCCCCCACAGTCACAGACTCTGACAAAGCAGTGGAAACACAGCAGGGATCTGAAGGGCCAACCAGCAGCCAAGCTCCCCTTCTGAGAACCAAAAAGGCGCAGCTCCGCCCTTGGAGCCCACCTCCCCAGCTGGACCCCGCCCCTGGGAACAGAGGGGCCTCCTGCTGGTCCTGCTGAGAGCTCCTGAAACTCTCAATCCCCAGACCCTTGGCTTGGGGCGGCCCCTGGAAGCAGCACAGGAAAACATCTGCCAACTGCGCTCAGATGGAAGCTCGCAGAACCATCCCATGGTCCACTGTGAGGCCACTAGCTGGGCTAAGAGCTAGTCCTGCAGCAACACATAAGTTTTCTTCTAACACTTTCCAAACTTTGTACTCAAATACTCTACCTACTTACCCCCTGACGTCTCTCATTCTATTTTTCTATCTCTGGACCTCTGCCCCTCTTTCAACCCTTACACTGCATGGATCTACACTTGATGGCTGTTGAGCAACATTGTATATCTAGGTGTTTAATCATTCTCTAGGCTCACAGGGACTTAAAGACAATAGAGATTGGATTGAGAGGCTTATTGTTTTGGATATAAATCACTTATCACTGAATAATTAGACTAGTCGGTAACTGCAAAAAAAGAAAGAGTGATAACACCAATCAAAACTTGTGAATATCTAGAGTCTGCCAGCTACAGAGGTCTAGGTTGGTTATATCTGAAAAACTATAATCGTGTTTAGTATTAATCTTGCTCCCATTTTCAAATGGGCAGAACAAGAAACTCAAGAAAAATGTCAAATCAAGAAACAACAACCCACACCCCCCCACCCAATGTAAACAGCCAATGGAACAGTCACTGGCAAACCTAGAGGAGAGTCTTCCAAGCGCTGTACAAATGCAATTGATAAACATCATTAATGAAAAATGTGAAAATATAAATAAAGAGATAAGGGAGGAAGCCATAGCTGAACAAAAGGAAACCATAAACAAGGTGATAAGTTAAAAAGAAGAAGCCATAATAAAGGTTTTTAAAAGATAGATGTATGAATTCATAGAATCCACAAATAAAAAGGTGACCGAACTCCAGCAAATGTTCAAAGAAAATAAAGCTACTGAGCTGACCACTCAAATGGAAATCAAGGAGCTAAAGAAATCAATACATGATCTAAAAGAAGAGATGCAAGGCATCAAAAATGAGCAATTAGTAGCAAGGGACATGAAAAATAATGTAGATAGCTTTGATAGCAGGTTAGACAATGCAGAGGAGAGAATTTCCGGGGCTGAAGATAATTTAGTTATTATAGAGAAAGAACAGAAAATGAGTCAAGCCAAATCTAGGAAAAATTAGAGAGCGCTTCAGGAGGTCCAAGATACAATTAGGAAGCCTAATTTAAGGCTAATTGGTATTGAGGAGGGTCTGGAGAAAGAGATCAATGGTATTGGAAATATACTTCAGGGAATCATCTCAGAGAATTTCCCAAATATCCAGAAGGGCAAGCCCATCCAGATACAAGAAGCTTTTAGAACCCCAAACAGAACTGACCAGAAAAGAACATCTCACCGCCACATCGTAATCCGAACTGGATCAGTAGAAACCAAAAAAAGGATCCTAAAGGCAGCCAGGGAAAAGGGTTCAGTAACCTATCAATGAAAACCAATCAGAATCACCCCAGATTACTCAGCAGAGACCATGCAAGCAAGAAGTGACTGGAAGCATATATGTCATGCCCTGAAGACAAGTAACTACCAACCAAGAATACTGTACCCAGCTAAGCTCTCATTCATAACTGAGGGAACAATAAAAATATTCCATTCCAGGGAAAAGCTGCAACAAAATGTCGCAACAAAACCAACACTACAGAGAATTCTCAAAGATGTTCTATACATAGAAAACCAAAATAAATGCAATATAGGGAAAGAAATGGGACCTAAACAGCATACCACCTAAGGACCACAAGAACAGTCAAGACACAGGCCCAAATAAAAGCTTTTAAAAATGGTAGGACCTAATAAATATCTCTCAATCCTAACACTCAATATCAATGGACTCAACTCTCCAATTAAACGGCATAGGCTGTCTAGTTGGATCAAAAAGCAAGAGTCATCGTTCTGCTGTCTTCAAGAGACACATCTTACCCAAAAAAACAAGCATCTTTTGAAAGTGAGAGGTTGGAATAAACTCTATCAAGCTAACGGCCCCCATAAACAGGCTGGAGTTGCCATCCTCATATCAGATAAAATAGACTTCAAACCAAAATTAGTAAGAAAAGACAAACAAGGTTACTACATACTACTAAAGGGATCTTTCCTCCAGGAAGACATAACGATCCTAAATATTTACACACCCAATCCCAGAGCTCCAAACTTCATCAAGCAAACTTTACTTACACTGAAACCATACATAGATCGAAATACAGTGATTGTCGGTGACTTTAACACACCACTTTCACCTATGGAGAGATCAACAAGGCAAAAACTCAAAAGAGAAACCTTAGATCAGGACACCTATAGACCAACTAGATCTAACAGACATCTGCAGAATATTCCACCCAGCAACAACACAATATACATTTTTCTCAGCAGCACATGGAACATTTTCCAAAATAGACAACATCTTAGGCCATAAAACAAACCTGGACAGATTCAGAAACACAGAAATTATTCCATTCACACTCTCAGACCACAAAGGCATCAAACTGGAACTGAACACACATCTCCACCAACGAAAACCCTGTAACTCATGGAGACTGAACAACACATTGTTGAATCACCAATGGGTCATCGAAGAGATCAGAACAGAAATCCAACAGTTTATGAAATTTAACAGTAAGGAGCACACAAAATACCAACTCCTTTGGGACATAGCAAAGGCAGTACTCAGAGGAAAATTTATAGCGCTGAGTGCCTACAACAACAAGTTGGAAGAATTGCAAACCAACAAGTTAATGTCTCACCTTAAGCTCCTGGAAAAAGAGCAACAAACCAACCCTAATCCCAGTAGAAGAAAGCAAATAATTAAAATCAAAGCAGAATTAAATGATTTGGAATCCAAAAAAACTATAGAAAGAATCAACAAAACAAGGAGTTGGATCTTTGAAAGAATTAACAAAATTGACAAGCCCTTAGCAAATCTTACCAAAAAAAGAAGAGAGCATATCGAAATAAACAAAATCGCAGATGAAAATGGTAATATCACGACAGAAATTATCAAGATCCAGAATATCATGACGGAATACTTCTCAAACCTTTATGCCAACAAATTTGAGAATCTAGATGAAATGGATGAATTCCTAGCTAATATTAACAAAACCACACTGAACCAAGAAGAACTAAGCCAACTCAACAGGCCTATTTCAAGCTCTGAATTAAAAATGGCAATTAGAGAACTTCTACCTAAGAAAAGCCCAGGGCAAGATGGATTCCCAGCTGAATTCTGTAAGGTCTTCAAAGCAGAGCTCACACCAATACTCCTCAAGCTCTTCAACGAAATTGAAAATGAAGGTTCCTTACCAAACTCAATCTATGAAGCCAGTATAACCCTCATCCCCAAACCAGACAGAGATTCATCAAAGAAAGAGAACTATAGACCTATATCTTTGATGAACAACGATGCAAAACTTCTCAACAAAATACTGGCCAACCGTCTACAACAACTCATCAAAAAAATTATTCACTATGATCAAACTGGATTCATCACAGGGAGGCAAAGCTGGTTCAACATACGCAAATCACTTAATATAATTCAACACATCAACAGGAGCAAGGACAAAAATCACATGATTGTCTCAATAGACGCGGACAAGGCATTTGACAAGATCCAACACCCCTTTATGTTAAAAGCTCTGGAGAAACTAGGAATCCATGTAACATTCCTCAATGTAATAAAGGCTGTGTATGAGAAACCTACTGCTAGTATTACACTTAATGGTGAAAATCTAAAGCCATTCCCTCTATAATCAGGAACGGGACAAGGATGCCCAATCTCTCCACTACTCTTTAACATAGTACTAGAATTCCTAGCCAGTGCAATAAGGCAAGAAGCAAGCATAAAAAGGATCCAAATAGGGAAAGAGGAAATAAAACTATCCCTCTTTGCAGATGACATGATTCTGTATTTAAAGAATCCTATAGACTCTACTCCCAAGCTCCTTGAGCTGATTCAAAGCTTTGGAAGTGTAGCAGGCTATAAAATCAACCCTCAAAAATCAACTGCCTTCCTTTATGCCAACAGTGAGAGGAACGAGGCAATAATCAGGAAAGAAACTCCTTTCACAATAGCCTCAAAGAAAATAAAGTACCTAGGTATTAGCTTAACTAAGAATGTAAAGGACCTTTTTGACGAAAACTTTAAAACCCAAAAAAAGGAAATTAAAGCAGAACTAAGGAAATGGAAAAACCTCCCATGCTCCTGGATTGGAAGAATCAACATTGTGAAAATGACAATCTTGCCAAGAGCTATCTACAAATTCAATGCAATACCCATCAACATCCCAATGTCATTCTTTAAAGAAATAGAAGAGGCAATCCAAAATTTCATATGAAATAATAAAAGACCCCGTATAGCAAAAACACTACTTAGCAGAAAGAACAGCGCTGGAGGAATTTCAATTCCAAACTTTAGACTCTATTACAGAGCTATAATTCTCAAAACAGCTTGGTACTGGCACAGGAACAGGCCTGAAGAGCAATGGAATAGAACTGCGGACCCAGATATTAAACCACAGACCTATGGCCACCTAATCTTTGACAAGAGAGCCAAAAGAATAGAATGGAAGAAAGACAGCCTCTTCAACAAGTTGTGCTGGTAGAACTGGTTAAGCACCTGCAGAAAACTAAAGCTGGGTCCTTCTTTGTCACCTTGCACTAGAATTAACTCCAAATGGATCAAAGACCTGGAGGTAAAAGCTGACACACTGAAAACTCTACAGGAAGGAATAGGAGATACACTAGGCCTCCTTGGCACAGGTCGAAACTTTCTTAATAAGGAACAAGAATCACAACAAATCAGAGAAAGGCTGGATAAATGGGACTGCATTAAATTTCAGAGCTTTTGTATGGCAAACGACATAGCTAGCAAACTAATCAGGAAGCCTACAGAGTGGGAGAAGATCTTCACCAACCAAACAACGGACAAAGGCCTCATATCTAAAATATATCAACAGCTCAAAAAATTGAATCACTCCAAAACTAATCTCCAAAGTAACAACCATCCCATTAAAAAATGGGCCAAAGACTTAAAGAGAGTCTTCTCTGAAGAAGAAACAAAAATGGCCTATAGACACATGAAGAAATGCTCAACATCTCTGGTCATAAAAGAAATGCAAATCAAAACAACTCTAAGATTCCACCTCACTCCAGCTAGAATGGCCAGGATCAGGAAAACGAATGACAACAGATGCTGGAGGGGATTGGGCCAGGAGGGATCACTACTACACTGTTGGTGGGAGTGCAAACTCATTCAACCACTATGGAAAGCAGTGTGGCAGTGCCTCAAAAGGCTAAACATAGAACTCCCCTATGACCCAGCAATTCCACTACTTGGCATTTACCCAACCACCCAGAAACAAGGACATACTAAACCCACTAGCACAATCATGTTCATTGCAGCACTATTCACCATAGCAAAGACATGGAACCAATCTAGATGTCCCTCAGTTGATGAGTGGATCAACAAGTTGTGGTATTTGTACACAATGGAATTCTATGCTGCTGTCAGAAAGAATGACATTGCCCCATTTGTTAGGAAATGGAAAGACTTACAAAAAATCCTATTAAGTGAACTAAGCCAGACTCAAGGAAATGAGGTTACTCTCATTCGTCATAATCAGTAGAAACCTTGGACTCTACTAGCAGAGATTTGCAATAGAGCAAAATCTTGGTACATAAGGACATATAATATGAAGCTAATTGAAAGGACTTCCAGGATAGTGAAAGAAAAGCCATATAATGAATGATTGTTGTCCTTAATGTACTATGTTGTCTCTCATCTCCTTTTCTGTCCCTTGGTTATCTCATATTGGTATAGTATCTCACCTTGTTATCTGATTTATTGAATTTATTTGTATTTGGATATTTTAAATTTGATAGGGAAGGGGGGAAAACAAAGACGGGTGGGGGGTGTGTGGGGGGGAGGTATATGGGTACCAAGACATGTGAAAGGGTATCAATGTATGTGAATTACTGCATCTTCTATCTGGCAAATATCATGTAACCCTTTGACTAATTACAATAAAAAAACAGAGAACCAGGTAGTCCCACGAGCCAATTATCTTAAGAAATCCACAACACAAACTCAAAAAGCAATGGAGGAGGATTCAAACTGGAAAAGAAATCCAGATAAAGCTCACATCCAACTTTCTCAAAGAATTCGGAACACAAACCCCTCCCCCACCCCTAAGGTGGCTTAGCTGCAAAAAGCAGCTGCAGAGGGATAGGCGCCAGGCAGCCCCCTATCCGCAGAAACCAGCAAAGGACCAGGCCAGAGAGCTGCAGAAGCAGCAGAACCCTGGCACGGAATCAGAACAGCAAGCAGGGGAAACCAGACGCAGACCACAGGAAGCTGAGGATACCACATGGAAATGAAAGACTCCCCACCACCTTGGAACACCCACAGATGGAATGCAGAGTCGGCATCCTCCAGCTGCGAGTCCTGAGCAAGACAGCACCAAGGGGCCCCCTACAGTCACAGACTCTCTGACACAGCAGTCGAAACACAGCAGGGATCTGAAGGGACAACCAGCAGCCAAGCTCCCCTTCTGAGAATCAGAAAGGCATGGCTCTGCCCTTGGAGCCCATGTCCTCAGCTGGGCCCCGCCCCTGGGAAGAGAGTGGTCTCCTGCTGGTCCTGCTGACAGCCCCTGGAAACTCTCAAACCCCAGACCCTTGGCCAGGGGCCGTCCCTGGAAGCAGCACAGGAAATCGTCTGGGCAGCTCACTCAGACTGAAGCTCCCAGATCCATCCCATGGCCCAGTGTGAGGCCACTACTTGGGCTGAGAGTTAGTCATGCAGCAACACATGAGTTTTATTCTAATCCTTTCCAAACTTTGTACTCAAATACGCTACCTACTTACCAACTTAGGTCAGTTATCATTACACTATACCTGTTCGTCATTACTATGATAATCTTACACTCCTACGTTAATCCTCTTGTAACTCCCCTAACCTCTCTCATTCTATTTTTCTATCTCTGGACCTCTGTTCGTTTTTAAACCCTTATAATGCATGGACTTACACTTGATGGATGTTGAGCAATACTGTATATCGAGGTGTTCAATCATACTCTAGGCTCACAGGGACTTAAAGACAATAGGAATTGGATTGAGAGGCTTATTGTTTTGGGTATAAATCGCTTATCAGTGGTTGTATTAGACTGGTCTGTAAGTGCACAAAAAGAGTGATAACACCAATCAAAAATTGTGAACATCTAGTGTCTGCCAGCTACAGAGGTCTAGGTTGGTTATATCTGAAAAACTATAATCGTGTTTAGTATTAATCTTGCTCCCATTTTCAAATGGGCAGAACAAGAAACTCAAGAAAAATGTCAAATCAAGGAACCACATCCCCCACCCAATATAAAGAGACAATGGAACAGTCACTGTCAAAGCTAGAGGAGAGTCTTCCAAGTGCTATACAAATGCAATGATAAACATCATTAATGAAAAATGTGAAAATATAAAGAAAGAGATAAGGGAGGAAGCCATAGCTAAACAAGAGGAAACCATAAACAAGGTGATAAGTGAAAAAGGAGGAGCCATAAAGGAGGCCATAATAAAGGTTTTTCAGAGAAAAATGGATGAATTCATAGAATCCACAAATCAAAATGTGACTGAACTCCAGCAAATGTCCAAAGAAAATAAAGCTACTGAGATGACCACTCAAATGGAAATCAAGAAGCTGAAGACATCCATACATGACCTAAAAGAAGGGATGCAAGGCATCAAAGAAGACCAATTAGAAGAAAGGGAGATGAAAAATAAAGTAGATAGTTTTGATAACAGCTTAGACAATGCAGAAGAGAGAATTTCTGGGGCTGAAGATAATTTAGTTGTTATAGAGAAAGAACAGAAAATGAGTCAGTCCAAACCTGGGAAATATGACAGAGCGCTTCAGGAGGTCCAAGATAAAATTAGGAAGCCTAATTTAAGGCTAATTGGTATTGAGGAGGGTCTGGAGAGAGAGGTCAATGGTATTGGAAATATACTTCAGGGAATCATCTCAGAGAATTTCCCAAATATCCAGAAGGGCTGGCTCATCCAGATACAAGAAGCTTTTAGAACCCCAAACACACTTGACCAGAAAAGAACATACCACGGCCACATCGTAATCCGAACTGGATCAATAGAAACCAAAGTAAGGATCCTAAAGGCAGTCAGGGAATAGGGATCAATCACCTATAAAGGCAAACCAATAAGAATAACCCCAGATTTCTCAGCAGAGACCATGCAAGCAAGAAGTGACTGGAAGCATATATGTCATGCCCTGAAGGCAAATAACTGCCAACCAAGAATACTGTACCCAGCTAAGCTCTCATTCATAACTGAGGGAACAATAAAAACGTTCCATTCCAGGGAAAAGCTGCAACAATATGTCGCAACAAAACCAACACTACAGAGAATTCTCAAAGATGTTCTATACATAGAAAACCAAAATAAATGCAATATAGGGAAAGAAATGGCACCTAAACAGCATACCATCGAAGGACCACGAGAACTGTCAAGACACAGGCCCTAATAAAAGCTTTTTAAAATGGTAGGAACATAATAAATATCCCTCAATCCTAACTCTCAATATCAGTTGACTTAACTCTCCAATTAAACACCATAGACTGTCTTGTTGGATCAAAAAGCAAGATCCATCATTCTGCTATCTTCAAGAGACACATCTTACCCAAAAAAACATTTTTTTAAAAGTGAGAGGTTGAAATAAACTCTATCAAGCTAACGGTCCCCATTAAAAGGCTGGAGTTGCCATCCTCATATCAGATAAAATGGACTTCAAACTAAAATTATTAAGAAAAGACAAAGAAGGTTACTATACACTACTAAAGGGATCTTTCCTCCAGGAAGACATAATGATCCTAAATATTTACACACCCAATCCCAGAGCTCCAAACTTCATCAAGCGAACTTTACTTACACTGAAACCATACATAGATCGAAATGCAGTGATTGTCGGTGACTTTAACGCACAACTCAATCCTATGGACAGATTAACAAGGCAAAAACTCAACAGAGAAACCTTAGATCAGGACACCTATAGACCACCTAGATCTAACAGACATCTGCAGAATATTCCACCCAGCAACAACACAATATACGTTTTTCTCAGCAGCACATGGAACATTTTCCAAAATAGACCACATCTTAGGTCATAAAACAAACCTGGACAGATTCAGAAACACTAAAATTATTCCATGCACACTCTCAGACAACAAAGGCATCAAATTGGAACCGAACACACATCCTCACCAACGAAAACCCTGTAACTCATGGAGACTGAACAACACATTGTGGAATCACCAATGGGTCCTCGAAGAGATCAGAACAGAAATCCAACAGTTTATGAAATTTAACAATAAGGAGCACACAAAATACCAACTCCTTTGGGACAGAGCAAAGGCAGTACTCAGAGGAAAATTTACATTGCTGAGTGCCTGTCGGGAGCAAGAGTGGAATCAAACTGTACTTTGATTTGCATCAGATAATTGCTTGATTGTCTTATTGTTTTTTGGCCTTCTCCTGTTCAATTGATCTGAGATTTACCATATAAATGTAACCCCCAACAGTTCCCTGATTAACCATCTGGATGTAACACCTGGCAGTGCCCTGGTCTCAAGAAGGGATATAAACTTTGAGTTGAGAATAAAGGGGGCGCTGCAGTTTTTGCCTGGGCTGCAGACCTCCCGGACCCGATGTGTTTGTCTCTCTTCTAATTTTTCCAGTCCCTGCCCCCTATTTCAGGAATCCCAATTTGCTGCCGGTAGGCCCCGGCATCTGGCGCCCGAACAGGGACCCTGAAAATCTGGGACGACGGTGGAGGACCCCGCTCTGGTGAGTAACACATCCTAGGACTATTAAGAGAGGATCTTAAGAGAGTGTATAGTCAGGAGTAAAAATTATGGGTCAAGTTAATAGCCATAGGTCATTTGTACCGATCTTAACAGACCTACTTGAAGCCCACGGAACGTGCGTGGAAAAAGGTGTGCTTCAGAGCTTCCTACAGTTTGTCGAGGAGGCATGCCCGAGGTTTTTAGAGGAGAAATTCCAAAAAACCTGGCAGCGGGTAGGAAAAAGAATTCAAGAATATTATAATGTATATGGCCCCGAAAAGAACCCAGTAGAGGCTATTGATGTATGGAATCTAGTAAATGAATGCATAGATCCTCAACATGAGAATGCTAAACTTAATCTTGAATTAAGGGAAATTTATGAGTTAAAGGACCCTTCTGAAAAACCTGAGGCTGAGCTCATTTTCTATCGAAAATGGGGATGGAGCAGAGAGCCCCCCCAGAAGTAGGAAAGAAAAATGACCCTCAGGCCACTATGGTGTCTGATTCTAAACCTTACCCCTCACACCCACCGCCACCGGCTGCAGCCTTACGGCCTCAATCCCTTTTTCAACCCTTAGGCAAGCCTAAAGGCCCTAGCAACAAGTCCCTTTTAACAGGCACCACAACCAGGCACAGTGCATCGCAATTAAACCCGACTCAGACTGCTAGAGAGAGGGAAGATATTTCAGGGCCTAGATGCTTCCCTAGTTTAGTTGATCATGATGAACAAGTATACCATCAACCTGTTCCTGTTAAACTATTACAGGATTTAAAAAGTGCCTGCTCCCAATATGGGCCAACTGCCCCTTTTACTCAAGTAATATTGGAGGCCGCGTGTGCTGGTATTGCATGCCCAAATGACTGGAAGCAGCTTGCCAGAGCATGCCTTAGTGCAGGAGAGTACTTATTATGGGAGACAGAGTTCACTACACAGTGTCGGGCTAAAATTGAAACAGATGGGTCTAAGAACCTGCCTTACACTGTTGATCAGTTGTTAGGAGAGGGAACCTATAAAAACACCGAAGATCAATTGGGTTATGCAAAGGAGGCCTATTTACAAATAAATGCTGCGGCCAGAGCTTGGAAAAGGTTACGCAATTCCAATCGTACAAAAAATCTACTAGAAGTTAAACAGGGACCGAATGAACCTTATCTAGAATTTTTCTCTCGATTAATGGAAACTGCAGACCGCCTAGTACAAGATGAGAATGCAAGGAAGATTATAGTTAGACACATAGCCTATGAAAATGCCAACTCCGCCTGTCAGGCGGCTATCAGACCCCATAGGAATAAGGGAGGAATCACGGACTTTATTTCACTGTGTGCTGATATTGGACCCTCCCATGTACAAGGCCTTACTTTAGCCGCCGCTCCTCAAGGAAAGACTGTTACTGAGTTTCTAAAATATAGAGGTCAGCGGCATTCTCGGGATGCTAGACCCCCAGGGCGTTGCTTTTCTTGTGGACAAATAGGACATTGGATGACGCAATGCCCACGCCAGGCCAGGTTAAAGAGAGAAAAATCACCTGGCACATGTCCACGCTGTGGTAAAGGGAAGCACTGGGCTAAAGATTGCAAGTCAGCAACAAATCGCAATGGCCGCCCGTTTTCGGGAAACTGGAGAAGGGGCCGGCCCCTGGCCCCGCAAAACCATGGGGCAGTCCCTCCCTCTTCTCGGCCACAAGTGCATCTTCTAACAACCCCCCAAGATCAATCTCCAGCCTCCTCCGTGCCACCCCAGGCAGTGCAGGATTGGACCTCTGTTCCTCCACCTGCTCAGTATTGACCACAGAGATGGGGACACAAGCTCTCCCCATGGGGGTCTTCGGCCCCCTTCTCCCAGGAGTGGCTGGATTGCTGTTAGGGCGAAGTAGCTCAGCCCTTAAAGGGATACAGATTACACCTGGCAAAATTGACCAGGATTTTACTGGAGAAATCAAAGTTATGGCCTCTGCCCCAAAACACGTGGTATCGATCCCAGCCGGTCAAAAATTAGCACAACTAATACTTGTGCCTTTACCTCCCGGGGAGACTGCTAATTCCCCATGTGGACAGAGAGGATTTAGATCTTCTGATATCTATTGGGTACAAAGCATAAAACAAGAGAGGCCTGAGATGACTATATTTATACAAGAAAAGCCCTTTAAAGGAATATTAGACACTGGAGCAGATGTGTCTGTGATATCTAAAAAACATTGGCCAGCCCAATGGCCCCTGACAACCTCTATGACTTCCCTACAGGGGGTTGGGCAAGCAGAGCAGTGCGATCCTTGTTTGGAGAGATGAGGAGGGGCACTCTGGTCATTTTCAGCCATTTGTCCTGGATCATCTGCCAATTAATTTATGGGGTCGTGACATCATGGAAAAAATGGGAGTGTATATGTTTAGTCCTAGTGCTGCGGTCACTAAGCAGTTACTTGATCAAGGCCTCCTCCCCTTTAGGGGACTAGGCCGAGCAGCACAGGGGGAGCTAGAGCCACTCCAACCCCAGTCTCACCCTACGAGACAAGGATTAGGGTATTCCTTAACGGGAGCTGTCGTTTGTCCTGCCCCTCATGCTGATCCCATAAATTGGCTCTCTGGAGAACCGGTATGGGTCGAACAGTGGCCTCTTTCACTAGAAAAGATCATTGCAGTACAGCAGCTGGTACAGGAACAGCTGGACTTGGGACATGTGGCCCCTTCTAACTCTCCATGGAATTCTCCAATTTTTGTTATAAAGAAAAAGTCAGGTAAATGGAGGCTGTTACAGGATTTGAGAAAAGTGAACGCCACAATGGAACTGATGGGGGCCCTACAGCCTGGCTTGCCTTCACCCATGGCAATCCCAAAGGATACTTACAAGATTATTATAGATTTGAAGGATTGTTTCTATACTATACCTCTGGCGCCTCAAGACTGTAAGCGCTTTGCCTTCAGCATCCCCTCTGTTAATTTTAAAGAACCCATGAAGCGATATCACTGGCTTGTGCTTCCACAGGGCATGGCAAATAGCCCAACTTTATGTCAAAGTTTTGTAGCTAGAGCCATTTCTTCCACTCGTGAAAAATTTTCTTCTGTTTATATTGTTCATTATATGGATGACATCTTGTTGGCTTGTTCTGACCCTATCGTCGTACGACAAGCCTTTGGACAACTAAAGCAAGATCTGAGCCTCTTTGGCCTTATAATAGCAGCTGAAAAGGTTCAGGAACACCCCCCTTTTACGTCTTTAGGCCATATATTAGGCCCACACTATTTTAAAAGCCAAAAAATACAATTAAAAACTTCACACTTAAGAACTCTTCATGATTTTAAGCAATTCTTAGGAGATATAAATTGGCTTCGGCCTTATCTAAAGCTCTCCACAGGAGAGTTAAAACCCCTCTTTGATCTCTTAAAAGGAGATACCAACCCTACATCCTTACATGAATTAAATCCTGACGCCAGGAGGGCCATCCAAATTGTAGAAAAGGCAAGTTCCCAGCAACAAGTGACCTATTGTGACTATTCTAAACCATGGGGAGTTTACATTTTAGCTACTTCTCACTCCCCAACTGCTGTATTGTGGCAGAATGGCCCACTTTTATGGCTTTATCTACCATCAACACCCGGCAAAGTGCTGACCCCCTACTACGAATTGGTAGCTAATCTGACACATATGTGCCGAGTGGATTCCCGTAAATATTTAGGTCAGGAACCTCATTTTATCTGTGTCCCATATAATTTACAACAACAAGATTGGCTATTCGCCCATTGCGATCCTTGGGCCATTGCTTGGGCCAATTATGTGGGAAAAATTTTGCATCACTACCCATCTAACAAACTTCTCCAATTTGCTGCGTGTCATACGTTTCTATTTCCTTCCATAGTACAGGCCTCGCCTTTATCTTCTGCTGCTTTGGTATTTACAGATGGATCCTCAAATGGAACGGCTGCTTTGACCATTAATGGGAAAACTCAATCTTGGGTTACAGGTTTTTCCTCCGCCCAAGAGGTAGAATTAGAGGCTGTTTTACAAGCACTCGTCCTGTTACAAGGCGAGCCCTTTAACTTATACTCAGACAGTCAATATGTAATTCGTGCTCTTCAAGCCATAGAAACTGTTCCCTTTATTGGAACTACTAACTCCAATATCCAGACCCAATTTCGCCAAGTACAAACTTTGCTTTGTTCTCGCAACCACCCCTGTTTTTTTGGCTTTGTTCGAGCTCACACTAATCTTCCTGGCCCTTTAAGTGAGTGCAATGCGGTCACTGGCTCTGCCACCAGAGTTTACTTAACTCAGGTTGAACTTGCTGAGCAGTCACATGACATCCACCATCAAAACAGTCGAGCCTTGCGCTGACAGTTTAAATTATCTAGAGAAGCAGCACGACAAATATTTGACTTGCTCCAACTGTGTCCCTTTTTCACCAGCCCCCCATTTAGGTATAAATCCACGAGGACTGCTTTCTAATCACATTTGGCAGATGGATGTCACGCGTGTTCCATCATTTGGCCGATTAAAATATGTTCATGTTACTGTAGATACTTATTCTAATTTTATCTTGGCCACCCCCCTTGCTGGGGAAGCCACTAAACATTGTATTTCTCACTGCATTCGATGTTTTGCTGTGATTGGGATTCCCTCACAAATAAAAACAGATAATGGCCCTGGCTATGCAGGCCGTGCATTTCAATCCTTCTGCCGTTCCTATAATATCACTCATATTACAGGCATTCCTTACAATCCTCAAGGTCAAGGCATCGTGGAGAGAGCTAATGGATTATTAAAACATCAAATTGCCAAAATACAGAAAGGAGAGTCGTATCCCACTACCCCTGTGAATATACTTAATCATGCTTTATTTGTTTTAAATTTTTTGAATTTGGATTCAAATAATTTATCTGCTGCTCAGCGATTCTGGGAAAAAAGAGAGCAGCGTGCTTTTGCCTTAGTAAAGTGGAAGGACCCGATCCTGTTCTAACCTGGGGTCGAGGGCATGTATGTGTTTTTTCACAAGGAGAAAATGACGCCCGCTGGCTGCCTGAACGCTGCGTTCGGATTGTGGAGAGTGACAGTGGCCATCCAAGCAGCGACTCACTGGGCCTACACCCCCAACCCTCCAGTGGTGCATCCTGCGACGTGGGAAGGACCTGAGTTATTTGTGCATGTCAATTGGGACTGCTACTGATCCACTTGTTCCACACATTCATATGAGCTGTGTTTCTCCTCCTTTTACTATTATGTAGGGACCTTTTAACATATTCATTGACTCTACACAATTTAATATGTGACATTATTTTGTCTTTACCATCCCTCTTCTTAATAACCTTTTTTGTAAAAGATGCCCAGGTGAAAAGCAAAGGCCTCCAGAGGTAAGTAGAAGTCGGCCGACCCCCTGTATGTCTGTGTTTTATTTTATTTTATTTTATTTTATTTTTGTTTGTTTGTTTGAAAAGGTGCACTGTGGGCCTAAAACAGAGGCCTGGGTGGTCAAGGGATGCCTTGACCCCCCCTCCCCTTCTGAGTTTCTTGTCGATAACAAGGCATACCTGAGAGTCCCACCAGCAAGACATGTCTAAATCTAAAAATAACTGTTTGGTGAAAACATTCATTTGAGCTCATGTTTTTTATGTTAAGTGTATCTGATTGAGTCCAAATTTCTTGTTATATGTCAATGTCTGATTCTGTTTAAAAATCTCTGCTTCTCTGTCTTGTTCGTGTTACATAGTTTTCCTTGGGTATTTTGTTTTGTTTTGTTTTGTCCAGTTTTGTCTTTAAAATTGGTACCAGTTCTAAATATGGATCCTTATGGTTTTTCTGCATGTACACAAGCACATCCTTGTTATCTTTTTGAATATTTCTGGGAAGTAAAAAGTTTTTCGCTCCACTCGGGCCTGGTATGGCCCCTCCCAATTGGCTGCAGCTGAGGTGAGCAGAGGCCAGACAAAGCAGCTGCAGTCTTCATCTAGTTTCCTTTTTCCTACAACCTGCTGAAGTGACAGTCTAGAGACAGTTGGTGGCAGGACACAAACTTCAGTCTTTAATTTTTAGCTAGTCGCTTTGTTAAAAAAGGCTTTGTTTTAAAACTTGGTTGTCACCCACAAGAATAAGATTAGCAAAAACCCTTCATGATACTAAAATTTTCCGGAAAATGATCGGCCGATATTAATTTTGCACGCTTTAAGATCTTTGAGTATGAATGTGTGTGCGAATGGGTGTGAGTGAACATGTTCAAGGTTAAATTGTCAGCATGCTGTATAAAACAATGGTTGAGCTCATTTGAAACACAAAGGGAATTGGGTAAATCTAAGTCTGAACTTCAAAAAAATTAGTAGGTTTAAATGTTTCCTATATTTCAAAGGTTTATTGCATTGTCTTAAAGAAAAGCTGGTAAATATTTTTCTAGATCCTGAAATCTGCATTTTATTGCAAGGCATATAGCTGTTTACATTGTAAACATTGTATCCTGTTTAGCACAGAGGTGTTAGGGAATTTGGGATTTATTACTTTAAGTTAAAGTTTGGAAACATGTATTAGAGATTTCAATGCAAAATTGTTCATTAACGTCAGAAACTTTGCCTGTCTGTCTTTTCTTGCAAACTGACACTAGAAATCTGATGGTAAAATGTGGATAATGTGATTAGTATTTTAAAGGAATGTTTAAAGTTTATCTCCATGCAATTGGGTGTATTTTAAAAAAGGAAGGAAACTAAGTCCAGACTTAGGCTTTTGGTGCACTGATGTCTATAGTTCTTGCATTAGGGAAAAACTGTTATTTGAGTTTAAATGTTGTTGGAGTTTTAGACAGTAATCTAAACTGCAAAAGAGCCCCTTTTTTCTAAAAGGCAAGAGGAGTGCCTTGGACCCTAGGGGGCCTGAGGGCAGAAGGAGTTCTTTGTGCCCTTAAATTTTTTCAATTGCAAATAAAGGCTAAGATGTTAATTGTTTAAGCCAGTATCAGTAAAAGTTATTAAGAACATTGGAAATGGGTTTCTAAACAATATTTGAAAGTGAAGTTGTCTTAAATGTTTAAAGAAAGAGAAAAAAGGAAAATTAGGACTACCAAAGTAATTGCTTAATTGCTATTTCAGCTTGCTCTTGTAAGTTACCTTATAGCAACTTCCAGCTAGCCCATGGAGAAGGACAGCAATCCTTATTCAGATGTAACTTTGGCTTTTACCAGGTTCTAGGTAAGCTCATGCTTAGAGACTATTTCTGTATTGATCACCTTGTTGCTTTAATTGGAGGAACGTGGCCTTTCGTAGGACTCATTGATCTGAAAGCCGCAGCTTTGAGCCTGCCTGGGCAAAGCAAAGTCCCTGTGAGACTGTGGTGTCTAATCTGCCAGCAGAATGCTGGGACAGAGTTGCTTTGGAGCTTGAAGTGGCAGAATTCTAGCTCTGAGCTGAAAAGTTGGGGGGAAGCACTCAAGCACCAAGCTCGGGACTCATAGTGGTAGGGTGCTAGTCTTGAGGTGGAGAGCTGAGAGACAGGGCCCAGGCCCCGAGTTCAAGTACAGCAACCAACAAAGAGAAATGCCAATGGCATGTTTATCCCTGTGTGGAGAGACACTACTGGGACACAAAAGACTCTGCTTGGATGGCAGAGATGGTGTCACATCTTAGTCACTTGTGCTTGGCCACGCAAATTAATCAGAGCCGGGAGGTCATAGAATAGTTTGTAAGCATGCCTTACTAATGCCCGTGCCTTTCATAACTGGGCAGGAACTTGTCAATCTTCTGTGATAGTGGGTAGTTTAAAGTCCTAATTGAGCGAAATTTTTATTTATTTATTTATTTATTTTTGACACCAGCCACAAATTCAGGAAAAGTTTGTGGATCTGAGGCTTGTGTCTCTATTAATCTGTTTAGATCTGACAACTGAACCATTGTTAAGGTTGCAGAAATTTAGTTCCCCAGACAATCAAGAAAAAGCCTTTGCAAATGGGTGCTATGTAAGCTACACTATCGTAGCCAAAGATGGTTTGTACAGTTGTTAAATGTTAAATATGATCTCCAGTTTGGAGCAAATTATTATTCCTGATATCTAATCCTTGCAATCCCTGATAAAACAGGCTAGGCTTCTTAAGGTCCCTGGTCAAGCACAGAGACAACGCCCTTGAGTCAGCTTGAAGAAGTCACAGAAGCTGAATCTCCGCCCATCAATCCCCTTTAGATGAAGGGACCAGTCATTTTTGGAAAGTGAGACAGGATAATTAGAGATAATTAGAGATAGTGGAAAGAATAGAAATTGCACTTGTGTTTCTTTTAAAATAAAGATGGGGGATATGTCGGGAGCAAGAGTGGAATCAAACTGTACTTTGATTTGCATCAGATAATTGCTTGATTGTCTTGTTTTTTGGCCTTCTCCTGTTCAATTGATCTGAGATTTACCATATAAATGTAACCCCCAACAGTTCCCTGATTAACCATCTGGATGTAACACCTGGCAGTGCCCTGGTCTCAAGAAGGGATATAAACTTTGAGTTGAGAATAAACGGGGCGCTGCAGTTTTTGCCTGGGCTGCAGACCTCCCGGACCCGATGTGTTTGTCTCTCTTCTAATTTTTCCAGTCCCTGCCCCCTATTTCAGGAACCCCAATTTGCTGCCGGTAGGCCCCGGCAAGTGCCTACAACAACAACTTGGAAAAATCACAAACCAACAAGATAATGTCTCATCTTAAGCTCCTGGAAAAACAGCAACAAACCAACCCTACTCCCAGTAGAAGAAAGCAAACTATCAAAATCAAAGCAGAATTAAATGATTTGGAATCCAAAAAAACTATACAATGAATCAACAAAACAAAGATTTGGTTCTTTGAAAGAATTAACAAAATTGACAAACCCGTAGGAAATCTTACCAAAAAAAGGAGAGAGCATATCGAAATAAAATCGCAGAGAAAAATGGTAATATCATGACAAAAATTACCAAGATCCAGAATGTTATGAGGGAATACTTCTCTAACCTTTATTCCAACAAATTTGAGAATCTAGAAGAAATGGATGAATTCCTAGCCAATATTAACATACCCACCCTGAACCAAGAAGAACTAACCCAAGTGAACAGGTCTATTTCAAGCTCTGAAATAGAAATGGCAATTAGAGAACTTACATCTAAGAAAAGCCCAGGGCCAGATGGATTCACAGATGAATTCTATAAAGTCTTCAAAGCAGAGTTCACACCAATACTCCTCAAGCTCTTCAACGAAATTGAAAATGAAGGTTCTTTAGGAAACTTATTCTATGAAGGCAGTAAAACCCTCATCCCCAAACCAGACAGATATTCATCTAAGAAAGAGAACTATAGACCTATTTCTTTGATGAACATCGATGCAAAACTTCTCAACAAAATACTGGCCAACCGTCTACAACAACTCATCAAAAAAATTACACACTATGATCAAACTGGATTCATCACAAAGAGGCAAAGCTGGTTCAACATACGCAAACCAATTAATATAATTCAACACATCAACAGGAGCAAGGACAAAAATCACATGATTGTCTCAGTAGACGCGGAATAGGCATTTGACAAGATCCAACAACCCTTTATGTTAAAATCCATGGAACATTCCGCAATATAATAAAGTCTGTGTATGACAAACCTACTGCTAGTATTACACTTAATGGTGAAAATCTACAGTCATTCCCTCTCAAATCAGGAACGAGACAAGGATGCCCACTCTCTCCACTCCTCTTTAACATGGTATTAGAATTCCTAGCCAGTGCAATAAGGCAAGAAGCAAGCATAAAGGGGATCCAAGTAGGGAATGAGGAAATAAAACTATCCCTCTTTGCAGATGACATGATTCTGTATTTAAAAATCCTATAGACTCTACTCCCAAGCTCCTTGAGCTGATTCAAAACTTTGGAAGGGTAGCAGGCTATAAAATTAACCCTCAAAAATCAACTGCCTTCCTTTACGCCAACAGTGAGAGGAACCAGGCAATAATCAGGAAAGCAACTCCTTTCACAATAGCCTTGAAGAAAATAAAGTACCTAGGAATTAGCTTAACTAAGAATGTGAAGGACCGTTTTGATGAAAATGTTAAAAAACTAAAAAAGGAAATTAAAGCAGAATTCAGAAAATGGAAAAACCTCCCATGCTCCTGGAGTGGAAGAATCGACATTGTGAAAATGACAATCTTGCCAAGGGCTATCTACAAATTCAAAGCAATACCCATCAATATCCCAATGGAATTCTTTAAAGAAATAGAAGAGGCAATTCAAAATTTCATATGGAAAAATGAAAGACCCCGTATAGCAAAAACACTTCTTAGCAGAAAGATCAGCGCTGGAGGAATTTCAATTCCAAACTTTAGACTCTATTACAGGGCTATAATTATCAAAACAGTTTGATACTGGCACAAGAACAGGCATGAAGACCAATGGACTAGAATTGAGGACCCAGATATTAAACCACAGACCTATGGCCATCTAATTTTGGACAAGGGAGCCAAAAAAATAGAATGGAAGAAAGACAGCCTCTTCAACAAGTGGTGCTGGCAGAACTGATTAAGGACCTGCAGAAACTAAAGTTGAACCCTTCTTCGTCACTCTGCAGTAGAATTAACTCCAAATGGAACAAAGACATGGAGGTAAAAGCTGACACACTGAAAACTTTACAGGAAGGAATAGGAGATACACTAGGCCTCCTTGGCACAGGTTGAAACTTTCGTAATAAGGACCAAAAATCACAACAAATCAGGGAAAGGCTGGATAATTAAGACTGCATTAAACTGCAGAGCTTTTGTACGGCAAAGGACATAGCTAGTAAATTAATTAGGAAGCCTCCAGAGTGGGAAAAGATCTTCACCAACCAAACAACGGACAAAGGCCTCATATCTAAAATATATCAACAGCTCAAAAATTGAATCACTCCAAAACTAATCTCCAAAGTAACAACCATCCCATTAAAAAATGGGCCAAAGACTTAAAGAGAGTCTTCTCTGAAGAAGAAACAAAAATGGCCTATAGACACATGAAGAAATGCTCAACATCTCTGGTCATAAAAGAAATGCAAATCAAAACAACTCTAAGATTCCACCTCACTCCAGTTAGAATGGCCAGGATCAGGAAAACGAATAATAACAGATGCTGGAGGGGATGTGTCCAGGAGGTATCACTATTACACTGTTGGTGGGAGGGCAAACTCATTCAACCACTATAGATAGCAGTATGGCATTGTCTCAAAAGGCTAAACATAGAACTCCCCTATGACCCAGCAATTCCACTACTTGGCATTTACCCAACCATCCAGAATCTAGGGCATATGAAATCCACTGGCAGAACAATGTTCATTGCAGCATTATTCACCCTGGCAAAGTTATGGAACCAACCCAGATGCCCTTCAGTTGATGAGTGGATCAACAAGATGTGGTATTTATACACAATGGAATTCTATGCTGATACCAGAATGAATGACATCGACCCATTTGTTAGGAAATGGAAAGACTTACAAAAACATATTAAATGAAGTAAGCCAGACTCAAAGGAACTTAGGCTCAATGGTTTTCCTCATTTGTCATAATCAATAGAAACCTTGGGCTCTACTAGCAGATATCTGCAATAGAGCAAAACCTTGATACGTAAGGCCTTATAGTATGAAGCTAATTGAAAGGACCTCCAGGATATTGAAACAAAAGCCATATAAGGAATGATTGTTGTCCTTAATGTACTATGTTATCTCTCATCTCCTTTGCTGTCCCTTGGGTATCTCATATTGTTAGAGTATCTCACTTTGTTATCTGATATATTGAATTTATTTGTATTTGGTTATTTGAAATTGGATAGGGAAGGGGGAAAACCTAGAGGGGTGGGGGTGGGGGGAGGGTAATGGGTACCTAGACATGTGAAAAGGTACCAATGTATGTGAACCAATGCACCTTCTATCTGGAAAATCTCATGTAACCCTTTTATTAATTATATAGAAAACCCTGCATGAGAGCCATTCAGGGTAACAGTGTCAGCTCCTGAGTCTACACTATGACCCTGGGCGGTCAGTTCACCAGCTACTTCCCCAATAAATTCCCTTTTTTATATGAATAAAAAAGGAAATTTTGCTTTAATTTCCCACAAACACCAAGAACATAATTATCCAATCTGTTAGCATTGCTTCAAGATGAAATAAGAGAAGACATGTGAAACACAGTCTTCTCTGTCTCTGTTGCTACACACAATAGGTATAAAAATGAAGCTCAAAAGGAATCGTGGAGTTTTCTGGCTGGGAGGAGGAGAAAGACCTTGTAGAAGAGATCATTTTTGAGTTGGTGCTTCCAGGCTGTATAGACCATTATCAGATTTTTAGAAATGGATAGTGTCAATGAAAGGACCTCTAGGATATAGAAACAAAAGCCATATAACGAATGATTGTTGTCCTTAATGTATTATGTTATCTCTCATCTCCTTTGCTGTCCCTTGGGTATCTCATATTTTTACAGTATCTCACTTTGTTATCTGATATATTGAATTTATTTGTATTTGGTTATTTGAAATTGGATAGGAAAGGGGTAAAACCAAGATGGGTGGGGGGTGAGGAGAGGGTAATGGGTACCAAGACATGTGAAAGGGTACCAATGTATGTGAATTAATGCACCTTCTATCTGGCAAATATCATGTAACCCTTTTATTAATTACAATGAAAATATATTTAAAAACCCAGCATGAGAGCCACTCGGAGTCACAGTGTCAGCTCCTGAATCTACACTATGTCCCTGGGCGTTCAGTTCATCATCTACTTCCCCAATAAATTCCCCTTTTTATATGAATAAAAAAGGAAATTTTGCTTTAATTTCCCACAAACTCCAAGAACATAATTATCCAATCTGTTAGCATTGCTTCAAGATGAAATAAGAGAAGACATGTGAAACACAGTCATCTCTGTCTCTGTTGCTACACACAATAGGTATAAAAATGAAGCTCAAAAGGAATCATGGAGTTTTCTGGCTGGGAGGAGGAGAAAGACCTCGTAGAAGAGATCATTTTTTGAGTTGGTGCTTGCAGGCTGTATAGGCCATTATCAGATTTTAAGAAATGGATAGTGTCAATGAAAGGACCTCTAGGATATAGAAACAAAAGCCATATAATGGGTGATTGTTGTCCTTAATGTACTATGTTATCTCTCATCTCTTTTACTGTCCCTTGGGTATCTCATATTGTTACAGTATCTCACCTTGTTATCTGATATATTGGATATATTTGTATTTGGTTATTTGAAACTGGATAGGGAAAGGGGGAAAACAAGATGAGGCATGGGGGTGGTGGGGAGGGAAATGGGGACGAGGACATGAGAAAGGTATCAATGTATGTGAATTAATGCACCTCCTATCTGGCAAATATAATGTAACCATTCTATTAATTACTATAAAAATATATGGAAAAAAAGTTGGTAAGCCAGCACTGGTGGCTCTCGCCTGTATTCCTATATACTCAGGAGGCTGAGATCTAAGGAGTGTGTTTGGAAGCAAACCTGGGCAGGGAAATCTATGAAACTCCCATCTCCACTAAAGTACCAAAGAGGCTGGAAGTGCAGATGTAGTACAGCACTAGCTCTGGCGAAAAGAAAGCTCTGGCACAGTGCCCAGACCCTGAGTCAAGCCCTAGAACGGCCACAAAAGAAGATGGAAGGGCAAAGAAATTAGGTATATATGTCAACATAAACATATGTGTTTCATGTCACAACTCTTAAAAATTTCTTCTGACAGGCAGGGAACGTGGCCTAGGGTTCAATTCCTCAGTACCACATAAACAGAAAAGTCCTGAAGTTGCCCGTGACTCAAGCTGTAGAATGCTAGCCTTGAGCAGAAGGAAAAAAATCACTGTTCACCTCCAAAATACATTTCTAGGTTGTATCCATCAGTACTTCAAATAGGAAGAATAGGAACAAATTTAGAAATGTTGTGTTGCAAATATTATTGTTAGATGAAAGCTTGAACTTGGTGCCTTGGCTCTGTCTTGGGCTTTCATCGATTGTGTGTGTGTTTAGTTGCAAATAACAGTTTTATGGGATTTCCAACTGTGGCTGACCCCTTACAGTAGCTAGGATAGCACCCGTGGACCAACAGTGCCTGGCTGTTAGTGTTTTGGGTCAGGAAAAAAAATAATAAACGAACTTTCCTTGCAATTTTACACTCTCTCACATAACAAAGATTCATTGGCATGTAGAATATGGTTGAAACAAATGAAACAGTCTAAGATAAATCATATGGAAACTGTGTCTCATCGTTTATTGTTTTAATTACGGGGAGGCTCTGTGAACCCTGATGTCACTTCTGTAATCTGCTATAGCATACCACCACGTGTATTTAACTGACTTTTCTTTAAAAATTGCATTTCACATGAGTCGTTGACGAGAGTTAAATATAAGTTACATTCTGTTTTTAACATTTTTGTGCCAGTCCTTGTGGTTGAACGCAGGGATTAGACATGGCCCATGAGCTTTTTGGCTCATGTCCAGTGCTCCACTCAATGAGCCACAGTGCCACTTCCAGCCATTGCTGAGTAGTCTATTGGAGATCAGAGTCTCACAGACTTCCCTGCCCATGCTGGCTTAAAACCTGATCTTCCACTCACAGCATCCTGTGTAGCTAGGATCTCAGATTTGAGCCACCAGTGAAGCCTCGTTTTTGAGATATTAATTCTTCACTTGTTTGTGGACAGAACTTTCCATTTAAGATATTCATGTACATATACAATGCATCTTAAACCCAAACACACCTTCCAAAATACTTCCTCTTCCCTCCCCCAACTGCCACATTAATAGCCACACTTCCTTTTATACATGAACATTGAGTATTGTGACAAAATTCTTCCCTCTGTGTTCACTGATTCCATGTGATCCATTCCTTCTTGGTAGTCCCCTATACAAGACAGTGATATCCTAGGTATTTCTTTTCTGAATTGTCTGGGAACAATCCAAAGGGTTTGCAAGGCAGAATGCCCTTCCTGAATAGGCTATAATTAGTCATACTTTTCATCTTTCATCTATGCATAGACTAGACCAGCTTTGTTAACCAAAGGACATGCTTCAAAACTATTCTTTTAGGCCGTTGTTCTTCCTCACCTGCCATCCAAGTTAGTGGTTCCCTAGAGATGATGCGTTAGGCACCAGTTTGGCAAATTGTGAGCTCTGCGAATTGTGCATCCACAATCATAGAAGAGCCTATTAACAGCCAGTCTCCTGACATCTCCCTAAATATATTCAATGCAATTCTCCTGTGTTGTTCTATTTATGGTCAACTGTGAGGATTGAGCCTGAGGTTTTCATACACTTCAGACATGGCACAATCTTTTCATCTGTACTTCATGGACATGACCCAACAGAGAAGCAACGCCATCAAGTGTGTAGAGTGTACCACACTATTCATACAAGCATGCTTTCTGCAAGCTTCCTGGTGATTTAGTTTTCCTTCTTGTCTTGATACACAGTCTAATGTCTTAATTAAAGAGCCAAACAACTGCAAGTACTGTTTTTGCATAATGAAGACAAGCCAGCAGCTTGGTATTCTGTAAGAGGAGACCAAGGAATAGCAGTAGTGAAGAATGTAAATTATTTCATTGTTCTGCTGAAGCTCACAGGAGTCGTACCTAAAATTTCTTACTGTTTCCCTATAGTCTGCCTTGTTATCTAATAGAATATGACTGAACAAACTATTCATATGTAAGTGGTGGTAGATGGCTAGATAAAAAAACAGCGTGAATCTAACTTTCTATTTGTCTATTGTCACTGAATATATTGAATATTAAAAACTGGAAAGTGATTTGTGAAAGATTTTGTTAGGCCCCAAGTGAGATCCTGGGTATGTGTCTCATTTCTCTCTGACTTTGAGGAAGAGAATACCAGTTTCTTGTTGAGGGGATTACTGACTGAACACAAAACAGAGCTGCAGGGGTCAAAGCTAGAAACGAGTATAGGAAGTGCAATAATCAGAAGATGATTGTAAAGGAAGAAATCCAATTACTAAATGTCAACCAACATTGCCTAAATCTCAGGAATCCCTTGCTACATTGTCAGCAAATTCCTCAATTCCTGAAAATACTTCAGGAAGAAACATATATCATATCGGAGATCTTGATTTATTTATATGATGGAGACTTAAGAATTTGTGTTTTTTTAAGTATATTTCAGTCCCAGTCCTGGGGCTTCATACCTGGAATCCTAGCTACTTAACAGGCTGAGCTCTGTAGGTAGAAGTTCAAAGCCAGCATAGGCAGCAAAACCTGTGAGCTCTCATCTCCAATTTGCTACCAGGAAGCCAAAAGTTGAGTTTCTTAATCAAAAATTTGAGCTTTCCTTTGTGCAGGAAAACCTCAAGGCCTGTACCCAAGCCCAGAGTCAAAATACTAGGATCCATATGGGGAGGGAGGGGGGGAGATGGAGGGATGGGAGGGAAGGAGGGAGAGAGAAAAAACAAGGATTCAGAAATTTTCTGGGAGCTTGCACGCACATTGCATGAAAATGAATTTCACAGATTAAAAAAAATTACTGCTGTGAATTACCCTGTAATGAAGAATAATATGTATTTTCTCTGATCAGAAAACACTGCCTATAATGTTCTAACATGATTGAGTAGCTGCAATGAATATATAAATAGGAATATATGAGACATAAAATATCTAGGATGATTGTGTTTGTCACAACTGAAAAGTGTGGAACAGAATGTCAATATCAACTATGCATATTTGAGTTCAAAATAATTCTGGAATTCTGACTTCTTCATTTTGTATTGCTCTCTCTATTCATTGAAGGTTTCCAATTAATGCAGAGCTGTGCAATCTAACACACACATCTCCGAATTTTATCTCCTGGAGTTCTCAGTTGACCCCGAGCTACAACCCATGTTATTTGGACTCTTTCTGTCCATGCACCTGATCACTGTGCTCAGAAATCTGCTCATCATCCTGGCCATCACCTCTGATCCCCACCTCCACACTCCCATGTACTTCTTCTTCTCCATCCTCTCCTTAGCCGACATTGGCTTCACCTTCACCACCCTCCCCAAGATGGAGGTGGACATCCAAACTCACAGGAGAGCCATCTCCTATGCAGGCTGACTCATCCAGGTGTTTGTTTTTCTTACTTTTGGTTGTATGGAAGTTTTGCTTCTTAGTGTGATGGCAAAGGTCTAAGAGTGTACAATAACACTGAGTTGCAATCTAGTCTTCAAAAATACAGAATGAGAAGCTGGGCACTGATGGCGCACAGCTGTAATTCTAGCTACCCAGGAGGATGAGATCTGAGGGTTGTGGTTCAAAGCCAACCAGGGCAGAAAAGTCCATTGACCCTTATTTACAATTAACCATAAAAAACGGGTTTAGCTTTGGTTTGAGTGGTAGAGCAGCAATTTTTAGCAAAAGGAAGCTCAAGGACAGCACTCTGGACCTCAGTTCAAGTCCAAGCTCTGGCCCAAGGAAAAAGGGGACAAAGAGAGAAACTAGTTCAATCCCACCCCTTTGTAGAAAAGTATTATCCCAATGGAAATGAATTCAGCATCCATCAAGTTTATCTTATTTTCTTAAAAAAATTATAAAACTTTCCTGGAATTGGGTTTTGTTTTTGAGTAAACACCACGTAAGTCAGGACAGCATTTCTGAACACAAGTCACAATCTGAAAATATTGTTTTTCGTGAATTCCCAGAAGTTTTAGACAGAACAGTTTAGGCAGAACAATTTTAGACAGTTTTAGACAGATGCAGTTTAGACAGAACAATTCTTAGCAGATCATCAGTGCAGAAGTAAGTTCAAGGCAAAAATTCAGTCTCCACTATAGTGGATCAAAGACTGCAAGGAAATAAAATCAGATACTTGAAGCTGCATATAGATGAATAAAAGACCCTGTTTAGACAGAAAAATACTTAGAAGATAGAACAATGCAGGAGGAAGTTCAATGCACAAAAACAGTCTTCATTATACCAGATCAAAGATCTCGAATGAGTGAAAGCAGATACACTAAAGTTGAGAGGGAAGAATAAACGACCCGGTTTAGACAGTGCAATTCTTGGCAGATAGAACAATGCAACACGAAGTTCAATACAAAAATCAGGTCTCCATAATACTAGATCAAGGACGTTGAAGAAGTAAAAGCAGAAACACTGAAGTTGCACATGGATAAATAAATGACCGAGTTGAGACCGAACAATTCTTAGCAGAAAGAACAATGCCAGAGGAAGTTCGACGCAAAAATCCAGTTTCCATTATACTGGATCAAAGAGCTGGAAGAAGTAAAAGCACACACACTGAAGTTGCACCGGGCGGAATAAAAGACTCCGTTCAGACAGACCAAATCCTAGCAGGTAGAACAATGCAGGAGGTAGTTCAAGGCAAAAATCCAGTCTCCCATTTACTGGATCAAAGACCTTGAAAAAGTAAAACCAGACACACTGAAGTTGCATATGGGGGAATAAAAGACCAGGTATAGAATGAACAATATTTAGCAGATAGGACAATTCATGTGAAAGTTCAAGGCAATAATCCAGTCTAAATTATACTGGATCAAATACCTCGAAGAGGTAAAAGCAGATACAATAAAGTTGAATTTGGAAAACTAAAGACCCCATTTAGACAGAATTCTTAGTAGACAGAAAAATGCAGAATGAAGTGCAACTGAAAATCCCATGTCCATTTTACTGGATCAAAGACCATGAAGAAATAAGATGAGATACACTCAAGTTGCATATGGAAGAATAAAAAACTCCATTTAGACAGAATAATTCTTAAGATATAGAACCCTACAGCACCAAGCTCAACTGAAAAATCACATCTCCATTACACTGGATCAAAGAACTCGTAATAAAACCAGATTCACCGAAGTGGTATATGCAAGAATAAAAGATAACGTTTAGACCGAAAAATTCTTAGCAGATAGATCCATTCGGACCAAATTCAACGCAAATATCCAGTCTCCATTGTACTGGATCAAAGACTTTGAATAAGAGAAAGCAGATGCACTGAAGTTGTATAGGGAAGAATAACATATGCAGTTCAGACAGAACAATTCTTAGCAGGTCATCAAAGCAGAAGGAAGTACAACGCAAAAATTCAGTCTCCACTATAGTGGATCCAAGACTGCAACGAAATAAAATCAGATACTTGAAGCTGCATATGGATGAATAAAAGACTCTTAAGACAGAACAATCCTTTGCAGATAGAACAATGCAGGAGGATGTTCAATACAAAAATTCAGACTCCATTTTATTGGATCAAAAACGTTGAGAAATAAAACCAGACACACTATGGTTTGAAAAGCCCAGTGGAAGAATTTATGTCTATATAGTTATGTTTGTATTTCCATTACCATGTCCATAGCTTTGGGTATGCAGTTACTGAGTCCTCGCTCTTGTACTCTTTGGATTTGATAACCGCATATTAAGAATACCATGCGCCTTTTGTTCCTTAGGCCTTGACTTGTCTCACTCAACATGATTCGCTCTAGATTCATCCACATCCCTGTGAATGCCATTATTTTATCTTGTCTGTTGGCTATGTAGAATTCCATTGTATATATACCACATTTTCTGTATCCATTCATCTGCAGTAGGACGTCTGGATTGTTTCCATCGCCTGGCTATTGTGAATAGTACAGAGCTGAACATAGCTGAGCAGGTGTCTAAAGACATTATAAATAATATCCTGGGTCATGATGTTCAGGATAGATGCCCAGAAGTGGTATGGCGGGATCATAGGGAAGGTCTATTTTCAGTTCTTTAAGAAACATCTACACTGCTTTCCAGAGTGGCTGAACTAGTTTACAATCCCATCAGCAGTGCAGTAGGGTTCCTTTTTCTCCACAACCCCGCCAGCAACTGTCATTGTCTGAGTTCGAAATCTTGGCCATTCTTGTTGGGGTAACGTGGTATCTTAGGGTTGTTTTTATTTGCATTTCCTTTATGACCATAGATGATGAACATTTTCTCATATGTTTTTCTGCCATTTTAATCTCTTCTTCTGATAGGTCTCTCTTTAGTTCCCTTGCCCATTTAGTGAATGGTTTATTGGGTTTTGGGGGGGATTAGTTTCTTGCGTTCCCTGTAGATACTGGATATTAAGCATTTGTCAGTTGTCCCAGTTGGATGGCTGTCTCTCTACTTTTGCAACTATGTTTTTATCTGTACAGAAACTTTTTACTTTTAGGTAGTCCCATTTATCGAGTCTCTCTCCACTCTGTTGTGACCCTGGGATTCTGTTCAGGAATCTGTTGCCTGTGCCTATGAGTTCCAGTGTCTCTCCCACTTTATCATGTAGCAGTTTCACGGTTTCCAGTCTGACGTTGAGGTCTTTGATCCACTTTGAGTTAATGCTTATGCATGGCGAAAGGCTAGGGTTAATTTTTAGTTTTCTGCATGTGGCTGCCCAGTTTTGCCAGCACCAATAACTGAATAGGCTGTGTTTGCTCCGTTGTATATATCTTTGGCTCCTTTGTCAAATACAAGTTGCCTATACTTATGTGGTTCTATTTCTGGGTCTTCTATTCTGTTCCCTGATCTTCTGGTCTGATTTTGTGCCAGTACCAAGCAGTTTTTGTTATTATGGCTCTATAGCAGAGTTTGAAGTTTGGTATTGTAATACCGCCAGCATTGCTTTTTTTGCCTAGAATTGTTTTGGCTATTCTAGGTCTTTTCTTATTCCATATGAACCCTTGGATTATACCTTCAATTTCTGTAAACAATGTCTTTGGGATTTTGATGGGGTTTGCATATTCACTGTGTCGATTCTCCCTAGCCATGTGCATGGGATGTCTTTCATTTCCTACTGTCCTCTTTAATTTCTTCCATTAGGCTTTTATATTTTTCATTGAATAATTCCTTTCCATCTTTGGTTAAGTATATTCGTAAGTATTTCATTCTTTTGGGGGCTATTGCGAATGGGATCATTTTCTTGATTTGGCCTTCTGTTTGTGTATTGTTGGTGTACAAGAAGGCTACTGACTTCTGAAGATTGATTTTGTATCCTGCCACTTTGCTAAAGTGGTTTATTAATTCTAGAAATTTGGGAGTGGAGTTTGTTGGGTCACTCAAGTCACTGCAAATAAGGATAGTTTAATTTCTTCTTTCCCTATGTGGATCCCTTTGATGTCCTTTTCTTGCCTTATTGCTCTGGCTAAGGGTTCCAGTACTATATTGAAGAGAAGTGGAGAGAGTGGGCATCCCTGTCTAGTTCCTGATTTTAAGGTGAATGGTTCCAGTCTTTCACCATTTAGTTTAATACTGGCTGTAGGTTTTTCATATATGGGTTTCACTATTTTGAGGAATGTACCTCTTATTCCTACTTTTTCCAGTGCTTTCAACATGAATGGATGTTGTATTTTGTCAAATGCCTTCTTTGCATCCAGAGAAATTATCATATGATTCTTATCCTTAACTCTATTGATATGATGTATTACATTGATTGATTTGCGAATGTTAAACCAGCCTTGCATATGTGGGATGAAGCCCACTTGATGATAGTGTATGATTTTTTAAATTTGTTTCTGGATTCTGTTCGCTAATATTTTTTTTCTTTTTTATTATAATTAGTAAAAGGGTTACATGATATTTGCCAGATAGAAGGTGCATTAATACACATACATTGATACCCTTTCACATGTCTTGGTACCCATTTCCCTCCCCCCCCCACACCCCCCACCCATCTTGATTTTCCCCCCTTCCCTATCAAATTTCAAATATCCAAATACAAATAAATTCAATATATCAGATAACAAAGTGAGATACTATACCAATATGAGATAACCAAGGGACAGCAAAGGAGATGAGAGACAACATAGTACATTAAGGACAACAATCATTCATTATATGGCTTTTGTTTCACTATCCTGGAGGTCCTTTCATTTAGCTTCACATTATATGTCCTTATGTATCAAGATTTTGCTTTATTGCAAATCTCTGCTAGTAGAGCCCAGGGTTTCTACTTATTATGACGAATGAGGGAAACCATTGAGCCTAAGTTCCTTTGAGTCTGGCTTACTTCACTTAATATGATTTTTTCTAAGTCTTTCCATTTCCTAACAAATGGGGCGATGTCATTCTTTCTGACACCAGCATAGAATTCCATTGTGTACAAGTACCACATGTTGGCTAATATTTTATTGAGGAGTTTTGCATCTGTGTTCATAAGAGAAGATAGGTCTGTAGTTTTCTTTTTTGTTGGGTCTTTCCCTGGTTTGGGGATGAGAGTAATATTAGCTTCATAAAATGAGTTTGGTATTTCTCCTTCTGTTTCTGTTTCTCGGAAGAGTTTCAAGAGTATAGGTGTTATTTCATCTTTAAACGTCTTGTAGAATTCTGCAGTGAATCCATCTGGACCTGGGCTTTTTTTGGTTGGCATTTCCCTGATGGCTTCCACAATTTCATTGTAAGAAATTGGCCTGTTCCATTTGTTTACCTCATTGTTGTTCAGTGTGGGTAGCCTATATTAATTTAAGAAATCATCCATTTCTACTAGATTTTCTTGTTTCTTTGAATATAGGCCCTGGTAATACCTATTCATTATGGACTGGATTTCTTGGAAATCAGTTGTGATTGTTCCCATGGGGTTTCTAATCTTGTTTATTTGAGTCTCCCCTTTCCTTTTTTTGATTAATCTTGCTAAGGGTCTGTATTTTGTTGACACTTTCAAACAACCAACTTTTGCTTTATCAATTTTGTGTATAGTAGATCTTATTTCAATCTCTGAAATTTCTGATTTTATTTTTGTTATTTCTGTCCTTCTAGCTGTTTTAGAATTAACTTTTTCTTGCTCCTCTAGGTGTTTCAGTTTTATTTTAAGGTTATTTACATGCTCTTCTTCTGTCTTTTTAATATGCGCTCGTAGTGCGATAAATTTGCCTCTTAGAACTGCCTTTGCTGTGTACCATACTTTCCTTTGTGATGTTTCTTGACTGTCATTACATTCAAGGAAGTTTTTAATTTCATTTCTGATCTGATTTGTTACCCGGGGGATATTCAGAAGTGTGTTGTTCAGTTTCCATGTGATTGAATGTTTTTTTACTTTGACTGCATTGTTCAGAATTAGTCTGACTCCACTGTGGTCTGATAGGATGCATGGGATTATATCAGACCTCTCATATCTGCTTAAGTTTTCTGTATGAACTATTATATGATCTATTTTGGAGTGTGTTCCATGTGCTGCTGAGAAAAATGTAAAAAGTTTCGCCGTTGGGTGGAAGATTCTGTGTACATCTGTTAAGCCCAGTTGGGCTATGGTGTCATTTAAGTCGATGGTGTCTTTGCTTAACTTTTGTTGAGTTGACCTGTCATTTGTTGAGAGTGGTATATTGAGGTCATGCACAATGATTGTGTCTGAGTCTATCTTATTCTGTAACTCTAAAAGAGTTTGTTTGACGAATTTGGGTGCTCCCGTGTTGGGGGAGTAGATGTTTATAGCTGTAATATTATGGGCATGGATTGTATCCTTTACTAATATATAATGGCCATCTCTATCTTTATGTATTGATTTTACTGAGAAGTTAATTTTGTCGGAGATTTAGATTGCTACTCCTGCTTTTTTGCATGGTGCATTGGTGTGGGAAATTCATTTCCATCCTTTCACTTGGAATTTGTTTCTGTCTTTGGCAGTGAGGTGGGTCTCTTGGAGGCAACATATGGATGGGTGGTGTTTCTTAATCCAGTCTGCTGCTCTGTGTCTTTTGATTTGATTGTTCAGCCCATTCACATTTAGGGAGATTATGGAGAAGTGGTCAGTGTACATTGTCGTAATTTATTTTTACTTCTAGGTTTCTTTCTCTCTCTTTTTTCCCCTTTTGTGTTTAGTGAATTATAGATGTTTGCTTCTTGATCTTGATGGGGGTTCTTGATGTTCTACTATCTGTTCTCGATTAGTTAGTATTCTTTGTAATGCTGGTTTAGTGTGCACGTATTCATAAAGCTTCTCTTTGGAGTGAAATATTCTTGTTTCTCCCTCCAATGTAAATGCTTGTTTTGCTGGATATATCACTCTGGGTTGGCAGTTGTTGGTCTTCAGGACATCAATGATGTTTTCCCAAGCTTTTCTTGCATTTAGGTTTTGTGTGGAGAGATCTGCTGTAATTCAAATGTTCTTCCCATTATAATATAGCTCCTTCTTTGTTTTTGCAGCATTTAAGATCAATTTCTTAGTATTTGGGTCTAATGTCTTTACTATGATATGTCTACGTGAGTTCCTTCTAGGATCTTGCCTGCTTGGGGTCCTGAAACCTTCAATAATGTGAGTATTTTCCCTTTTGAAGTTGGGGAAGTTCTCTGCTATGATTTTGGTGAATAAAGGTTGCATACCTTTGTCCTGGAATTCGGCCCCCTCCTAATAATCCCTATTATATGAAGATTAGACTTCTTTGCTGCATCTGCCAGTTCCTGGAGCTCTCTCTGGTAGATTCTGACTGATTTTTCCAAGGTGGCGATTCTCTGTTCCAGCTCTTGTGTTTTGTCTTCTGTTTCTGATGCTCTATTCTCCATCTCAGTCAATCTGCTGCTTAATGCCTCCATTTTTGCTTGAAGTGTGGACACTGAGCTGATCATGTCTGCTCTGAGGGTATTAATCTTTTCTTCCATTTCTCTTTTGAATTTGAGGAGCTCTTTGGAGATTTCCTGCTTATGTTCCTGGAATTGTTTTTGGAGTTCTGTTTTAATCTCTTAGTCATGTTCACAATCATCTCCTTGAATAGGATCCTGTTTCGTGTCTCTTCAGGTGTCATTTCTTGGGATGGTGAGATCTCTCTTGTCCCTTCGCTCTTGTTACCTTTTGGGCTTTGCGTGGGACTTTGATTATTTATGTATGTCATAATTCTTCTTTGCACTCTCCTCAGCAATGAGAACTGTTGTTTAGTTCACTCTGTGGTCAGTAGGTAGCGGTGGTGTTTACTTGGATTGGGACCGCGGTTCTGGGAATATGTGAATGCCTGTGATTCTCGGCCAAATTGATTCCTCTACTGACTAGGTCAGAGTTTGCAGTTCTTGCAGGTATTCGGTCCATTCCCAGAGGCTGTGTGCTGCTACACGACTAGCTCTCAGCCCAACCAATAGCCTCACAGTGGGCTGTGGGATGGATCTGCGAGCTTCAGTCTCAGTGTGCTGGCGGGTGGTTGTTTTTCCTGTGCTGCTTCTAGGGGCGGGCCCCCGGCCAATGATCTGGGGTTTGGGAGTTTCCAGGGGCTCTCAGCAGGGTCTGCAGCTGTCTGCTCTCTTCCCAGGGGCGGGGCCCAGCTGAGGACATGGGCTCCAAGGACTGAGCCTAGCCTTTCGGATTCTCAGAAGGGAGCTTGGCTGCTGGTCGGCCCTTCAGTTCCCTGCTGTTTGTCAGAGAGTCTGTGACTGTGGTGGGGCCCCTCGGTTCTGTCTTGCTCAGGATTCCCAGCTGGAGGATGCCCGGCTCAAGATTTGGGGGGACAGATGCTGGCTCCTATTTTCCCACACACCCCACCCTCTGTTTAAGGCAGGGTCTCAATGCCCCCCACTCTCCAGACCCAGTGGCCTGGGAGAGGAACCTGGTAGACGGGTGGGAGCTGGGACACCTCCGCCTCCCTTGGTGGGATGCTGGGTCTTGGCCTAGCCCGCCTGTCAGTCTCCAGTCAGAGGCCTAGGAGAGGAACCTGGTGGGTGGGTGGGGACTTGGACACCTCCGCCTCCCTTGGTGGGGTACTGGGTCTTAGCGCCGCCTGCCTGTCAGTTGCCAGTCAGTGGTCTGGGGGAGGGGGCTGTTGAGGGAAGGGACAGGTTTCTAAATTCCTTGCTCCCCAAAGATCAATGCAAAAATTCAGTCTACATTATACTGGATAAAAGACCTCAAAGAAGTAAACCAGATACCCTGAAGTTGCATATGGAAGAATAAAAGAACCTGCTTTGACAGAATAATACTTAGCAGATACATCAATGCAGGAGGAAGTACAACGCACAGAAACAGTCTTCATTATACCAGTTCAAAGACCTCATTTTCCCTTTTTTGGATAACTTAAATACATTTTTAACAATAGACACCTTTTCCCTGTCCTGCCCAGTATCTGACAGCCCCACCCAGACCCTTAGTGGTAGCACAGAGGCCCTCTTTCTATTGGCTAGCTTCCCAGTTCCCACCTTCTCTTACCCCAACAGTATATAACTAATTGTCTGATGCAATAAAGGCATGAGAGCATCAGAGAACATGAGAGAACAGCAGATCAGATCAGCAGAGATCAGCAGAGAGATCTGATGCGCTTTCATGGTTAACACTGCTTCTGACTCAGTGTGATTATTTCTTCCCCAGTAATTGGGGGAGGGCTGGGTCATCAACACTTACCATCTCGCTCAGCTCCCAGGGGACTACAGGCTGGCCCTGTGTGTCCCTCACTGTTCCCGTGTTGCTGCTCCAGAGAGGAGCAACAGTAAAATATCCATGATAGAAAATTCACATCCAACCCTTGTAAAATTCAGCTTGTGGAGTGACCATCTCTAGACATGCATGATCTTTACAAACTAAAATGTTATACATTAAAAACAAATGAATCCTTCCACATGAATATCCTTGACACAGTGCTCCTGTGTCATCAATTACACTAATGAAGCCAGAAAAATACTAAGAATGTGTACAGTCAGGTAGGATTTACAGGAATGAGGGTTATTTTTTTTCCTCTGCAAAACCATATTACTGATGGATTTTCTACCTCCTGATGTCAGCTCCTCGTTTCAACAGCCTGATCAGGACACTTTTGAGGTCCCTGTTCCTCAGGCTGTAGATGAAGGGGTTCAGGAAAGGAGTGACCACTGTGTACATCACTGAGGACACAGCACTGCCCCTTGAAGAATGTGACACAGCTGATTCAACATAAACACCGAATGCTGTCCCAAAGAATAAACACACCACTGACAGGTGAGAGCCACAGGTGGAGAAGGCTTTGTACTTCCCTTCTGATGATGGAATTCTCAGCACTGAACAAATAATTTTATAGTAAGAGAGAAGGATTCCAAAGATTGTAGGAAATCCATAAATGATAGCAACAACATATTTGAAGACATCATTTGAGAGTGTGTCTCTACAGGAAAGATCTAGAATTTGAGAAGGGTCACAGAAGAAATTTGGGATTTCCAGTTCCTTGAAATCGGTCATCCGCAATGCAATCCACACATGCAGCTGTCCTTCCAAGAAGCTGACAAAAAACGACAGCAGAACCAAGGAGATACAGAGATGAGGGTTCATGATGACAGGGTAATTCAGGGGGTGACAGATGGCCACAAAGCGGTCATAGGCCATCACAGTAAGAAGCATAACATCCATACAGCCAAAAATGATGTAGAAGCACATCTGTGCGAGGCAGCCTGCACAGGAGATGGCTCTGCTGTGAGTCTGCAGGTTCACCAGCATCTTGGGCACAGTGGTGGAGATGAAGCAGATGTCATCCAAAGAGAGGATGGAGAGGAAGAAGTACATGGGGGTGTGGAGCTGGGGGTCAGAGCTGACGGCCAGGATGATGAGCAGATTTCCCAGCACAGTGATCAGGTACATGGACAGGAAGAGCGCAAACAGCATGGGTTGTAATTTTGGATCCTCTGAGATTCTCAGAAGGAAATCTGTAACCTGGGTTAGATTTTGTGCCTCTATATCACTTGGGCAACTGCTCATAAACAAAAAACATCTTGCTAGGAGAATGAAACACATATCCAGAAATTGTCAACTGTATACATGTGAAATTCAAGTACATACAAATTTGAATTTTGCACCACCCATGCAATACAATATACTCGTGAATGATGGTGAAGTGTTGCATTCCCTTACTTCTAGAATCTTCTCACTCTGGGATGCCTTGTTCCTCGGGCTTTTTCTACATGTGAAGTTTCTACGTGTGACACACAGCTGTGTTGAAAAGCAAAGAACAACTGGGCTGGCTAGAGCAAGATCACCTGACAGTACAGCACACACTTGTATAGTGGGGGGAGCAGGTTCCAGGGCAGCAGGGGGGAATCTAAGCGTTTTACACACTTATGATGCATGTCTCTGTCTAGGAGCCTATTTTTGGAGCCAGTGCCCAGACCTAGGTCTAGGAAGCCTTTCCACTGAGAGGTTGGGAGAGTAGGGTTTCCTGTAGAGATTGAGATTCTGGGTGGTAAACTAGGCTGGAGGATTTGTGGACCATCGACTGGGGGAAGGGCCAGCAGTAGGTCAAGCCACTAGAGCAATATTGGGTTAGGAGAACAAAGCAGATTCCCAGCCATTAGTGCAGTGAATATTTTTTATCCCAATGAAAAAACCCAATCCCATCCGATTCTTATTCATCTCTGATATCAAGCAGGCACAAATCTACTTCTGGTTCCTCGGCACTTGCCTTTTCTGGTATTATGGTATTTGTGGGGAAATGGGTGAGTCCGGAAATGTGATATTGAGTGAAATAAGTCAGGCTCATAGAAACAAAGAACGCTGAACATTCTCTTAAACATGGAAATTAGATCTCAATTATCAAGGTGTATGAATACATACAGGGTCTTATGTATCAATTCACAAGCCAATTAAGTAAAGTATGGTAGGAAAGGATTCTGATGGAATAACTCCTTTCATCAACTCATCTGTTGTTTAACCAAATGAATAAGAGGAAGATAAACAGCCTGCTCTTTAAAAATATACATTGTTTCAGAGGCAGTTGGCTCATAATTCTCATCCTAACTATTCTAGGGGCTGAGGCCTGAGATTCAAAGGTGGAAGCCATTCTGGGGCAGGGATGTCTGAGAAATACTTGTCTTCAATTAAATAGAAAAAGCAGGAAGTGGAGCTGTATCTTTCAGCAGAAACCTCAGGGACAGCACCCAGGCCCTGAGTTCAAGCCACCCAACTTACATATGTACTTGCACATAAACACACACCCACACACGCGCGCGCGCACACACACACACACACACACACACACACACACACACACACACACACATAAACACACACCACAGAAGGTTAAGCATATGAAAAGAGAAAGAATGGCCTAAGAACCAGATCTCCGAGAGGGACACAAGGCATATCTGCCAGTAGTTTCATTGATGTAACATCCTCTTGTCATTTTCATCATCATCACAATCTTCCTCCTCCTCCTCCTCCTTCTCCTCCTCGTCATCCTCCTCTCCCTACTATTTCTACTACTCCTTGTACTTCTCATACTCCTCCTCTTTTCAGTCAGCCTCTATGAAAACTTAGGAAACTGGTTTGAATCATTTATATCCTGCTGCATTTGGTGAGCCACAAATGAGAATGAAAAGCACAGTAGGTAAATAATTCTCCATTACATATACTGGTATCCCTAACCTTCAAACCCTACCTGCAAGTTCACTGAGGACATACCCTTTCCAGTCCCCTCATGTGCAGGGATTTACATGGGCATCCTCACCCCCTGTGATGCCCAAACCATCCTACCTGTCCTCATGCTGCAGAGAAGACATTCCAGAGAGTCCTTCACTGCCCATCCTGCCCCACTCAATTGCTTAAACTGCTCAGCTAAGACTCAGGTTGACAGATCTGAGGACCCCAGATCTGGTGCTCAGCACAAGTACAGCCTCTGTCCTCAGGAGAGAGATGAAGACACAGAAGGGCAGAGATGGTGGTGATGAGGAGACAGATATAGGACCATTGTGCTGGTGACAAGGGAGGGAAGGCTCATCCTTGACTTCTATATGGCCTTGGAGGATTAATACCCACAGGTCACAATTAACCAACCTGCGTGTATTAACAGGCCAAGTTTTGGACATTTGACACACAGGGCTGACAGAATCATAAGAAAAAAATGCATTCCTGGTTGAAAATTGCTTTGTCTAGCAAGAAGATTTATAGATTTAAACTTTGGTCATTTATACTTATTTGATGAAGGGCAGAACCATTCCATTTTCATTTTCATTAGCATTAAAATATGCTTTACCAAAGCCTTACATATTATGGACAAACTAGAGTAACGTTTATAATATTTGTGTTGTTCTACAATTGATCCACACAAAACATCACCAAGAATATCATTGTTCTACCCTGCGAGTTTTATTTATTTTATAAATATTTTATTTATACAAACATATCCTTAACTTCCCAGGACGAAATACCTGCAAACACCAGCGGAGTCCCCATGCAACATTTCTTTGATGTTCCCATATGATGGATCAGAGTCCCAGGATTCACTGTAGCACAAGTATGGGGAATGAATTGAACTTGCACCGCTTGGAATGATCCAGAGGATCAAAAACATAAAGCAATAAGTGCACAGAGGTCCTACAGATGTTAGAAGGATTCTTTTTTTTATTGTAATTAGTAAAAGGGTTACATGATATTTGCCAGATAGAAGGTGCATTAATTCACATACATTGATACCCTTTCACATGTCTTGGTACCCGTTTCCCTCCCCCCCACACCCCCCAGTGGCACAGATTCCCCATTATGATGAGGAATTGGGCAGCCATATGGAAGGAGAGCGGCCTGGGAAAAAAAAAGATAAAACAGTATGAAGGATGTGAGGATTCTGCTGTTAGACATGGATGGAATCATCCCAGAGCACCCTCGGTGGGCCAATGGAGCCAGGAAATGTGGTATCTATACATAGTCATCCATTAGTGAGGACAACATTGTATTATTTGGAAAGATCTGGAAAAAAATTATGTTAAAGAGAGTAAATTAGGGTCTATGTTTTCCTTTGTATGCGCAAGGTTTATTTAGCTCACAAACTCCTTAGTAAATCCATTGGGCTGTATGATCTTGTATACAAATGTATTCACTGATATATGGTAGATTCCAGAAGATCTGAAATGGTGTAATTCCATAGAAAGGCAAAATCAATGTTCTGAGAAATAAACACCAGGAAGTGGGGACTGGACAGGATTGGAGTGGCATCAAGGGGTAGATGAAGAGGAGAAGATGGGGAGAATGCAAACAAGCATCCAATGTATATCCTACAAAATTATGAAGAGTGAGTGAAGGTGTAAGTAGGGGACGGTGACAATATTGGAGGGGTGACATTGATCGAAATACATTCATAAACCGCAGAGACTGCTTACTATTCTTTATAGGTGCTATGGTACTGAGTCTTATGGTAGGACAGTATGTTTACAAGACAGGAACATTGATGGGTTTTGCCTATAATAAAGCTTTAACTTGAGCCAAAACAACAAAAGAAATGAAAACTAACAAGTATTACACTACCACATCAAATACCTGCCTCAAAGTTTCTGAAGGCTATGACCAATTGTCCCACACAGCAATGAGAACAAGAAAACTTCAAATTCAAGAAGAATTGCGCTCGGCATGAGGTGCCAAACTAACCATTCTATGCTAATAGTGATCAGTTCAGCAGAGACTCTACTAACCCCAGCTTCTCTTTGCTGTGTCCTAGAGCCCTGGATAGTGGGTGGGTGGTTGTGTGAGACATTCCCAGCTCCCTCTACTTCATTCTGCAGAATATCCAACTGGACCCAGGAAACCAAGCCAGATAGGTTGTGTAAACTAGCACAGAAGGAGCTCCCTCCCACCTACTCAGCTGGCTTTCTACCCCACCAGAAGCAACCAGGCCCCAGGACAGCACATCATGGGGCAAGGGAATCTTGGTGCATGTCTTTGACACAGGGGGCCAAGAGGAGAAGAAAGTGGTGCCTGGGGGGTTATGGGGAAGGCATGGATGGAAGGCCAGGAGAGGTGCATGTTGCAAGACTCCTAGCTGGGACGCCAAGGCGTGGCTGCCATGAGAGAGGGAGGAGCTTACAGGTGGAGCTGTTAGAAGGGAAGGGACAGCCAGGACAGATTCATAAGGATCTGAAAACCAAGGTTCCAGTCAAACTGGGCAAAAAGTACAGGGGCCTGTTATCTCCACAGAACTTAGCTCCCCTCAGGGGCCCTACTGGTAGAGTACTTGCCTAGAATGCACAAACACCGTTTTGATTCCTTGCAACCACATACATAGAAAAGCTAGAAATGGACCTGTGACTTAAGTGGTAAATCAAATGAGCATAAGCCAAGAAAGACAGAAACAAAGAGAGAGAGAAAGAGAGAGAGAGAGAGAGAGAGAGAGAGAGAGAGAGAGAGAGAGAGAGAGAGAGAGAGAGAAGCAGAAAAACAAAAATTTCCCCTGAATTCTTACAGTGTCTGAAAACTATTGTGGATATTCTCTTTGTCTCCTCTTGAACAGTTTGTGGGTTTTTGTCTTTAACTTAATATTTTACTAACTTTTTATTTTGATCATCATAGGACTTGAACTCAGGCTCTGGGTGCTGTCCTTGGGATTTATTGCTCAAGACTAAATCTCTCCCACTTTGAGACAGGAGGCAACTTCAAGTTTTCTGGGAGTTCATTGAAAACAAGAGTCCCTCGATCCTTCCTGATGAGCTGGCTTTGAACCATAATCCTCAGATCTCAGCCTCCTGAGAAGCTAGGATGACAGGCATAAGCCACCAGCACACAGCTTTATTCAACTTTAGAGTTTCCTGATGAATTAACCATTCTGAGCACATTTTATTTTGTTTATTCCAGTTTCAATAAATAATGAAAAGTCCAACTTATAAAAAATAGAAAACAGTAATAGAACAGACATCAATTCTTTTTTAATATCTTTTTATTGTAATTAATAGAAGGGTTACATAATATTTGCCAGACAGAAGGGGCAATACTTAACGAAGAACAGGCATCAATTCTGAAGATATTGCATCTGTTGTATAAAATATTTCTGTAGATTCCTCATGAAATATTTTATAGGACAGAACTGTGTCCATGAAGAAAACATGAACCAATTCAGCAGTGAAATTCAGTATGGAAAATTTTGAAAATGAACTATACAATTTGAGAAGACTCGATTCCAGGAGGGAAAAGACTGGGAGAAAATGAGGGAGGAGATAATACTGCTCAAGAAGGAATGCACAAAATTCCTGAGTTACATAACCTTCACCTCTCTGTACATCACCTTTACAATAAAAAAGAAAAGAGCTATGGCCATGAATTTGTGTGTGCATGCATGTGTGTGCATGTGTGTATGTGTGTGTGCATGTGTGTGTGCATGCATGCGTGCGCGCATGTGTGCGTGTGTGTGTGTGTGCAAGTTCTTGGACTTGAAGTTAGGCTCTGTGCTTTGTTTGCTCAAGATTGGTGTTCTGCTGCTTGAGCCCCAGCTCCTCTTATGCTTTTTGTGCCTTTAGTTGGAGGAAAGAGTCTCACAGATTGTCCTGGCTGGCTGGCTTCAAACTCTGCTCTCCATATCATAGTCTCCTGAGTAGCTAGTAGTACAGGTGTGAGCCACCAACAACCAGATTTTTAGTCTCTATTTTCAAAGAGTAAATTGCATTGCAGTGTTACCATGGACATGGTAATTTCTATGCCTGTTTCTTTCTAGTCTTGTGTATCTTTAAAGTAGAAGCAAATAGAAGGGCTTCAAGAGCTGAGCAACCAAAAGAAAATTCTAGAGGTTCAGGAAATATCCCATGGAGAATGATTTCAGAAGCTTTGGCCTCAGGTGGTAAATTCAGCTTACAAATATTCCAACTCAGTAGGCACATAGCCTTTGTTGTCTGTTTAATTTTTTTCTCAAAAGTTTTTTTTTCAACAGTTGTCCAAGCAGCAGAGAAGATGGCCTACTCAAAACCGTCACACAGTTCCATCTCCTGAAATTCTAAGATGACCCTGAACTACAGCCCTTCATGGTTAGGCTCTTCCTGTCCATGTACCTGATCACTGTGCTCAGAAAATCTGCTCATCATCCTGGCTGACATCTCTGATCCCCACCTCCACACTCCCATGTAGTTCTTCCTCTCCATCCTCTCCTTGCATGACATCTGCTTCACCTCCACTACCAAGTTGCTGGCGGACCTCCAGAGTCACAGCAGAACCATCTCCTATGGGGGCTGCCTCACACCAAGGTCTCTGTTCATCCTTTTTATGTGTGGTGGTAATATGCTTCTGACTGCCATGGCTTTTGTCAGGGTTGTGGCCATTTGTCACACTCCACATTACCAAGTGACCTGCAACACTCATCTCTGTGGCTCCTTAATTTGATGTATTTTCCCTCAGTCTTATTGACTCCTGGCTGTACTATGCCTTACTGTTTGCTCAAAGGCAACTGCACTCCTGGCTTTTCCGTGGCTCATTGGAGGTAACAGTCTCATTGACTTTGCCATCCAGGCTGATGTTAAATCTCAGTTCTCAGAAGTATTAGCTAAGATTACAGGTGTGAGCTACAACATCTGTCTGATAACTTTATTGTTTGATTAACTTTTTGCCTTTCACATTGCGTGTGTGTGTGTGTGTGTGTGTGTGTGTGTGTGTGTGTGTGTAGGTAGGTATTTTTTATTGGTGACTAGTAGAGAAAGATATGCTGGACTTTGGACACCCATTTATTCATTTTCTTTCTTTTTTGCCAGTTGTGGGGCTTGACCTCTGGTCCTGAGCACTATCTTTGGGCTTTTCTCAAGGTTAGAGCTCTACCACTTGAGCCACAGCAGCACTTCGAGGTTTTTTCTGTGTGGGTGCTACCGAGGAATCAAACCCGGTCTTCATGCGTCTTAGGCAGCACTCTTATCACTAGGCCAAACTCCCAGCCCTGAACATCCATTTTTCTATTACTCATTTTCCATCTCTAATACTGGAAAATCCACAGAGACTGAGATAGCACAGACTGATTTGTGTAATTATGTGCATTTTGCCTTGATCCACTGAGGAGAAAAAAACAGTTACTAAATAGCCTGTCTTTTTAGTCTGTGATTTTTGTAGTCCAGTCTACATTTGTTCTTCTCCTCCTTGGCTGGATCTCTCCATTCAGAAGCGTCTTAGTGAATTTGGTTTTAATTGTATTAGGTACAGCAGGCATGGGAGATCATTCAGAGCTAGATGTGTTGGCCCAGACCCTACAAAGCAGCTTTGAAATTCTGTAAGTTCTGAGGCATAGGAGAGTTAGGAAGGAAAGTGGAAAGAAAATCTTAAAATTTTCTTTATCATCATTCAGGTGGTAGGATTGCAATATCTCAGGAAGACCATCATGAATACATAATATACAGAAGTATAGATACATACATGACTATATGTGTGTATATGCACATAGATATACATACATATTTCTTTTGTGTGTGCTTGGGACCTGGGTGAAGTCCTGTCACGTTTTCTCTCAGGCTGGTGCTATACCACTTGAGCTACACCACCAAAACTGGTTTTTTGCAGGTTCATTAGAGATAAGAGTCTCATGGTTGGCTTCCCATTGCAATCCTCAGATCTCAACCTCCTGCGTAGCTAGGATTATCATCGTGAGTCACTGGTGCCCAGCTCCAGTTCAGAGATCTTCACTTCAAATGTCTTGACTGACACTGCAGAGGCCACGTTGGAGCAGAGGCAATGGCTTCTTCCATTAGAGCCTCAGTTCTGCTCATCACAGTGGAGACGTTGATGCAAAAACCTTGGCCATGTCTATAGCATATATATCATGGAAATGCCCTTTTAGTTGTTTTCACTGGGCCTTGTCCATGACGAGCACATACTTCTAATGAGCTACATTTCCAAACCCAAGAATGTGTGTGTGTGTGTGTGTGTGTGTGTGTGTGTGTGTGTGTGTTTCTTTTGACAAGACCTTACCATGTAGCCTAGGCTGGCCTTAGACTTGTGTTCCTCCTGCTTCTGCTTCCAAATTGCTGGAATGATAAACTGTAGGTACTTCACATCATGACCACTGAATGCATCTCCTTTTGTAGGAAGGCGTTACAGGAAAACCATGAAGTGGTCCAATCACCAGGCCACACACACACACACACACACACACACACACACACACACACACGGTAAGAGGCACACTGTTTTCATTCTAAACTGTCCATTTAATCTCAGTATTAGTTAATGCCAGTCCAGTTCAACTATTGTAATATTGAAAGGATATTCCATTCCCTTTTTAAAGTGACTTAAGATCTGTTTTATACTTAAGTTGTCTTCATATATCTGATGTATGATTACAAGAAGGAGAGCAGGAAAACCATTAATGACTTTCATGTAAACTGGTTTTGCCCCAGTTAAGAAAAAGATCGGAGTACTAAGTGTAAATTATTCGCATGTCACTATTCCCATTCAAAGCATAAAGAGCCAGGGATATTTTATTTCTTTTTGTATTTCAGTGTATTTTATTGGTTTTTCTTTTTAAGTGTTTGGAGACATACTCACACAAAAAATGTAACCACTGCCACAGAATTCTTCCTCCTGGGGCTCTCAGAGGATCCTGAACTCCAGCGTGTCCTCTTTGCACTCTTCCTGTCCATGTACCTGTTCACAGTGCTTGGAAATCTGCTCATCATCCTGGCCGTCACCTCTGACCCCAACCTCCACATCCCCATGTACTTCTTCCTCTCCAATCTGTCCTTGATTGACATCGGCTTCACCTCCACCACCATCCCTAAGTTGCTGATGAACCTCCAGAGTCACAGCAGATCCATCTCCTATGGGGGCTGCCTCACCCAGATGTCTTTTTTCATCACTTTTGCATGTACAGATTCTATGCTTCTGACTGCTATGGCCTATGACAGCTTTGTGGCCATCTGTCACCCCCTGCATTATTCATGCATCATGAACCCTCGTCTCTGTGTCTCCTTACTTTGGGTGTTTTTCACACTTGGTCTTTTGGAATCCCTGCTACACAATCTGATTGTCTTACAGCTTACCTGCTTCAGGACTGTGGACATTGCTACTTTCTTCTGCCACCCTTCCCAGCTGCTTCACCTGGCCTGTACTGACAGCTTTAGCAATGAGATAGTCATGTGTGTTATTGGCATCCTGCTTGGTGTTCTCCCTGCCTCAGGCATTCTCTTCTCCTACTGTTAAATTCTGTCCTCCGTTTTGAAAATCCCATCTGCAGGGGGGAAGTACAAAGCCTTCTCCACCTGTGGCTCTCACTTGTCCATAGTGAGCTTGTTTTATGGCACAGGAGTGGGGGAGTACTTTGGTTCAGCTCTGTCAACATCCCCCAGAAACCATGTGGTGGCCTCAGTGATGTATGCTGTGGTCACTCCCCTGCTGAACCCCTTCATCTACAGCCTGAGGAACAGGGACATTAGCAGAGCCCTGGAGAGATTGGACACCCGGGCATTCTCCGTGTTTGCTCCTGCAGCTTCCAGGTAGGAAATTAATTGGAAAAGTTAGAAAACCACATACGTTAAAATAAGAAAAAGGGACCGGGAGTTTGGCCTAGTGGTTAAAGTGCTTGCCTAGCATGCATGAAGACCCAGGTTCGATTCCTCGGTACCACATACATAGAAAAAGCCGGAAGTGGTGCTGAGGCTCAAGTGGTAGAGCTCTAGCCTTGAGAAAGTCCAAGGACAGTGCTCAGGCCCTGAGCTCAAGCCCAGGACTGGCAAAAAAAATAAATAAATAAAATAAAATAGGAAAAAGCCAGAAGGGGTGCTGTGGCATAAGTGGCAGAGCTCTAACCTTGAGGAAGCTTAAGGACAGTGCTCAGGCCCTGAATTCAAGCTGCAGAACTGGCACACAAAAATAAAAAAGGAAAATATCGCCTTTTCTTTCCCATTCTTTCTTATTTTTTGTTTGTTGTTTTTAGCAGTCCTTAAAATCTGGCTCTGGGTGTTGTCCCTGAGCTTTTACTCAAGACGAAATCACTCAGGCTTGAGCCACAGCCTCCCTTCTGGATTTCTCTGAGTAGTTTCTTGAAAATAAAAGTCTCACATGACTTTCCTGCCTCGGCTGGATTCAAGCCACAATCCTCAGATTTCAGTTTTCTGAGTATCTAGTGTTCCAGGATGGAACCGCAGATGCTGTCTCCCTCCAGCCCTTTAGTCTGATTCTTCCAGTATAGTCTGATTCTTCCAGGCTGTATGAACCATACTGTGTTCTCTTTCTGTCAGGGATGTGTGAATTAGGAAGCTCCTATATGACATTGCTTTCTCCATTGCCAGTATCCATATTAAGCCTCCCTGGAGCCAAGGCTATTGATTTATGTTGAATGGAGAAAGGAATAGGAGCTGAATACACTGATTGTGATCCAGTAGAGACAAAGCATAATCCTGAAGAACAGGGGGAGGACTGGTTATTGGCAAAAGTGGTTCTTCATGAGGAAAACCAGTTTAATAGTTTCTGTTGTAAGCTGTAAGAATACCAGCATGCAACACTTAAGCTGTGATAATCATGATTACGCTGGACACAGGTGGCTGCAGCCTGGGCAGGACAGTCCAGAGTCTAATCGCCAACCAACCCCACAAAGTCAGAAATGACGCTGTAGACTCAACTGGTAGAGTGCCAGCCTTGAGCAAAGTATCTCATGCACAGTGCCAGACCCTAAACTCAAGCTCCACTACTGGTAAAACAACAACAAAAACCATGATTTGTTGTCCATGGTCACCACAGAGTGTCATTCTGTACTCTCCTTGTCTTTCATACTCCTTTGTGAAATCATAGACAATAGCATCTATCATGGCCTAAAATGGTTACATACATTGCTTCCTATGAACTCCAGTGGGAAGAGGATGGGGTTCGTAAGGATGCATATGGGGAAGAAAGTTACCACAATATCCTGGATGAGGGAGGAGGAGTTCTGCAATGCAAGGATATGAGTTATGTATTGCATGTAATTTCTGTCACATGATCTGCATACGATGTTTCCGGAGTATATGTTTGAAGTTACTTGTAACATTACTGCTGTTGTTGTCATTACTTGTCATAAATTAACATTAAAATAAATAAACATGCCAATTATTAAATATAAATTATTAAACTTAAAAATCAAAAAAAATCTAGTATTAAAATAAAGTAAATGATCTTGTGAAATTAACTACAGATCATTAGGTAGAGAAGAATGAAGAGATAGGTGGGCAATTAGGATAGAAGTTGTTATTGGTGGAAGGAAGATGGCGCCGAGTCAATAGGGATGCTGCTTAGCTTTCTCTGACAAAAAGAAAGAACCAGGGAGTCCCACGAGCCAAGTTTTGAAAGAAATCCACGACAACAAACTCAAAAAGCAACGGAGAAGGACGCAAACCGGAAAAGAAATCCAGATAAAGCTCACATCCAAGTTTCTCAAAGAATTCGGAACGCGATGACCCCTCCCCCACCTCTCACCCAAAGCCGCAGAAAGCCGCACCAGACAAAGCTGCGAAAAGCGGCTTGAGCTGGCACCGGCTCCACGCGGGGAAAGCAGGGGCAGGCACGGGCTCTAATCCACGAAAAGCGGCGGCAGTGGAGGGCACCAGGCTGGGAGGCCAACGGCTGCAGAAACCAGCACAGAACCGGGCCAGCGAAAGGCGGAAGCAGCGGAACCCAGACGCGGAACCAGACAGCAAGCAGCGGGACCCAGACGCAGAACACAGGGGGCGGCGGAGACACGAGGGGAGTGAAAGACTCCCCACCACCGTGGAACACCCACAGATGGACGCAGAGGCATGAGTAATACAGCGCGTCCCCAAACACATCGGGAAAGCGGAGCGGGTGCCAACCAATAGAACTTACCTCAGACCCCAACACCCCGCCCCGAGAAAGACTGGTGGGAGCAGGGGGGCAAGGAATTTAGAATCCTGTCCCTCCCCTCAACAGCCCCCTCCCTCAGGCCATTGACTGGAGATTGACAGGCGGGCTACCCATAAGACCCAGCACCCCATCAAGTGAGGCAGGGCTGTCCCAACTCCCACCCGCCCAACAGGCTCAACCCCCAGCCCTCTGACTGGAGACTGACAAGCAGGCAGGCCCTAAGACTCAGCACCCCACCAGGGGAGGCGGAGCTGTCCCAGCTCCCACCCGCCCACCAGGCTCCTCAGCCAGGCCACTGGATCTGGAGAGTGGAGGGCTTTGACACCCTGCCTTACAAATGTGGGTAGGGGGTGCGGGTAAATAGGAGCCAGCATCTGCCCCACCTCAATTCTCGAGCGGGGCATACTCCAGCTGGGAATCCTGAGCAAGACACCACTGAGGGCCGCCCCCACAGTCACAGACTCTGACAAAGCAGTGGAAACACAGCAGGGACTTGAAGGGCCGACCAGCAGCCAAGCTCCCCTTCTGAGAACCAAAAAGGCACAGCTCCGCCCTTGGAGCCCACGCCCCCAGCTGGGCCCCGCCCCTGGGAACAGAGGGGTCTCCTGCTGGTCCTGCTGAGAGGTCCTGAAACTCTCAATCCCCAGACCCTTGGCTTGGGGCCGCCCCTGGAAGCAGCACAGGAAAACGTCTGCCAACCGCGCTCAGACAGAAGCTCGCAGATCCATCCCATGGTCCACAGTGAGGCCACTGGTTGGGCTAAGAGCTAGTCGCGCAGCAACACATAAGTTTTATTCTAATACTTTCCAAATACTCTACCTACTTACCCCCTGACCTCTCTCATTCTATTTTTCTATCTCTGGACCTCTGCTCCTCTTTCAACCCTTATACTGCATGGATCTACAGTTGATGGCTGTTGAGCAACATTGTATATCTAGGTGTTTGAATATCCTCTAGGCTCAGAGGGACTTAAAGACAATAGAGATTGGATTGAGAGGCTTATTGTTTTGAATATAAATTGCTTATCAGTGAAAAATTAGACTAGTTGGTAACTGCACGAAAAGAAAGAGTGATAACACCAATCAAAACTCGTGAACATCTAGAGTCCTCCAGCTACAGAGGTCTAGGTTGGTTATATCTGAAAAACTATAATTGAGTTTAGTATTAATCTTGCTCCCATTTTCAAATGGGCAGAACAAGAAACTCAAGAAAAATGTCAAATCAAGAAACAACACCTCCCACCTCCCCCACCCAATGTAAACAGCCAATGGAACAGTCACTGGCAAGCCTAGAGGAGAGTCTTCCAAGTGCTGTACAAATGCAATTGATAAACATCATTAATGAAAAATGTGAAAATATAAAGAAAGAGATAAGGGAGGAAGCCATAGCTGAACAAGAGGAAACCATAAACAGGGTGATAAGTAAAAAAGAAGGAGCCATAAAGGAAGCCATAATAAAGGCTGTTCAAAGAAAGATGGATGAATTCATAGAATCCACAAATAAAAAGGTGACCGAACTCCAGCAAATGTTCAAAGAAAATAAAGCTACTGAGCTAACCACTCAAATGGAAATCAAGGAGCTAAAGAAATCCATACATGATCTAAAAGAAGAGATGCAAGGCATCAAAAATGAGCAATTAGTAGCAAGGGAGATGAAAAATAAAGTAGATAGCTTTGATAGCAGGTTAGACAATGCAGAGGAGAGAATTTCCGGGGCTGAAGATAATTTAGTTATTATAGAGAAAGAACAGAAAATGAGTCAATCCAAATCTAGGAAAAATGAGAGAGCGCTTCAGGAGGTCCAAGATACAATTAGGAAGCCTAATTTAGGGCTAATTGGTATTGAGGAGGGTCTGGAGAAAGAGGTCAATGGTATTGGAAATATACTTCAGGGAATCATCTCAGAGAATTTCCCAAATATCCAGAAGGGCAGACCCATCCAGATACAAGAAGCTTTTAGAACCCCAAACAGACCTGACCAGAAAAGAACATCTCACCGCCACATCGTAATCCGAACTGGATCAGTAGAAACCAAAAAAAGGAACCTAAGGCAGCCAGGGAAAAGGGTTCAGTAACCTATAAAGGAAAACCAATCAGAATCACCCCAGATTACTCAGCAGAGACCATGCAAGCAAGAAGTGACTGGAAGCATATATGTCATGCCCTTAAGTCAAACAACTACCAACCAAGAATACTGTACCCAGCTAAGCTCTCATTCATAACTGAGGGAACAATAAAATCATTCCATTCCAGGGAAAAGCTGCAACAAAATGTCGCAACAAAACCAACACTACAGAGAATTCTGAAAGATGTTCTATACATAGAAAACCAAAATAAAGGCAATATAGGGAAAGAAATGGCACCTAAACAGCATACCACCTAAGGACCACAAGAAATTTCAAGACACAGGCCCAAATAAAAGCTTTTAAAAATGGTAGGACCTAATAAATATCTCTCAATCCTAACTCTCAATATCAATGGACTCAACTCTCCAATTAAACGGCATAGGCTGTCTAGTTGGATCAAAAAGCAAGAGCCATCATTCTGCTGTCTTCAAGAGACACATCTTACCCAAAAAAACAAGCATCTTTTGAAAGTGAGAGGTTGGAATAAACTCTATCAAGCTAACGGCCCCCATAAACAGGCTGGAGTTGCCATCCTCATATCAGATAAAATAGACTTCAAACCAAAATTAGTAAGAAAAGACGAAGAAGGTTACTACATACTACAAAAGGGATCTTTCCTCCAGGAAGACATAACGATCCTAAATATTTACACACCCAATCCCGGAGCTCCAAACTTCATCAAGCAAACTTTACTTACAGTGAAACCATACATAGATCGGAATACAGTAATTGTCGGTGACTTTAACACACCACTCTCACCTATGGACAGATCAACAAGGCAAAAACTCAACAGAGAAACCTTAGAACTGAACAGCTATATAGACCAACTAGATCTAAAAGACATCTGCAGAATATTCCACCCAGCAACAACACAATATACGTTTTTCTCAGCAGCACATGGAACATTTTCCAAAATAGATCACATCTTAGGCCATAAAACAAACCTGGACAGATTCAGAAACACAGAAATTATTCCATGCACACTCTCAGACCACAAAGGCATCAAACTTGAACGGAACACACACCTCCACCAACGAAAACCCTGTAACTCATGGAGACTGAACAACACATTGTTGAACCATCAATGGGTCATCGAAGAGATCAGAACCGAAATCCAACAGTTTATGAAATTTAACAGTAAGGAGCACACAAAATACCAACTCCTTTGGGACACAGCAAAGGCAGTACTCAGAGGAAAATTTATAGCGCTGAGTGCCTACAACAACAAGTTGGAAAAATTGCAAACCAACAAGTTAATGTCCCACCTTAAGCTCCTGGAAAAAGAGCAACAAACCAACCCTAATCCCAGTAGCAGAAAGCAAATAATTAAAATCAAAGCCGAATTAAATGATTTGGAATCCAAAAAAACTATAGAAAGAATCAACAAAACAAGGAGTTGGTTCTTTGAAAGAATTAACAAAATTGACAAGCCCTTAGCAAATCTTACCAAAAAAAGAAGAGAGCATATCGAAATAAACAAAATCACACATGAAAATGGTAATATCACGACAGAAATTACCAAGATCCAGAATATCATGAGGGAATACTTCTCAAACCTTTATGCCAACAAATTTGAGAACCTAGATGAAATGGATGAATTCCTATCCAATATTAACATACCCACACTGAAACAAGAAGAACTAAGCCAACTCAACAGGCCTATTTCAAGCTCTGAATTAAAAATGGCAATTAGAGAACTTCCACCTAAGAAAAGGCCAGGGCCAGGAGGGTTCACAGCTGAATTCTATAAGGTCTTCAAAGCAGAGCTCACACCAATACTCCTCAAGCTCTTCAACGAAATTGAAAATGAAGGTTCCTTACCAAACTCATTCTATGAAGCCAGTATAACCCTCATCCCCAAACCAGACAGAGATTCATCAAAGAAAGAGAACTATAGACCTATATCTTTGATGAACATCGATGCAAAACTTCTCAACAAAATACTGGCCAACCGTCTACAACAACTCATCAAAAAAATTATACACTATGATCAAACTGGATTCATCACAGGGAGGCAAAGGTGGAGCAACATACGCAAATCAATTAATATAATTCAACACATCAACAGGAGCAAGGACAAAAATCACATGATTGTCTCAATAGACGCGGAAAAGGCATTTGACAAGATCCAACACCCCTTCATGTTAAAAGCTCTGGAGAAACTAGGAATCCATGGAACATTCCTCAATGTAATAAAGGCTGTGTATGAGAAATCTACTGCTAGTATTACACTTAATGTTGAAAATCTAAAGCCATTCCCTCTAAAATCAGGAACGAGACAAGGATGCCCCCTCTCTCCACTACTCTTTAACAAAGTAGTAGAATTCCTAGCCAGTGCAATAAGGCAAGAAGCAAGCATAAAGGGGATCCAAGTAGGGAAAGAGGAAATAAAACTATCCCTCTTTGCAGATGACATGATTCTGTATTTAAAGAATCCTATAGACTCTACTCCCAAGCTCCTTGAGCTGATTCAAAGCTTTGGAAGTGTAGCAGGCTATAAAATCAACCCTCAAAAATCAACTGCCTGCCTTTATGCCAACAGTGAGAGGAACGAGGCAATAATCAGGAAAGAAACTCCTTTCACAATAGCCTCAAAGAAAATAAAGTACCTAGGAATTAGCTTAACTAAGAATGTAAAGGACCTTTTTGATGAAAACTTTAAAACCCTAAAAAAGGAAATTAAAGCAGAACTAAGGAAATGGAAAACCTCCCGTGCTCCTGGATTGGAAGAATCAACATTGTGAAAATGACAATCTTGCCAAGAGCTATCTACAAATTCAATGCAATATTCATCAAAACCTCCCTTGCCATAATCCCTCATCACAACCTCACAGTTTTTCAACATCTGACTCCACTTTGATGCTGACAGAAGTGTTTTCCCGGAAAGAAAACAACTACACAACTTGATCCAGGAGCTCTTGCAGGCACTGAAGAAGGCTGGATTGGAATTATCACCTGAGGAGAAAACTTTTCTGAATGGCTATGGAGGTGAAAACTTGTGTGGATCAATTTGATAAAACAGGAATTGTGGAGTGGGTTCATGTGTTACCCACAGAAGAGAATTTCCTGTTGCTCTTCCAGTGCCAGCAACTGAAGTCCTATGAGAAATTAATGAAGACTTGGATTCTTCATAGAAACTGAGGAGATGAAGAGCTTTCCAAAGAACCTGCTACAAAAAGGAAACAGTTGCTGACACAGAACTAGCTGAGTACACAGAGCTAATGCTAGAAGTGGTTCAAATGATGATGGTAAGATAGAACTGACTGACATGGCCAGGTTTCTACCATTATAAGTGGATTTTCTTAAATTTCAGGGAGTCAAAATATGTGTGAGACAGAGCAACAAGGCTTTTGACTTCTATAACCAATTCTCTAAGCAGGATCACAATGAATACACAGATGAAAATGAACTGGAGGCTTTACTGAAAGATCTCTGTGATAGGAATAAACAGAATCTGTATATTAATAATATTGCAACGTTCAAGAAGGTCATAATTGGTCAGGAGTTTGGCCTAGTGGTAGAGTGCTTGCCTGGCATGCATGAAGACCTAGATTCGATTCCACAGTACCACATACATAGAAAAAGCCGGAAGTGGTGCTGTGGTTCAAGTGGTAGAGCTCTAGCCTGGAGAAAGTCCAAGGACAGTTCTCAAGCCCTAAGTTAAAGCCTGGGATTGGCAAAAAAATGGCTTTGTCAAGAAGCTGTATCCATATTTGTGTGTATGTGTGTGTGTGTGTATAGTTACTTACATATACTTGTTTTCATATGTATATATATGTATATACAAATATACTTATTTCCATATATTCAGTTGGAAATTAATATTTTTCCAAGTAATTCATCAGAATTAATCTCTAAAAGTCTAACTTCTGATGTGTAAATGCACATTTGTCACTGAATGAGACAATAATCATGACAAATCCATCATTCTTAGGCAATCCTCTGACTATTCCATAAACTATTTCAAAGCTACATTCCCAGCTATTAAGAGAAATGACCTTTTATATCTAAAATATCACAGTATCAATACATCAATAAAGAATCATTTGTAGCTTTTTCAGGAATTAGCTTTTTTTTTCAGGCATTAGCAGGAACCCTAGATAGTTTGCTAATCGTTTGATATCCAATGGTTGCCTCAAGTCGATTTGGTATCAAGGGATGACAACAGCAGAGGAGCCAAAAAAATCTGTCTTACTTGACACTGACATTTCTGACATATCTACTGTCAGCAAGCATGATGTTTTTTTCATTTTCTAAACCATTTCATAGGTGTCAAATTATACTAATTCTCATAAACTGCTGTCTTATGTCATGTCTTGTATGTCATCTCCAATTAAATTTATGATGGAAAAGATCCTAGTGTCTGGTTTTCACAGTTTCTGGACTTTCTTTCTGTGTAGAACTGTTCATTTCCACCGTGGTTGTCTGCAACCTCTGAAAACATTTCTTTCTAGTTCATAACAACTATACTTTTTGCCAGTCCTAAGACTTGAACTCAGGGCATGGGCACAGTCTCTGAGCTGCTTTTGGTCAAGGCTAGCACTCTACCAAGTGAGCCACAGCAACACTTCTGGCTTTTTCTGAATAGTTTGTTGGATGTAAGAGTCTCATGGACCTTCCTGCCTGGGCTGGCTTTGAACCGTGATCCTGAGGTCTCAGCCTCCTAAGTAGCTAGGATTACAGCCTCCAGCACCTGACTAACAATCCTATTTTTTACTATATAACTAAATTTGAATGCAAAATTCAGAGCATCCTGGTGACTGAATGTTCTATCACCAATACTTTAGTGGATTCTCTATTTCACACTGAGATTGGCATGCAAGATAGCTCTATTTCTATCTTATCTAACCAAAGATTCCCAAACTTCCCTTGGCCCACATCTAAGTGACAGTTCCTCTAGCTCCAAATGGAGCTAAAATATCCTATCCTGGTTGTAGTTGAGTTGTAATGGTTGATGGCTGTAAGTCCTTTGATTGAGAAGCAGGGAACAATGACAAATGTCTGTGAACTGTATCATTACTGCCAGAGTTAATGATGAATATTCCATTTTTATTGTTATAAAAAATAAGAAAAAATGTGAAAAGTTTCACAAGAGACCTCTGAAGTCTCTAGGGACCCCACAGACAGGAAGGGAGTCCCCAGTCCTTGTCAGTATGCCTCCACCACAAACTACAGCTGGTTAACTTTTCCTGAAGGCTTCGGAATGGTGGATGGAGTTAGTCAATTGGCAGAGGGCTTCCAGCTTGGAGATCAAGGGACCAGGGGAACGGGAGGAGGAGAGAGTAGAGAGAAGGAGACTGCCTGTCCTGGTCTACCATATCTTAGAACTCAGGAGCCACAACTTCAAATAGGGCAAGATTTAGCTTTGTTTTGTTTAATTCTATTTTATTGTCAGGGTAATGTATAGAGGCGTTGCAGCTACATGCACAAGGTAGTGGGTACAGTACTTCTCAAACATTGTTACCTCTTCCCATGTTTTTCTCCCACTTTCACTCCCCCCACACCCTCCCAAGTTGTAAAGTTCATTTCCAGAATATTGTCTATGAATATTGCCATTACACTAGGTCACAAAGGATGACTATCCTTTGTCTCATCATCTTGTTTTTCCCCTTCCTTTCCCTGATTCAAACAAACAAATAAACGTATATACAATATACCAGGTAACAAAGTCAGATACAGAAACAGCAGGGGAGAAATCATAAGGAGGGGGTAAAAAGAAAGAAAATAAATAACTTCATATAGTACATTAAAAACAACCACAAAGATAAACCTCATGTTTCCCTATCTTAGAGTTCACTTAGTCTCATCCCATATGGCCATATGAACACAGCTTTTGAGCTACTGTGATCCTCTGCTAGGAAAAATCCCCTACATATATACTAATTATTACAAATGACGGAAGCCATGGAGTCTGTTTCTGTGGATCTGGCTTACTTCACTTACTATGATTTTTTTCCCAAGTCTTTCTATTTCCTTACAAATGGGATGCTGTCATTCTTTCTGATGGCAGCAAAAAATTCCATTGTGTATAAATACGTTCATCTGCTGAGGGACATCTGGGTTGGTTCCATATCTTTGCTATGGTAAATAGTGCTGCAATGAACATTTTGTGCTGGTAGCTTTGGTATGCCCTTGTTTATGGACATTTGTGTTAATGCCCAGGAGTTAGATTGCTGGGTTATAAGGGAGACCTATGTTTAGTCTTTTGAGGAACTGCCATACTGCTTTCCATAGTGGTTAAACGAGTTTGCACTCCCACCAACAGTGTAGTAGTGATCCCTCTTGGCCACATTCCCGCCAGAATCTTTTGTTAGTAGATTTCTTGATCATGGCCATTCTGACTGGAGTGAGGTGGAATCTTAGAGTTGTTTTGATTTGCATTTCTTTTATGACCAGAGATGTTGAGCACTTCTTCATGTGTCTATAGGCCATTTTTATTTCTTCTTCAGGGAAGACTCTCTTTAAGTCTTTAGCCCACATTTTAATGGGAAGTTTGTTTCTTTGAGAGATTCAATTTTTTCAGCTGTAGATATATTTTATTTTTTAAATAAATATTTTTTATTATTTATTCATTCATTCCTATGTATTTTTTTTTGCTAGTCGTGGGCTTGAGCTCAAGGCATGAGCACTGTCCTTGGACTTTCTCAAGGTTAGAGCTCTACCACTTGAGCCTCAGCACCATTTCTGGCTTTTTTCTATGTATGTGGTACCGACGAATCGAACGCGGGTCTTCATGCATGCTAGGCAAGCACTCTACCACTAGGCCAAACTCCCAGCCCCTGTAGATACATTTTAGATATGAGTCCCTTCTCTGTTGTATGGCTAGTGTAGATCTTCTCCCATTCTGTGAGCTTTCTATTTAACTTACTAGCTATGTCCTTGGCCATACAGAAGCTCTGCAGTTTAATTCAGTGTCATTTGTCCAAACTTTCTTTAAGTTGTTGTGATTCTGGGTCTTTATGAAGAAAGTTTCCACCTGTGCTAAGGAGCCCTAGAGTTTCTCCTATCCTTCTTGTAAAATTTTCAGGGTATCTGCTTATACCACCAGGTCTTTGATCTATGTGGAAATAATTCTGGTGTAGGGTTACATATAAGAATCTAACTTTAGTTTCCTACAAGTGTCTAATCAATTCTGCTAGTGCCATTTGTTGAAGAGGCTGTCTTTCTTCCATTCTATTTTTTTTGGTTCCGTTATTGAACAGCATGTGGCTATAAGCCTGTGGGTTAATTTCTGGGTAGTTCTATTCCACTGGTCCTCACTCAGGCTTGTTCTTGTGCCAGTACCAAGCGGGTTTTTATTGCTATAGCTCTGTAATAAAGTCTGAAGTTTTGTACTGATATTCTCCCAATGCTATTCTTTCTACTAAGGATTGTTTTTGCTAATCTAGATCTTTTATTATTCCATATGAATTTGTGATTGCTTCCTCTCCTTCATTAAAGAATGACATTGGGATACCGGTGGCATTGCATTTAATTTGTAGATAGCCTTTGGCAGGGTTGTCAGAGCCCTGTTTCATCTTGTGACCTTCACATGGCAACCTCTGGTGCCATCCATTTATATCATCCTTAGTGACAATTGTACGGATCTTTGTAACTTATTTTTGTGCTTCATTTTCTTTTAAACTCCTTTTCTGCACATAAGTTTGCAAACAACTCAACAGAAAATGACTCCATCCCTGGGATTTATATTTCATTATTTTGGTGGTGGTGGTGGTCATGAGTCTTAAACTCTGGGCCTGGGCACTGTCCCTGAGCTCTTCAGCTCAAAATTAGTGCTCTACCACTTAAGACACAGCACCACTTCCATGGCATTTTATAATCTAGAGTCCTAGATGAAATCACAGCCCTGAAGGCATGGAGAAGAAGATCCGACACATGTTTTACCACTTGTGTTATTTACCTTGATGCCATACTGCAGATGCAGAGCTAGAGGGCAGAGCAGGCTCTCTCAAGGACAGGGGAGGAGGCTGGTGATGCATCCCGGTGCCATCCAGGTAACAAGAATCCACAGAAACTGAAGATCCATTTATACACCTGCCTGACACGGCAGGCTCAGTCTCCAGCTAAATTGACAGCTCTGTGAATGCTGCAGAAATGTCCCCTGTGGCTCTGATGCTGCTTCTCCTCCAGCTTCTGCTCTGTGTCAGTTCCTCTGAAGATGACAGATAGTTTGATCCAGACAAATGTTGGCACAAACCAAGGGAGATATAGTCGATTGCTGGCTCTCCCCATCCCAACCCCTACCCCTTTATACTTTGGAATTCGAATGAGACAAGAATGACTCTTCCCTGAATCAACAAGGCCCTCCTGTAAGTGATTTCATGGTTTCTTTTTATCATTATCTATTTGGTTATCAATAAGAGGACAGGAGAGTTTGGATGTTCTCTGGATCTTCTTACACTGCATTTACCACAACAGCTCTCCTTTTATTTCAGGTTTTTCTGATGACATGTTTTCCTCCCAAGAGGCAGACAACTTTCTGTCTTGTCCTCCATTCCACTCTCCTTCCCAAGACTGTCCCAGCATTCGAGGTGTATTATATATAGCCTTCTGTATTGACTGCTGGGATATTTTCCTACCTGCGTAGGAATTACTTTTCTAGAGTCTTCCACTGTAGAGTTTCCTTATGGTGGCTTTAATATCTTTGTTCCTCAGGTTGTAGATGAAGGGGTTCAACATAGGGGTGACCACAGTGTACATCACCGAGGCCACTTTCCCCTCTTTGAAAAAATGGAATACAACTGACTCCAGATACATACCAACAGCTCTTCCATAAAATAGACAGACGACTGACAGGTGAGCCCCACATGTAGAGGAAGCTTTGGACTTCCCCCCAGATGATGTGATTTGCAAAATAGAGGATGTTATCTTACAGTAAGAAAGTAGGCTTCCTGAAATGGGTAGAAAGCCAAATAGGGCAGCAACCAAATAGGTGAGTAGGCTTTTGGCAACAGTGTCAGAACAGTCCAGATGAAGGATCTGTGCAGGCTCACAACAGAAGCCTGAAATTTCTACTTGTTTGATGTAAGTAAACTGGAACACGAACAAATTATGCAACTGGGAGTCCAAGAGACTAACACAAAATGAGGCCAGAACCAGAAAGATACAGAACCGAGGGGGGGTTCATGAGGACAGAGTAATATAAGGGGTGACAGATGGCCACGTACCTGTTGTAGGCCATCACTGTCAGAAGCATGTCATCCATGCAGTCAAAAATGATAACAAGACACATCTGTGTATAATAAGATCTATTATACAAAAAAATTGATAAATCAAAAAGTTGGTTCTTTGAAAGATTCAACAAAATTGACAGACCCTTGGCAAGATTAATCAAAAAAAGGAAAGGGGTGACTCAAATAAACAAGATTAAAGACCCCAAGGGAACAATCACAACTGATTCCCAAGAAATCCAGTCCATAATGAATAGGTACTACTAGGGCCTATATTGAAAGAAACAAGAAAAACTAGTAGAAATGAATAACTTCTTAAATAAATATAGGCTACCCACACTGAACAACAATGAGGTAAACAAATTGAACAGACCAATTTCTTACAAGGAAATTGTGGAAGCAATCAGGGAAATGCCAACCAAAAAAGCCCAGGTCTAGATGGTTTCACTGTGGAATTCTACAAGACATTTAAAGATGAAATATCACCTATACTTTTGAAGCTCTTCCGAGAAATAGAAACAGAAGGAGCAATACCAAATTCATTTTATGAAACTAATATTACTCTCATCCCCAAACCAGGGAAAGACCCAACAAAAACAAGAAAACTACAGACCTATCTCTCTAATGAACACAGATGCAAAACTCCTCAATAAAATTTAAGGGTAAGAATCATACGATAATTTCTCTGCATGCGGAGAAGACATTTGACAAAATACAACATCCATTCATATTGAAAGCTCTAGAAAAAATAGGAATAAGAGGTACATTCCTCAAAATAGTGAAACCCATATATGAAAAACCTACAGCCAGTATTATACTAAATGGTGAAAGACTGGAACCATTCACCTTAAAATCAGGAACTAGACAGGGATGTACACTCTCTCCATTTCTCTTCAATATAGTGCTGGAACGCTTAGCCAGAGCAATAAGACAAGAAAAGGACATCAAAGGGATCCACATAGGGAAAGAAGAAATTAAACTATCCTTATTCACAGACGACATGATCCTCTACTTGAGTGACCCAACAAACTCCACTCCCAAACTACTAGAATTAATAAACCACTTTAGCAAAGTGGCAGGATACAAAATCAACTTTCAGAAGTCAGTAGCCTTCTTGTACACCAACAATACACAAACAGAAGGCCAAATCAAGAAAATGATCCCATTCACAATAGCCCCCAAAAGAATAAAATACTTAGGAATATACTTAACCAAAGAAGTAAAGGAATTATTCAATGAAAATTATAAAAGCCTAATGAAAGAAATTAAAGAGGACACTAGGAAACGGAAAGACATCCCATGCTCATGGCTAGGGAGAATCAACATAGTGAAAATGGCTATACTGCCAAAACTGACACGCAAATTCAATGCAATCCCCATCAAAATAACAAAGACATTCTTTATGGAAATTGAAGTTATAATGCAAAGATTCATATGGAACAAGAAAAGACCTAGAATAGCCAAAAAATTCTAGGCAAAAAGAGCAAAGCTGGTGGTATTACAATACCAGATTTCAAACTCTACTATAGAGCCATAGTAACAAAAACTGCTTGGTACTGGCAAAAAACAGACCAGAAGATCAGTGGAACAGAATAGAAGACCCAGAAATAGAACCATATCCCTATAGGCAACTTGTATTTGACAAAGGAGCCAAAGATATACAATGGAACAAACACAGTTTATTCAATTACTGGTGCTGGAAAAACTGGGCAGCCACATGCAGAAAACTAAAAATTGACCCTAGCCTTTCGCCATGCACAAGCATTAAATCAAAGTGGATCAAAGACCTCTATGTCAGACTGGAAACCATGAAATTGCTACATGATAATGTAGGAGAGACACTGGAACTAATAGGCACAGGCAACAGATTCCTGAACAGAATCCCAGGGTCACAACAGAGTGGAGAGAGACTCGATAAATGGGACTACCTAAAAATAAAAAGTTTCTGTACAGATAAAAACATAGTTGCAAAAGTAGAGAGACAGCCAACCAACTGGGAAAAGATATTCACCAACAATATATCTGACAAATGCATAATATCCAGTATCTACAGGGAACTCAAGAAACTAATCCCCAAGCCTGGATAGATTTTGAATATAATCCTAGTTACTCAGAAGGCTGCGATGTGAGGATCATCATTTGAAACCATGATTATCCTATCTCCAATTAACTACTTAAAAGCAGGAGAGCCATGGCTCAAGTGGTAGAGTGCTATCCCTTAATGACAAAACTCAGCAAACAATGCCCAGGCCCTGAATTAAAGTCTTAGGAACAACAAGAGATGGGGGGGGGGGAATAAATATCCACCAAAGGATTTGAGCTCTGCTGTAGGCACAGTTTGTATATGACATTTGCATCTTTCATTTCTGTATTTATTTTAATAGCCCACATTCTTTCATACCCATTTACATTTTAGCAAATACATTCAAGAAAATATGGCTGTGTCAAGTATACATGCCTTTGACATTAATTACTACCAGTAAAATGTATCTCCACAAGCTTTTCTGTTTTGCACACTGAAAGGGCAGTCACTTTTTAAGACTTTCTTTATTCCAGTTTACTTTATATTGTCAGTCTATTCCCTCATCTAATCCTTCATCATTGGCTGAATGTCATTGGCATTTTGGTAATGCCAATATCTAATTTTCATACATAGTTTTATTCATTTCATCTCTTCTTTGTTTTTTCTTCCTTTCGGTTAGTTTGGAAATATGTTTATTAACCTTCTGTATATTTTCCAATGGCCAACTTTGGGTGTCCTCCTTTGTATTATTCTTTTTTATTAATTTTCACTCTGAACTTTATTACTTCAATCTACTTCTCAATTTGAAGATATGGTTGTGCTTATGCTTGTTTCAGGGATTAAGATGTGTCTTTACCTGTTGATTTGAAATATTTCTATTTTTAATGTAAGCACTCAGCTGTAAATATTTCTCTTTCCTGTATTCCAATAGTCCTAGTGTTTTATTTGGTTCTATGATTTTTTGGTGGATCATGGGGCTTGAACTCAGCCTGGGCACAGTCCCTGAGTTCTTCAGCTTAAGGCTACCCACCTACCGTTGAGCAAATCACCACTTCCCATTTTCTAGAGGTTAATTGGAGATAAGAATCTCAGGTCCTTTTGTGCCTGGGTGGGCTTTGAACCTTGATCCTCAGATCTTAGCTAGGATTACAGACATGAGCCACCTGCCTGGCTTGGTTCTATGATTTCCTTAATTGCGTCTGTGATTTCTTCATTGACTCACTAACTATTCAAAAGTGTATTGTCCTTGGGCCAGGAGTTTGGCCTAGTGGTAGAGTGTATGCACGAAGACCTGGGTTCAATTCCTTGGTACCACATACATAGAAAAAAGCCAGAAGTGGTGCTGAGACTCAAGTGGTAGAGCTCTAGCCTTGAGTAAGTCCAAGGACAGTCTCAGGCCAGGAGCTCAAGCCCAGGACAGGCAAAAAAATATGATGGTCTCTCAACCCTTGAGGTTAAGCACGACTAGGGTTCAGGTAGCTAAATGAAATGCCTTACTAAATAGTTCAACAGATGATGATAATGATGGTGATAACTATATTTTTATTTAATAAATTCCTACACAATGTGGGTATTATCCATTCTGCTATTTTCCCCCAGCTGAGTACACTAAAAACTGAGCACCATTAGAAATCCAGTCTGCTCAGTTTATAACTCTGAGCTGATGATGAAAAATAGCTTTGAACTACAAGCCTATATATTGAGTTCTCCATGAATTATATATATATATGTATATATATACATATATATATATTGCCTTGTCCTAGAGCTTGAACTCAGGGCATGGACACTGTCCCTGAGCTTCTTTTATTCAACTCTAGTACTTTAACATTTGAGCCACAGCTCTGCTTCTAACTACTTTGGTAATACATTGGAGAGAAGAATCTCATGGACTCCTCAGTTGATGAGTGGATCAACAAGATGTGGTATTTATACACAATGGAATTCTATGCTGCTGTCAGAAAGAATTACATCGCCCCATTTGTAAGGAAATGGAAAGACTTAGAAAAAATCATATTAATTGAAGTAATCCAGACTCAAAGAAACATAGGCTCAATGGTTTCCCTCATTTGTCATAATCAGTAGAAACCTTGGACTCTCCTAGCAGAGATCTACAAGAGAACAAAACCTAGATATGTAAGGCCATGACACTAAATGAAAGACCTCCAGGATACAGAAACAAAAGCCACATAATGAGTGATTGTTGTCCTGAATGTACTGTTATCTCTCATCTCTTTTGCTGTCCCTTAGCTATCTCATATTGTTACAGTATTTCACCTGGTTGTCTGATATATTGTACATATGTGTATTTGGTTATTTGAAGTCAGATAGGGAAGGGGGGAAACCAAGATGGGGGCGGGGCTGGGGGAAGGGAAATGGGGACCAAGACATGAGAAAGAGTATCAATGTATGTGAAGTAATGCACTTTCTATCTGGTGAATATAATGTAACCCTTCTATTAATTACAATAAAAATATACGAAAAAAAAGAATCTCATATACTTTTCTGCCTGAACTTTGAATGTTGATTCTCACATCTCAGCCTCCTGAGTAGCTATGACTACTGACAAGGGTACCTGGCTCCTAGTTATCATTTTTTAATAATGACAGATTTCCCTACTATATGTTACTATGAACTAAATTCTGATTTAGAACATTCGACTCTGTGTGGTACAGGATTTCAGTCAAATGCTCTGGGTACCACATACTTCTGAGAAGCAATCTAAATACAACACATTTGCTGGCATACTGAAGATCACACAAGTTTAATTAGTGAATTCTAGGAAAACATTTATTTTTTGCTAGTCGTGGGGCTTGAACTCAGGGCCTGGGCACTGTCCTTGGACTATTCTCAAAGCTAGAGCAATACCACTTGAGCCACAACACCACTTCCAGCTTTTTTTCTATGTATGTGGTACCGAGGAATTGAACCCAGGTCTTCATGCATGCTGGGAAGCACTCTACCACTAGGCAAAACTTCCAGCCAATGAACACCTTTTATGTATTCCTGCACTAGAGCTTAAATTTAGAGCCTCGTGCTCTCACTTGTCTTTCTTGCTCAAAGCAAGGACTTTATCACTTCAGCCACAACTCCACTTCTGGTTTTTTACTCATTAATTAAAGATAAAAGTCTCATGGATTTTTCTGCCCAAGCTGACCTTAAATCAAGATACTCAAATCTCAGCCTCCGGAGTAGCTAGGATTACAGGTGTAAACCACCAGCACCTGGAATGAATGCACATGGAAAAGCTAGTTATTGCCAGGCACTAGTGGCTCACATCTATAATTCTAGTTATTCAGAAGGGTGAGATTTGAGGACTGCAGTTCAAACCCAGCCTGGACAGGAAATTCCATGATATTCTTATCTCCAAATAACCACTGAGAAATGGAATTGGAGCTGTGGCACAAGTGGTAGAATGCCCACTTGGACAAAGCCCAGCCCCTGAGTGCTGGCACAAATAAAAAAAAAGAAGCTAGTTGTCTACAGCAATAGGATGGACCATTGAGAGTGAACTATTACGGGAATTGTTTGTGATACAATTTTATATAATCATTGAATGACATTGGAGTTATAAATATATTGCACTCAGTTTGGCCTTGAGATATCTGAAGCTCACAGAGGAACTGAGTGGCTCAAATTCTCAAACTTTAGAACCAATCTAAGCTGAGTGCCAGGAGCTCATGCTGTAATCCTAGCTTCTCCAGAGGCTGAGATCTAAGGACTGAAATTCAAACCTAGCCCAAACAAGAAAATCTATGAGACTCTTCTCTCCAATTAACCACCAAAGCTCTGAAAACAGAGCTGTGTCTCAAGTGGTAGGTCTCTAGGCTTGAGTAAAATAACACAAGGAGAGCATTGCGGTCCTGAAAGCAAGCCCCAGGTCCAGCAAAAAAGAAAAAAAGGTATATATGAGTAAAATTCTGTTCATGAATCTTACATTCATTCTATCACCTGTAAAAACTATCGTATGTACAGAGTTCACTCCACTTTTTGTTTAGATGGGAACAATACCATTTTCCTATTTAACATGACGTTTCCCTACATATTAAGTGGAAAACAGAAGTAAAAAGAAGCAAAACTTTAGTTAATACACACTGAAATTGTTGGTAATTAGCCCCAGATAGCACTCATTTAGATACCTGAATGCAGGTGTAAAGCTAAAACAAGCTTCATTTTCCATATGCCAGTCCTGGAGCTTGAACTTGGGGTCTGGGTGCTATCCCTGAGCTTTTTCACTCAAGGATACCAATTGAGCCACACCTCCACTTCCTGCTTTTGGTAGTTCTTTGGCTATAAGAATCTTACAAACTTTTTTGCCCCAGCTGCCTTCAAAACATGATCCACAGATTTCCTGAGTAGCCTCCTGACAAAAGGAATAGCAAGAAGCTGAAACATGTTTTGTCAGGGTGGGGGAGGTCAAGGTTAGGCAAATAAATGGAAGCAGTCATAATTGCAAGGTACAGATGTGAAAATGGAACCAGGTAACCTGAGGGGATGCCATAGAGTTGGCAGAGATGGAAGAAAAAACTGGAAGTGGTGGCATGGGAAGAGATGCTTTGTTCTCATACACTGACTTGTTGAAGTCAAGATCTTTGGACATCCTCTTAAGGCTAAAAATACTACTACTAATAATATACAATGCATGATATGTAATGCTACATAATAATAGAGGATTGTATATATTTGTTATTGATTAATCTATATCCTATATCTATATCTAATATAATTGATTACATTTCTTTTGATGAAAGCAGGGTATCTGTATATTTTTTAATTCTCTCTATATAGGCTTTTCTGCTGTCTTCCTCTTTTGTGCTTCCCACTGGTTTTCCTCTCTTTCTTTCCCCACAGAATAGACTTTCCTGTTTTCTTTTGGTTTGTTTGTTTATTTATTTTTGTTTTTGAGCGGGCCCTGGGCTTAAACTCAGAGCCTGTGCTGTGTCCCTGAGCTTTTCTGCTCAAGGCTAGTGTTTAGCACTTGAACCACACCTCCATTTTCTTTTCTTTCTTTCTTTCCTTTTTAAGTGGGAAAAAGTTGTACATTTATAATTAGCCAGCTGGATGCAGTTTAGATGATTTCAATTTTGTTGGCAACATCTAAAGCATCATAATCAGGAACCAGTCGCACATATGTCTTCTCTCTGTCAGATCTGATCAGGGTATTGACCTTAGCCACATCAAAGTCACAGAGCTTCTCGCAGTCTGCTTGATTTGATGCTTGTTGGCCTTGACACCCACAGTGAACACAAATGTGTTATTGTTTTCTATCGTCTTCACGGATGACTCAGTGGTCAAGGACACCTGATAGTTGCATACAATTATTTTCCTCAGAGCACTCTTCCAGGGATATTTGTGCGGTCTCCCCAGCAGCCTGAAAGTGGGTTAAGTGTGTACCTTCTTTTTTTGTGGCTTGGACACCTTTCAGCACTGCCTTCTTGCCTTCAATGCCTTTTCCTTCCTTGGCTTCAGCTTTAGAAAGGGCAGGAGCTCCCTTCTTCATGTTCAGTGCCACCTTGGTGAAAAGGAGATCCATTTTCTTTCCTGTCTTTACTGATTCTTCTCGTTCATAGAGACATCTTGTCCTGACTCTTCCTTGAAAAGACAACATGCTAAGCCCCAATGGCTCACATTTATATTCATACCTGGTAAATAACATATAATACATCATGCATGATTTATAGAATATAATGTATAATGTATATAATATATGCAGTATAACACAGAGTGTATATTATATGATCTATGGTATGCATTACATAGAAATTTATAGTCTATAGATATAATGTATAATGTTCTATATCATATCTGTATTAAAAGTAATGAAATTATTTTAATATAAAATGTTAATAAAATTGCATTTATCACATACAAATGATTCTGTTATATAATTTATGTTTTATAATATAAATATAAAAAAGTATATGATCTAATTATAACATGCACTATATATTCCATACATAACATAGTGCTTTAAATGCTAAAATAAATATAAAGAAAATAAAGCTGAACAGAACCACGCCAGCGAACGGCGGAAGCAGCGGAACCCAGACGCGGAACCAGAACAGCAAGCAGGGGAACCCAGACGTAGAACACAGGTGGCGGCGGAGACCCGAGGGGAGTGAAAGACTCCCCACCACCATGGAGCACCCGCAGACGAACGCAGAGGCGTGAGTAATACAGCGCGTCCCCAAACACATCGGGAAAGCGGAGCGGGTGCCAAGCAATAGAACTTAACTCAGACCCCAACACCCTGCCCGAGAAAGACTGGCGGGAGCAGGGGGGCAAGGAATTTAGAATCCTGTCCCTCCCCTCAACAGCCCCCTCCCTCAGGCCATTGACTGGAGATTGACAGGTGGGCTACTCATAAGAGCCAGCACCCCACCAAGGGAGGCAGGGCTGCCCCAACTCCCACCCGCCCAACGGGCTCAACCCCCAGCCCTCTGACTGGAGAATGACAAGCGGGCAGACCCTAAGACTCAGCACCCCACCAGGGGAGGCAGAGCTGTCCCAGCTCCCACCCAACCACCAGGCTCCTCTCCCAGGCCACTGGATCTGGAGAGTGGAGTACTTTGGGACCCTACCTTACAAAAGTGGGTAGGGGGTGTGGGTAAATAGGAGCCAGCATCTGCCCCCCCTCAATTCTCGAGCGGGGCATCCTCCAGCTGGGAATCCTGAGCAAGACACCACCGAGGCCCCCCCCCCACAGTCACAGACTCTGACAAAGCAGTGGAAACACAGCAGGAATCTGAAGGGCCAACCAGCAGCCAAGCTCCCCTTCTGAGAACCAAAAAGGCGCGGCTCCACCCTTGGAGCCCATGTCCCCAGCTGGGCCCCGCCCCTGGGAACAGAGGGGCCTCCTTCTGGTCCTGCAGAGAGCTCCTGAAACTCTCAATCCCCAGACCCTTGGCTTGGGGCCGCCCCTGGAAGCAGCACAGGAAAACGTCCGCCAACCACGCTAAGTCAGAAGCTTGCAGATCAAACGCATGGTCCCCTGTGAGGCCACTGGCTGGGCTAAGAGGTAGTCGCGCAGCAACACATAAGTTTTATTCTAACACTTTCCAAACATTGTACTCAAATACTCTACCTACTTACCCCCTGACCTCTCTCATTCTATTTTTCTATCTCTGGACCTCTGCTCCTCTTTCAACCCTTATACTGCATGGATCTACACTTGATGGCTGTTGAGCAACATTGTATATCTAGGTGTTTAATCATTCTCTAGGCTCAGAGGGACTTAAAGACAATAGAGATTGGATTGAGAGGCTCATTGTTTTGGATATAAATCACTTATCAGTGAATAATTAGACTAGTCGGTAACTGCACAAAAAGAAAGAGTGATAACACCAATCAAAACTTGTGAACATCTAGAGTCTGCCAGCTACAGAGGCTTGGTTGGTTATATCTGAAAAACTATAATCGTGTTTAGTATTAATCTTGCTCCCATTTTCAAATGGGCAGAACAAGAAACTCAAGAAAAATGTCAAATCAAGAAACAACATCTCCCACCTCCCCCACCCAATGTAAACAGCCAGTGGAACATTCATTGGCAAACCTAGAGGAGAGTCTTCCAAGTGCTGTACAAATGCAATTAATAAACATCATTAATGAAAAATGTGAAAATATAAATAAAGAGATAAGGGAGGAAGCCATAGCTGAACAAGAGGAAACCATAAACAAGGTGATAAGTAAAAAAGAAGAAGCCATAAAGGAAGCCATAATAAAGGCTGTTCAAAGAAAGATGGATGAATTCATAGAATCCACAAATAAAAAGGTGACCGAACTCCATCAAATGTTCAAAGAAAATAAACCTACTGAGCTAACCACTCAAATGGAAATCAAGGAGCTAAAGAAATCCATACATGATCTAAAAGAAGAGATGCAAGGCATCAAAAATGAGCAATTGGTAGCAAGGGAGATGAAAAATAAAGTAGATAGCTTTGATAGCAGGTTAGACAATGCAGAGGAGAGAATTTCCGGGGCTGAAGATAATTTAGTTATTATAGAGAAAGAACAGAAAATGAGTCAATCCAAATCTAGGAAAAATGAGAGAGCGCTTCAGGAGATCCAAGATACAATTAGTAAGCCTAATTTAAGGCTAACTGGTATTGAGGAGGGTCTGGAGAAAGAGGTCAATGGTATTGGAAATATACTTCAGGGAATCATCTCAGAGAATTTCCCAAATATCCAGAAGGGCAGACCCATCCAGATACAAGAAGCTTTTAGAACCCCAAAAAGACCTGACCAGAAAAGAACATCTCACCGCCACATCGTAATGCGAACTGGATCAGTAGAAAACAAACAAAGGATCCTAAAGGCAGCCAGGGAAAAGGGTTCAGTAACCTATGAAGGAAAACCAAACAGAATAACCCCAGATTACTCAGCAAAGACCATGCAAGCAAGAAGTGACTGGAAGTATATATGTCATGCCCTTAAGTCAAATAACTACCAACCAAGAATCCTGTACCCAGCTAAGCTCTCATTCATAACTGAGGGAACAATAAAAACATTCCATTCCAGGGAAAAGCTGCAACAAAATGTCGCAACAAAACCAACACTACAGAGAATTCTGAAAGATGTTCTATACATAGAAAACCAAAATAAAGGCAATATAGGGAAAGAAATGGCACCTAAACAGCATACCACCTAAGGACCACAAGAACTGTCAAGACACAGGCCCAAATAAAAGCTTTTAAAAATGGTAGGCCCTAATAAATATCTCTCAATCCTAACTCTCAATATCAATGGACTCAACTCTCCAATTAAACGGCATAGGCTGTCTAGTTGGATCAAAAAGCAAGAGCCATCGTTCTGCAGTCTTCAAGAGACACATCTTACCCAAAAACACAAGCATCTTTTGAAAGTGAGAGGTTGGAATAAACTCATCAAGCTAACGGCCCCCATAAACAGGCTGGAGTTGCCATCCTCATATCAGAGAAAATAGACTTCAAACCAAAATTAGTAAGAAAAGACAAAGAAGGTTACTACATATTACTAAAGGGATCTTTCCTCCAGGAAGACATAACGATCCTAAATATTTACACACCCAATCCCGGAGCTCCAAAGTTCATCAAGCAAACTTTACTTACACTGAAACCATACATAGATCGAAATACAGTGATTGTCGCTGACTTTAACACACCACTTTCACCTATGTACAGATCAACAAGGCAAAAACTCAACAGAAAAACCTTAGAACTGAACAACTATATAGACCAACTAGATTAACAGACATCTGCAGAATATTCCACTCAGCAACAACACAATATACGTTTTTCTCAGCAGCACATGGAACATTTTCCAAAATAGATCACATCTTAGGCCATAAAACAAACCTGGACAGATTCAGAAACACAGAAATTATTCCATTCACACTCTCAAACCACAAAGGCATCAAATTAGAACTGAACACACATCTCCACCAACGAAAACCCGGTAACTCATGGAGACTGAACAACACATTGTTGAATCACCAACGGGTCATTGAAGAGATCAGAACAGAAATCCAACAGTTTATGAAATTTAACAGTAAGGAGCACACAAAATACCAACTCCTTTGGGACACAGCAAAGGCAGTACTCAGAGGAAAATTTATAGCGCTGAGTGCCTACAACAACAAGTTGGAAAAATTGCAAACCAACAAGTTAATGTCTCACCTTAAGCTCCTGGAAAAAGAGCAACAAACCAACCCTAATCCCAGTAGAAGAAAGCAAATAATTAAAATCAAAGCAGAATTAAATGATTTGGAATCCAAAAAAACTATAGAAATAATCAACAAAACAAGGAGTTGGTTCTTTGAAAGAATTAACAAAATTGGCAAGCCATTAGCAAATCTTACCAAAAAAAGAAGAGAGCATATCGAAATAAACAAAATCGCAGATGAAAATGGTAATATCACGACAGAAATTACCAAGATACAGAATATCATGAGGGAATACTTCTCAAACCTTTATGCCAACAAATTCGAGAACCTAAATGAAATGGATGAATTCCTAGCCCATATTAACATAACCACACTGAACCAAGAAGAGCTAAGCCAACTCAGTAGGCCTATTTCAAGCTCTGAAATACAAATGGCAATTAGAGAACTTCCACCTAAGAAAAGCCCAGGGCCAGGCGGGTTCACAGCTGAATTCTATAAGGTCTTCAAAGCAGAGCTCACACCAATAATCCTCAAGCTCTTCAACGAAATTGAAAATGAAGGTTCCTTACTAAACTCATTCTATGAAGCCAGTATAACCCTCATCCCCAAACCAGACAGAGATTCATCAAAGAAAGAGAACTATAGACCTATATCTTTGATGAACAACGATGCAAAACTTCTCAACAAAATACTGGCCAACCGTCTACAACAACTCATCAAAAAAATTATACACTATGATCAAACTGGATTCATCACAGGGAGGCAAAGCTGGTTCAACATACGCAAATCAATTAATATAATTCAACACATCAACAGGAGCAAGGACAAAAATCACAAGATTGTCTCAATAGACGCGGAAAAGGCATTTGACAAGATCCAACACCCCTTTATGTTAAAAGCTCTGGAGAAACTAGGAATCCATGGAACATTCCTCAATGTAATTAAGGCTGTGTATGAGAAACCTACTGCTAGTATTACATTTAATGTTGAAAATCTAAAGCCATTCCCTCTAAAATCAGGAATGAGACAAGGATGCCCACTCTCTCCACTACTCTTTAACACAGTACTAGAATTCCTAGCCAGTGCAATAAGGCAAGAAGCAAGCATAAAGGGGATCCAAGTAGGGAAAGAGGAAATAAAACTATCCCTCTTTGCAGATGACATGATTCTGTATTTAAAGAATCCTATAGACTCTACTCCCAAGCTCCTTGAGCTGATTCAAACTTTGGAAGAGTAGCAGGCTATAAAATCAACCCTCAAAAATCAACTACCTGTCTACAAATTCAATGCAATACCCATCAACATCCCAATGTCATTCTTTAATGAAATAGAAGAGGCAATCCAAAATTTCATATGGAATAATAAAAGACCCCGTTTAGCAAAAACACTTCTTAGCAGAAAGAACAGCGCTGGAGGAATTTCAATTCCAAACTTTAGACTCTATTACAGAACTATAATTCTCAAAACAGCTTGGTACTGGCACAGCAACAGGCCTGAAGACCAATGGAATAGAACTGAGGACCCAGATATTAAACCACAGACCTATGGCCACCTAATCTTTGACAAGGGAGCCAAAAAAATAGAATGGAAGAAAGACAGCCTCTTCAACAAGTTGTGCTGGCAGAACTGGTTAAGCACCTGCAGAAAACTAAAGTTGGATCCTTCTTTGTCACCTTGCACTAGAATTAACTCCAAATGGATCAAAGACCTGGAGGTAAAAGCTGACACACGGAAAACTCTACAGGAAGGAATAGGAGAAACACTAGGCCTCCTTGGCACATGTTGAAACTTTCTTAATAAGGACCAAGAATCACAACAAATCAGAGAAAGGCTGGATAAGTGGGACTGCATTAAACTGCAGAGCTTTTGTATGGCAAACGACATAGCTTGTAAACTAATCAGGCAGCCTACAGAGTGGGAGAAGATCTTCACCAACCAAACAATCGACAAAGGCCTCATATCTAAAATATATCAACAACTCAAAAAATTGAATCACTCCAACACTAACCTCCAAAGTAACAACCATCCCATTAAAAAATGGGCCAAAGACTTAAAGAGAGTCTTCTCTGAAGAAGAAACAAAAATGGCCTGTAGACCCATGAAGAAATGCTCAACATCTCTGGTCATAAAAGAAATGCAAATCGAAACAACTCTAAGATTCCACCTTACTCCAGATAGAATGGCCAGGATCAGGAAAACGAATGACAACAGATGCTGGAGGGGATGTGGCCAGGAGGAATCACTACTACACTGTTGGTGGGAGTGCAAACTCGTTCAACCACTACGGAAAGCAGTGTGGCAGTGCCTCAAAAGGCTAAACATAGAACTCCTCTATTACCCAGCAATTCCACTACTTGGCATTTACCCAACCACCCAGAAACAAGGACATACTAAACCCACTAGCACAACAATGTTCATTGCAGCACTATTCACCATAGCAAAGATATGGAACCAACCTACATGTCCCTCAGTTGAGGAGTGGATCAACAAGTTGTGGCATTTGTACACAATGGAATTCTATGCTGCTGTCAGAAAGAATGACATCGCCCCATTTGTTAGGAAATGGAAAGACTTAGAAAAAATCATATTAAGTGAAGTAAGCCAGACTCAAAGGAACTTAGGCTCAATGGTTTCCCTCATTCGTCATAACCAGTAGAAACCTTAGGCTCTACTAGCAGAGATTTGCAATAGAGCAAAATCTTGATACATAAGGACATATAATGTGAAGCTAATTGAAAGGACCTCCAGGATAGTGAAACAAAAGCCATATAATGAATGATTGTTGCCCTTAATGTACTATGTTGTCTCTCATCTCCTTTGCTGTCCATTGGTTATCTCGTATTGTTATAGTATCTTACTTTGTTATCTGATTTATTGAATTTATGTGTATTTGGATATTTGGAATTTGATAGGGAAGGGGGGAAAACCATGACCGGTGGGGAGTGTGGGTGGGGAGGGATACGGGTACCAAGATATATGAAAGGGTATCAATGTATGTGAAATAATGCACCTTCTATCTGGCAAATATCATGTAACCCTTTTACTAATTACAATAAAAAATTAGGAAAAAAAAAGAAAATAAAGCTGAGTAGAATGGTAAGACCACCTTATATTGGGGATTTGGGGTTGTTGTATTGTTTTGTTCTGTTTTTTTTGTTGTATTGTTTTGTTCTGTTTTGTTTTTTGTCAGTCCTGGGTCTTGAATTCAGGGCACGGGTATCCTCCTTGAGCTTTCTCAAGGCTAGCACTGTACCACTTGTGCCACAGCACCACTTCCAGTTTTTATCTGTGTATGTGAACCAAGGAATCGAACCCAGGGCTTTGTGCATGCTAGGCCAGCACTCTACCACTTGGCCATACTCCTGGCCCCATCTTATATTATTAAAGAAAATATAAGAAAAAAAATCATGAGCCCGGGAAGAAAAGTCCATGAGGCTTATCCCCAAATAACCACCAGAAAACTGGAAGCAGTGCTGTGACTCAAAGTGGTAGAGTGCTAGCCTTGCACAAAAAAGCTCAGGAACAGTACCCAGGCTGTGAGTTCAAGCCCCACAACTGACCAATTTCTCCCAGCAATTTAAATGTGCATCACTCTTAAGATATAAATATGCATTAACAAACAAAAAATAAATAAATATGCATTAAGTGTTCAGGTAAATATATCTACTTCAGTACAATAGAAATCAAAATTTACATCTCATTTTTTTGCCAGTCCTCAGCTTGAACTCAAGGCCTGAACCCTGTCATTGGACTTTCTCAATGCTAGAGCTCTACCACCTGAGCCTCAGTACCACTTCTGAATTTTTTCTATGGATGTGGTACCGGGAATCAATTCTGGGTCTTTGTGCATGCTAGGCAAGCACTCTATCACTAGGCCAAACTCCCAGCTATTGTCTGTAATTTTTAATGTCACCAGCAGTTGCCAATGTGCATGAGAAGGGAGAAGCATGCATGCAGACACTCAAATGGAAAAGATCAAGATGCCCCTTTAAAATGATAAATAATTGGGGCCAGGGCACAGACTAATGGTAGAGTACTCACCTAGCATACATGGAGACCTGGGTTCAATTCCTCAGTACCAAATACACAGAAAAAGCTGGAAATAGCGCTGTGGCTCAAGTGGCAGACCATTAGCCTTGAATGTCCAAAGACTGTGACAAAGCCCTGAGTTCAAGTCCCAGGATTGGCAAATATGTATCTATGACATACAACCCCTCAGCCTAATTTTAATTATGTTCTAAAATGTGCCAGTGATTAATAGAGATTCACTTCTTGAATATTTATTTGTTAAATATGTCATTTGAAATATGATGTAAAAATCAATGTTAATAAACTCTAATAAAAAATAAGATAAATAATTAGATTTTCATATGAGGAATAACATTCCACTGAACATAGAAACATTAAGAAATGGTGGTTTTAAAAAAATGCAGTGTTAATTGAATACTATGCTGCTGTCAGAAAGAATGACATCACCCCATTTGTAAGGAAATGGAAAGACTTAGAAAAAATCATATTAAGTGAAGTAAGCCAGACTCAAAGGAACATAGGCCCAAAAGTCTCCCTCATTTGTCATAATCAGTAGGAGCCTAGGGCTCTCTTAGCAGGGATTTAAAATAGAACAAAATCTAGAGACATTAGGCCAAATAGTACAACACTAAATGTAAGGACCTCCAAGATAAGGAAACAAAAGCAATATAATGAGTGATTGTTGTCCTTGATGTACTATGTTATCTCTCATCTCTTTTACTGTCCCTTGGTTATCTCATATTGTTACAATACTTCACCTTGTTATCTGATATATCTTATATATGCTTAATTGCTTATGTGAAATAGGAGAGGGAAGGGGGGAAATCAAGTTGTGAGTGGGGAGAGGGGAGGGAAATGGGAAACAGGACATGAGAAAGGGTATCAATATTTGTGAAGTAATGCACCTTCTGTTTGATGAATACAATGTAACCCTTCTATTAATTACAATAAAAAATATACGGAAAAAGTGCAGTGTTCCCAAAAGAAAAAAATGCAGACTATTTTTAATGAATTCCAAAATGAACACATCATTCTTTCTTCAGATGTACACATGAGCATTTGGAAGGAGCTAGAGAGCCCTGAAATCTGAAAAGGGCAGTCCTCTGTGGGTCTCCCATTGTTCATTAAAGTTATTCATGCTAACAAACCCCTTAGAGCCACACGTTCCGAAATTCAACCATGCAGAAATGACTTTAAGAGCTCATTAAAAATCTGAGTCTGACTCCAGGAGTTTCAGACTTAAAAGATCTGTGAAAGGAGCCAGGAATTCTCGTGTTTAATAAGCACCCAGGGAGGCTGGTTTTGCTAATTTGGAGAAGATACTTTAGAAACTTTGGACCTTTATTGGGTCCCTATTGCTTCCATTTAATTTTCATTTACTTCTAAATAAGCTCTTGCAATTATAAGACACATCACCTTCGGACTGCATCATAGAACCCTGTCTGACACGTCTCCTTTCCCCCGGTAACTTTTTCCAAGAAAAAAAACAAGAAAGCTCAAGGAGATATCCCCCTTAGGTAATCCCTAAGCGGTAAGAGTCCCCATGTTTTCTTTGGGGATATTTCCAAGACCTTGAGAAAAGAATTTTCAGAGCAACTCCTTCATTTAATTGTTCTTTACTTTAACGGGGAGACAGAATAAATGTCTTGCCAGCCACCTATCTCTAAAGACAGATACATTTGTTTTCTCTATTTTTTTCTTTATATACTATATTTGATCATTTTTAGTTAATATGATCAGTGCCCTGGAGATTTTTAATCGCCTTTCTCATTCTAAACAAGAAGTTTCCCATGACTGTTTATCAAACTTCACTAATTGCTGTCTCCCATTAAAAGATTTTAATTTCAGGCTGAGTGCCAATGGCTCACGCCTGTCATCCTAGCTACTGAGGAAGCTAAGATCTGAGGATGGCAGTTCAAAGCCAGCCCAGGAAGGAAATCCCATGAGACTCTTTTCTCCAATTTAGCCACCAAAAAACAAACAAACAAAACAAAAACTGAAAATGGAGATCTAGCACAACTGGCAGAGCAAAATAGCTCAAGGTGCCCAATCCCTGAGTTCAAGCCTCAGGACTGGCACAAAATTTTTTTTAAAGATTTCAATTTCAGGGGCCGGGAGATTGGCCTAGTTGTTAAAGTGCTTGCCTAGCAAGCATGAAGACCCAGGTTCGATTCCTCAGTACCACATATAGATAAAAGCCGGAAGTGGTGCTGAGGCTCAAGTGGTAGAGCTCTAGCCTTGAGAAAGTCCAAGGACAGTGCTCAGGCCCTGAGCTCAAGCCCAGGACTGGCAAAAAAAATTAATTTCAAAATAGAAGTTTCTCCCTGAGTGACATATTAGTGTTACAGGAAGTCTCAACAGCCTTGACTTTCAGGATCCCATTTGTACCAAAAATGAACTGTATGAAAAATAACCCATCATCACCATCTTACAATGAGCAACCACAGTTCCTCTGGCTCTGCTACTGAGCCATCAAGCATATTGAGGACTAGAAATGTCTTTAAAGACTTTGGCGGTGCAGCTTACACAGGTGCTAGCATCCTGGAAGCAGAAAGACAAAATGTGAATGAATTTGAGGAATGAAGAATCCGTGCAGAAAGTAGAATATAAAGTAAAAGCAAATCCCCCCCCGTGCCAAAAATGAGGCAATACCCCCAAAGCAACCATACAGCAATGCATGTGTTTCATGTTATGCACATTATGGGGGTGCAGTGTGTGTGTGTGTGTGTGGGTGTGTGTGTGTGTTTGTGTGTGTGTTCCAATCCTGAAGCTTGAACTCAGGACCTGTGTGCTGTCCTTGAACATTTTTGCTCAAGGCTAGAGCTCTAAAACTTGAGACATGTCTCTCTTTCTTTTGCTGGCTAACTGGAGATGAGAGTCGTATGGACTCTCCTCTCCTGGGCTGGCTTCCATCTGTGAAGCTCAGATCTCAGCATTTTTGAGTAGCAGGTTACAGACATAAACCACCACTCGTGCTTAGATAAAGGAATACTTTTTATTGTTTTATTTTACCAGTCCTGGCGCTTGAACTCAGAGCTTATCTTGAGCTTTCTCAAGGCTAAAGCTCTACCACTTGACCCAAAGCACCACTTCTGGCTTTTTCTATGTATCTGGTACAGAGAATCAAACCTGGGTCTTTGTGCATGCTAGGCAGGCACTCTACCACTAGGCCAAACTCCAGGACGCTTTTTTATTGTTTATGGACATAATTTATCAATGTATGATTCATCTCTCAAGTAATTCACCCCTTTGAATAATACCCTATTGTATAAATATTTCTTGTTTTGCCTATCTAGTCATCAGTTAATGGACATTTTGGATTATTTCCAATTTGAGGCTATTATACTTCTGCTATCGATCAATCCTTGAGGGCTAGACATTCTCTAAAGTCTTGGCTTCTTTTTGAATGGATGAATAGTGAATGTAAGGATCAAGTTCTTAAATTTCTCTCTCTCTCTCTCTCTCTCTCTCTCTCTCTCTCTCTCTCTCTCTATCTATCTCTCTTTCTTTTTTGTGTGGGTCATGGAGCCTAGGCTCTGTCCCTGTGCTCGTTTTGCTCAAGGATATCACTTTCCATTTGAGCCACAGTGCCACTTCCAGTTTTCTAGTGGTTAATTGGGCATAAGAGACTCACAGACTTTCCTGCTTGGGCTGGCTTTGAACCATTATCCCCAGATCTCAGCCTCCTGAGTAGGTAGAATTGCAGTCATGAGCCACTGTTGCAAAGTAATATTTCTTGACCTGGTTCAAAATTATTACAGAGGCCCTTGACAACAGCAAGCACAACTGTTCACTGAGCCTTGGACAGAAGATCCATACAGAATGGGTAGTCAAGATCGCTTTGAGTTCCCACTTCAGACCCAAGTGGGAATGCATTTAATAGCATCAAAAATGACTTAGTCAGACACCAGTATTCACACCTGTAATGCTAGCTATCCAGGAAGCTGAGATCTGAAGATCATGTTTTAATGTCAGCCCAGGCAGAAAAGTCTGTGAGATTCTTATCTCCAATTAACTACCATAAGTCTGAAAGTAGGGCTATGGTTCACGTGACAGAGTGCTAGCCTTGAGAAAAAAAACCCTCAGGAATAGTGCCCATTCCCTGAGTCCAAGCCCCAAGGCCTGCACAAAATACAAAATCCTTCAATTACATTTGACCACTTTATAGGCAAATATAGATGATAAGGAACAAATAAACAATTGATAAAGTTCCATGAATGTCAAGAAGGGTGAGCTAAACACTAAGTAGGAAAACAGATTTTAGCAAAAATAAGTTTAATGGGAAGGTTGCTAGTTGGGGCGAGGGCAGGTGGATGAATCAAAAAAGAACAAAGGGGCTGGGAGTTTGTTTTAGTGGTAGAGTGCTAGCATGCATGAAGACCCAAGTTTGACTCCTCAACACAACATACATAGAAAAGCCAGAAATGGTGCTGTGGCTCAAGTGGTAGAGCTCTAGCCTTGAGGAAAAAGCCCAAGGGGACAGTACTCAGACCCTGAGTTCAAGCCCCAAGGCTGGCAAAAAAGAACAACAGACAATGTGTATCTGTGATAACAGAAGTGGGAAACCTCAAATTAATCTTTTCTGGGGGGAATAGTCAAGATGTGAAGAATGATGGTAGAGGTAGCGGTGATGAAGAACTGGGCAGGTCAAATTTAACACTAAGTAGAAATGAGTACCAGTGGTTTAACACCTGTAATCTCAGCTACTCAGAAGGCTGAGATATGAAGATCAAGGTTCAAAGCTAGCCTGGGCAAGAAGAGACTCTTATTTCCAACTAGGCAGCCAAAAGCCAGAAGTGGTGTTGTGGTACAAGAGGTTTGTGACTTCAGGAGAGCACTGAATCTTAGATGAGTGAACAAACCCCTATCTTGCAAGGAACGAGGGTTCACACCTGTAATCCTAGCTACTCAGTAGTCATAGATATGAGGATGCAGGCCTGGAGAAGCACAGGTTTGGCATAGGATGATAAGCATAAGAAGCCAAAAATAAATACCTTGGACAGTGCACCAAAGGTAGTGAATGTCATTGGAGTAGTCTGACCCCCAGCTTAAATAAAGCACACTTGATGTCCCTGTTCCTCAGGCTGTAGATGAAGGGCTTCAAATAGGGTGACCACATCATACAGCACCAAGTCTTTAGTAGACTTTGATACTGTTGACCCACACCAGTGGCGCTTCCATAAAATAAGCACACCACAGAGAGATGAGAGGTGAAGAAGGCTTTGTATTTCCCACCTGAGAAAAAGCCTCATGATGGATGAAATAATTCTATAATCGGAGAAGAAGATTCCTGACATGGGGCAAAAACCACAGAGAACAACTAGAAAATCATTGACAAGGTGACTAAAGAAAAGTGTCAACACACCTGAGATGAAGAATTCAAGAAGGGTCACAAGAGAAATTTGAAATTTCCACATGCTTGAAGTTTTTAAATTGCATCACAAGAGGAGGAAGATGGCACCGAGACAATAGGGACGCTACCTAGCTTTCTATGACAAAAAGAGAGAACCAGGGAGTGCCACGAGCCAACTATCTAAAGAAATCCACAACAACAAACTCAAAAAGCAACGGAGAAGGACTCAAACCGGAAAAGAAATCCAGATAAAGCTCACATCCAACTTTCTCAAAGAATTCGGAACTCGAGGACCCCTCCCCCACCTCTCGCCCAAAGCCGCAGAAAGCCACGCAGGACCAAGCCTCGAACAGCAGCTTTAGAGGGCACCGGCTCCAGGCGGGGAAAGCAGGCGCGGGCACCGGCTCTAACCCACGAAAAGCGGCGGCAGTGGAGGGCGCAAGGCCGGGAGCCCAACGGCTGCAGAAACCAGCACAGAACCAGGCCAGCGAACAGCGGAAGCAGTGGAACACAGATGCGGAACCAGAACAGCAAGCAGCGGAACCCAGACCCAGAACACACGCGGCGGCGGAGACCCGAGGGGAGTGAAAGACTCCCCACCAACAAGGAGCTCCCGAAGACGGACGCAGAGGCGTGAGTAATACAGCGCATCCCCAAACACATCAGGAAAGCAAAGCGGGTGCCAAGCAATAGAACTTAACTCAGACCCCAACACCCTGCCCGAGAAAGACTGGCGGGAGCAGGGGGGCAAGGAATTTAGAATCCTGTCCCTCCCCTCAACAGCCCCCTCCCTCAGGCCATTGACTGGAGATTGACAGGCGGGCTACCCATAAGTCCCAGCACCCCACCAAGGGAGGCAGGGCTGCCCCAACTCCCACCAGCCCAACGGGCTCAACCCCCAGCCCTCTGAGTGGAGACTGGGGAGCAGGTGGACCCTCAGACTCAGCACCCCACCAGAGGAGGCGGAGCTGTCCCAGCTCCCACCCGCCCACCATGGTCCTCACCCAGGCCACTGGATCTGGAGAGTGGAGCGTTTTGGGACCCTGCCTTACAACAGTGGGTAGGGGGTGCGGGTAAATAGGAGCCAATATCTGCCCCCCCTCAATTCTCGAGCGGGGCATCCTCCAGCTGGGAATCCTGAGCAAGACACCACCGAGGGCCCCCCCCACAGTCACAGACTCTGACAAAGCAGTGGAAACACAGCAGGGATCTGAAGGGCCGACCAGCAGCCAAGCTCCCCTTCTGAGAACCAAAAAGGCACAGCTCCGCCCTTGGAGCCCACGTCCGCAGCTGGGCCCTGCCACTGGACAGAGGGGCCTACTTCTGGTACTACTGAGAGCTCCTGAAACTCTAAATCCCCACACCCTTGGCTTGGGGCCGCCCCTGGAAGCAGCACAGGAAAACATCGGCGAACCACGCTCAGACGGAAGCTCGCAGATCCATCCCATGGTCCCCTGTGAGGCCACCGGTTGGGCTAAGAGCTAGTCGCGCAGCAACACATAAGTTTTATTCTAATACTTTCCAAACATTGTACTCAAATACTCTACCTACTTACCCCTTGACCTCTCTCATTCTATTTCTCTATCTCTGGACCTCTGCTCCTCTTTCAACCCTTATACTGCATGGATCTACACTTGATGGCTGTTGAGCAACATTGTATATCAAGGTGTTTAATCATTCTCTAGGCTCAGAGGGACTTAAAGACAATAGAGATTGGATTGAGAGGCTCATTGTTTTGGATATAAATCGCTTATCAGTGAATAATTACACTAGTCCATAACTGCACAAAAAGAAAGAGTGATAACACCAATCAAAACTTGTGAACATCTAGGGTCTGCCAGCTACAGAGGTCTAGGTTGGACATACCTGAAAAACTATAATCGTGTTTAGTATTAATCTTGCTCCCATTTTCAAATGGGCAGAAGAAGAAACTCAAGAAAAATGACAAATCAAGAAACAACACCTCCCACCTCCTCACCCAATGTAAACTGCCAATGGAACAGTCACTGGCAAACCTAGATGAGAGTCTTCCAAGTGCTGTACAAATGCAATTGATAAACATCATTAATGAAAAATGTGAAAATATAAAGAAAGAGATAAGGGAGGAAGCCATAGCTGAACAAGAGGAAACCATAAACAAGGTGATAAGTAAAAAAGAACAAGCCATGAAGGAGGCCATAATAAAGGCTGTTCAAAGAAAGATGGATGAATTCATAGAATCCACAAATAAAAAGGTGACCGAACTCCATCAAATGTTCAAAGAAAATAAAGCTACTGAGCTAACCACTCAAATGGAAATCAAGGAGCTAAGGAAATCCATACATGATCTAAAAGAAGAGATGCAAGACATCAAAAATGAGCAATTAGTAGCAAGGGACATGAAAAATAAAGTAGATAGCTTTGATAGCAGGTTAGACAATGCAGAGGAGAGAATCTCCGGGGCTGAAGACAATTTAGTTATTATAGAGAAAGAACAGAAAATGAGTCAATCCAAATCTAGGAAAAATGAGAGAGAGCTTCAGGAGGTCCAAGATACAATTAGGAAGCCTAATTTAGGGCTAATTGGTATTGAGGAGGGTCTGGAGAAAGAGGTCAATGGTATTGGAAATATACTTCAAGGAATCATCTCAGAGAATTTCCCAAATATCCAGAAGGGCAGACCCATCCAGATACAAGAAGCTTTTAGAACCCCAAACAGACCTGACCAGAAAAGAACATCTCACCGCCACATCGTAATCCGAACTGGATCAGTAGAAACCAAACAAAGGATCCTAAAGGCAGCCAGGGAAAAGGGTTCAGTAACCTATGAAGGAAAACCAATCAGAATAACCCCAGATTTCTCAGCAGAGACCATGCAAGCAAGAAGTGACTGGAAGTATATATGTCATGCCCTTAAGTCAAATAACTACCAACCAAGAATCCTGTACCCAGCTAAGCTCTCATTCATAACTGAGGGAACAATAAAAACATTCCATTCCAGGGAAAAGCTGCAACAATATGTCGCGAAAAAACCAACACTACAGAGAATTCTGAAAGATGTTCTATACATAGAAAACCAAGATAAATGCAATATAGGGAAAGAAATGGCTCGTAAACAGCATACCACCTAAGGATCACAAGAACTCTCAGGACACAGGCCCAAATAAATGCTTTCAAAAATGGTAGGCCCTAATAAATATCTCTCAATCCTAACTCTCAATATCAATGGATTCAACTCTCCAATTAAACGGCATAGGCTGTCTAGTTGGATCAGAAAGCAAGAGCCATCATTCTGCTGTCTTCAAGACACACATCTTACCCCAAAAAACAAGCATCTTTTGAAAGTGAGAGGTTGGAATAAACTCTATCAAGCTAACGGCCCCCATAAACAGGCTGGAGTTGCCATCCTCATATCAGATAAAATAGAATTAAAACCAAAATTAGTAAGAAAAGACAAAGAAGGTTATTACATACTACTAAAGGAATCTTTCCTCCAGGAAGACATAACGATCCTAAATATTTACACACCCAATCCCGGAGCTCCAAACTTCATCAAGCAAACTTTACTTACACTGAAACCATACATAGATCGAAATACAGTGATTGTCGCTGACTTTAACACACCACTTTCACCTATGGACAGATCAACAAGGCAAAAACTCAACAGAGAAACCTTAGAACTGAACAACTATATAGACCAACAAGATCTAACAGACATCTGCAGAATATTCCACCCAGCAACAACACAATATACGTTTTTCTCAGCAGCACATGGAACATTTTCCAAAACAGATCACCTCCAGGGCCATAAAACAAACCTGGACAGATTCAGATACACAGAAATTATTCCATGCACACTCTCAGACCACAAAGGCATCAAATTGGAACTGAACACACATATCCACCAACGAAAACCCTGTAACTCAAGGAGACTGAACAACACATTGTTGAATCACCAATGGGTCATTGAAGAGATCAGAACAGAAATCCAACAGTTTATGAAATTTAACACTAAGGAGCACACAAAATACCAACTCCTTTGGGACACAGCAAAGGCAGTACTCAGAGGAAAATTTATAGCGCTGAGTGCCTACAACAACAAGTTGGAAAAATTGCAAACCAACAAGTTAATGTCTCACCTTAAGCTCCTGGAAAAAGAGCAACAAACCAACCCTAATCCCAGTAGAAGAAAGCAAATAATTGAAATCAAAGCAAAATTAAATGATTTGGAATCCAAAAAAAAACTATAGAAAGAATCAACAAAACAAGGAGTTGGTTCTTTGAAAGAATTAACAAAATTGGCAAGCCATTAGCAAATCTTACCAAAAAAAGAAGAGAGCATATCGAAATAAACAAAATCGCAGATGAAAATGGTAATATCACGACAGAAATTACCAAGATCCGGAATATCATGAGGGAATACTTCTCAAACCTTTATGCCAACATATTTGAGAATCTAGATGAAATGGATGAATGACTAGCCAATATTAACATACCCACACCGAACCAGGAAGAACTAAGCCAACTCAACAGACCTATTTCAAGCTCTGAAATAGAAATTGCAATTAGAGAACTTCCACCTAAGAAAATCCCAAGGCCAGGAGGGTTCACAGCTGAATTCTATAAGGTCTTCAAAGCAGAGCTCACACCAATACTCCTCAAGCTCTTCAACGAAATTGAAAATGAAGGTTCCTAACCAAACTCATTGTATGAAGCCAGTATAACCCTCATCCCCAAACCAGACAGAGATTCATCAAAGAAAGAGAACTATAGACCTATTTCTTTGATGAACATCGATGCAAAACTTCTCAACAAAATACTGGCCAACCGTCTACAACAACTCATCAAAAAAATTATACACTATGATCAAACTGGATTCATCACAGGGAGGCAAAGCTGGTTCAACATATGCAAATCAATTAATATACTTCAACACATCAACAGGAGCAAGGACAAAAATCACATGATTGTTTCAATAGACGCGGAAAAGGCATTTGACAAGATCCAACACCCCTTTATGTTAAAAGCTCTGGAGAAACTAGGAATCCATGGAACATTCCTCAATGTAATAAAGGCTGTGTATGAGAAACCTACTACTAGTATGCCACTTAATGGTGAAAATCTAAAGCCATTCCCTCTAAAATCAGGAACGAGACAAGGATGCCTACTCTCTCCACTACTCTTTAACATAGTACTAGAATTCCTAGCCCGAGCAATAAGGCAAGAAGCAAGCATAAAAGTTATCCAAGTAGGGAAAGAGGAAATAAAACTATCCCTCTTTGCAGATGACATGATTCTGTATTTAAAGAATCCTATAGACTCTACTCCCAAGCACCTTGAGCTGATTCAAAGCTTTGGAAGAGTAGCAAGCTATAAAATCAACCCTCAAAAATCAACTGCCTTCTTTTATGCCAACAGTGAGAGGAACGAGGCAATAATCAAGAAAGAAAGTCCTTTCACAATAGCCTCAAAGAAAATAAAGTACCTAGGAATTAGCTTAACTAAGAATGTAAAGGACCTTTTTGATGAAAACTTTAAAACCCTAAAAAAGGAAATTAAAGCAGAACTAAGGAAATGGAAAAACCTCCCATGCTCCTGGATTGGAAGAATCAACATTGTGAAAATGACAGTCTTGCCAAGAGCTATCTACAAATTCAATGCAATACCCATCAACATCCCAATGTCATTCTTTAAAGAAATAGAAGAGGCAATCCAAAATTTCATATGAAATAATAAAAGACCCCGTTTAGCAAAAACACTTCTTAGCAGAAAGAACAGCGCTGGAGAAATTTCAATTCCAAACTTTAGACTCTATTACAGAGCTATAATTCTCGAAACAGCTTGGTAGTGGCACAAGAACAATTCTGAGGACCAATGGAATAGAACTGAGGACCCAGATATTAAACCACAGACCTATGGCCACCTAATCTTTGACAAGGGAGCCAAAATATACAATGGAAGAAAGACAGCCTCTTCAACAAGTTGTGCCTGCAGAAAACTAAAGGTTGATCCCTCTTTGTCACCTTGCACTAGAATTAACTCCAAATGGATCAAAGACCTGGAGGTAAAAGCTGACACACTGAAAACTCTACAGGAAGGAATAGGAGATACACTAGGCCTCCTTGGCACAGGTTGAAACTTTCTTAATAAACACCAAGAACCACAACAAATTAGAGAAAGGCTGGATATGTGGACTGCATTGTACTGCAGAGCTTTTGTATGGCAAAGGACATAGCTAGTAAACTAATCAGGAAGCCTACAGAGTGGGAGAAGATCTTCACCAACCAAACAACCGACAAAGGCCTCATATCTAAAATATGTCAACAACTCAAAAAATTGAATCACTCCAAAACTAACCTCCAAAGTAACAACCATCCCATTAAAAAATGGGCCAAAGACTTAAAGGGAGTCTTCTCTGAAGAAGAAACAAAAATGGCCTATAGACACATGAAGAAATGCTCAACATCTCTGGTCATAAAAGAAATGCAAATCAAAACAACTCTAAGATTCCACCTCACTCCGGTTAGAATGGCCAGGATCAGGAAAACGAATGACAACAGATGCTGGAGGAGATGTGGCCAGGAGGGATCAATACTACACTGTGGGTGGGAGTGCAAACTCGTTCAACCACTATGGAAAGCAGTGTGGCAGTGCCTCAAAAGGCTAAACATAGAACTCCCCTATGACGGAGCAATTCCACTACTTGGCATTTACCCAACCATCCAGAAACAAGGACATACTAAATCCACTAGCACAACAATGTTCATTGCAGCATTTTTCACCATAGCAAAGATATGGAACCAACCTAGATGTCCCTCAGTTGATGAGTGGATCAACAAGTTGTGGTATTTGTACACAATGGAATTCTATGCTGCTGTCAGAAAGAATGACATTGCCCCATTTATTAGGAAATGGAAAGACTTAGTAAAAAATCATATTAAGTGAAGTAAGCCAGACTCAAAGGAACTTAGGCTCCGTGGTTTCCCTCATTCGTCATAATCAGTAGAAACCTTGGGCTCTACTAGCAGAGATTTGCAATAGAGCAGAAGGCCATATATAAGGCCATATAATGTGAAGCTAATTGAAAGGACCTCCAGGATAGTGAAACAAAAGTCATATAATGAATAATTGTTGTCCTTAATGTACTATGTTGTCTCTCATCTCCTTTGCTGTCCCTTGGTTATCCCATATTGGTATAGTATCTCACTTTGTTATCTGATATATTGAATTTATTTGTGTTTGGATATTTGAAATTTGATAGGGAAGGGGGGAAAACCAAGACGGGTGGGGGGTGTGGGGGGGGAGGGAAATGGGTACCAAGACATGTGAAAGGGTATCAATGTATGTGAATTAATGCACCTTCTATCTGGCAAATATCATGTAACCCTTTTACTAATTACAATAAAAAAATTAAAAAAAAGAAACTCAGGGATAGCATTCAGACCATGAGTTCAAGCCCCAGGACTGGCACAAAAAAATTACCCAAATAAGCTGGGTGCGGTGGCCCACACCTGTAATCCTGGCTACTCAGGAGACTGAAATCTGAGGATCAAGGTTAAAATTCAGCCCAGGCACAAAAGAACCAGAGTCTCTTATCTCCAATTAACCTCTAGAAAATGGAAAGTGGGGCTTGGCTGAAGGGTAGAGAGGTAGCCTTGAGCTGAAGAGCTCAGGATTACAACGCCCAGGATGAGTTCAAGCCCCATTACCCATCAAAAAAGAACAATCTTGCAAAATGAAAGGGTGGGGGCAAACACCCAACCACGTCACGAAATACATTAAATCGTTGAAAAATATTTATGTTCTTCCCACCTATTTTAATAAAAAGCATCCATCAGTTATACAAGAAGGTTCCATTTAACATGTCCACATGTGAAGATGACGTAGCATGATCAAAATCAGCCCCACAAGAACTCTCTCATCTGTTCCTCTTCTGAAATCAATCTCAACAAGCTTCATTGTCCCATTTTCACACATGTACATAAAAAGTATCAAGTCTTCCTTAAAGAAATAGAGATCTCTAATTTATCTGACAGCAAGTTCAAAATAACCATCTGAAAGACTTCCTAGGTGAGATCAGGAGTTTGGCCCAGTGGTAGCATGCTTGTCTACCATGCACAAAGACCCAGGTTTGATTCCTTGGTACCACATGCATTGAAAAATTCCAGAAGTGGTCCTGAGTCTCAAGTGGTAGAGCTCTAGTCTTGAGGAAGAGGCTCAAGGACAGTGCTCAGGCCCTGAGTTCAACCCTCACGACTGGAAAAAAAAAGACCCACCGAGGGGCTGAATACAAGTACACACAAACATCAAGAAAATGATGCCCTGAAGTCAAATAACTCCAACCAAGAATACTGTACCCAGCTAAGCTCTCATTCATAACTGAGGGAAAAATAAAACATTCCATTCCAGGGAAAAGCTGCAACAATATGTAGCAACAAAACCAACACTACAGAGAATTCTCAAAGATGATCTATACATAGAAAACCAAATAAATGCAATATAGGGAAAGAAATGGCACCTAAACAGTTGCCGGGACCAGCCGGCAGCAAACCAGGGTTCGCAGATTGGGATTCCTGAAATAGGGGGCAAGGACTAGGAAAAAATAGAAGACAGACAAACAGATGGGGTTAAGGAGGCTACAGCCCAAATCAGGAGCCACAGCTTAAGAAGCCTGTAGCCCAGTTTATTTCCAGTTCTGACCTTAAATACATTTCTTTAAACTAGGGAACTGCCAGGGGCTACATTCGTACAAACAGTATCAAGTCTCAAATAGGTTGAATGAGAAGCTATCAAGTACCAAACAGGTTAAATGAGAAGCTACTGACAGCCCAAAATCATGATAAGAGCTTACTTCCTTGTGTACTCAATTCTGCGGGTCCAAGGTCACTGACCCCACAGTCATGGTCACTGATCCCACAGTCAGTCCCCAACATCTCCCCCATCTTTATTTTAAAACATGCGAACCCGCCTGTCTTAGGTTGGGTGGATTGCTAACTCTGCCTTACCCGTCATGGGGAACTTCTTCAGATTAAGCTGAAGGCCCTGTCTTAGGTTGGTCAGAGCGCATCCCCTCTTACCCGTCCTTGACTGCTATTCCTCTCGTGGGGGATCTCAACCATCTGGGGCTTTGATCTGTGGAGTTGTCCTGCAAGGTTTAGCAATGAATTTTGCAAGATCTTTACCACACAAGGCTGGCAACATTCCTGGACCAACAAAGGTCATTAGCAAGCCTTTTAGGTTACGAAGGCCCTGTGACAAAGCAACAGTGGCAGCTGCAGCAATAGCTGCTAAGGAAATAAAAGCTAGAATACCTGCTACTATTAATCCAATAAACCTCCTAGGGCACATTAGGTCTTTCAATAGTTGTAAAGCCAAGAAACCAGAATCTTCATAGCAGGGTACAGACATATTCACAGGTAACATAATATAAGGTGGTTGTTTAACAATAATAACAGAGGTAGCAAATCCATTATACATACAATTTGTAAAAGAACAATTATCGCATGTTATCTTAAATTGTGTAGAATCAATGAATATGTTAAAAGGTCCATACATAATAGCAAAAGGAGGAGAAACACAGTTCATGATGTTCTTTTGATAGGAGGAGCTGGGTAGAATTGGCCCCGGAACAGTCTAGTAGCTGTGATGAAGTCCCAGTAATACTGGTGAAAAGGTTGCTTTTGATCTGGCACCCATATCCAGTGATTGATAGACTGCAACTCAGTACATCATGGGATGGAGTCATTGTCCCGAAGTTTAAAGGACAGTGGGTTTCCGATCCCAGAAGCAGAGAATCCACCCTTTTGAATGTGTTGAATAAATGGATCAGGAGCAGTCCCATATGCTGATCAGTTGATATGCACCTAAACAGCACACCATCTAAGGACCACAAGAACTGTCAAGACACAGGCCCTAATAAAAGCTTTTAAAAATGGTCGGAACTAATAAATATCTCTCAATCGTAACTCTCAATATCAATGGACTCAACTCTCCAATTAAACGGCATAGGCTGTCTAGTTGGATCAAAAAGCAAGAGCCATCGTTCTGCTGTCTTCAAGAGACACATCTTACCCAAAAAAACAATCATCATTTGAAAGTGAGAGGTGGGAATAAACTCTATCAAGCTAACGGCCCCCATAAACAGGCTAGAGTTGCCATCCTCATATCAGATAAAAAAAGACTTCAAACTAAAATTAGTAAGAAAATACGAAGAAGGTTAATACATACTTCTAAAGGGATCTTTCCTCCAGGAAGACAAAACGATCCTAAATATTTACACACCCAATCCCGGAGCTCCGAACTTCATCAAGCAAACTTTACTTACACTGAAACCATACATAGATCGAAATACAGTGATTGTTGGTGACTTCAACACACCACTCTCACCTATGGATAGAGCAACAAGGCAAAAATTCAACAGAGAAACCTTAGAACTGAACAACTATATAGACCAACTAGATCTAACAGACATCTGCAGAATATTCCACTCAGCAACAACACCATATACGTTTTTCTCAACAGCACATGGAACATTTTCCAAAATAGATCACCTCCAGGGCCATAAAACAAACCTGGACAGATTCAGAAACACTGAAATTATTCCATGCACATTCTCAGACCACAAAGGCATCAAATTGGAACTGAACACACATATCCACCAACGAAAACCCTGTAACTCATGGAGAATGAACAACACATTGTTGAATCACCAATGGGACATCGAAGAGATCAGAACAGAAATCCAACAGTTTATGAAATTTAACAGTAAGGAGCACACAAAATACCAATTCCTTTGGGACACAGCAAAGGCAGTACTCAGAGGAAATTTTATAGCGCTGAGTGCCTACAACAACAAGTTGGAAAAATTGCAAACCAACAAGTTAATGTCCCACCTTAAGCTCCTGGAAAAAGAGCAACAAACCAACCCTAATCCCAGTAGAAGAAAGCAAATAATTAAAATCAAAGCAGAATTAAATGATTTGGAATCCAAAAAAACTATAGAAAGAATCAACAAAACAAGGAGTTGGTTCTTTGAAAGAATTAACAAAATTGACAAGCCCTTAGCAAATCTTACCAAAAAAAGAAGAGAGCATATCGAAATAAACAAAATCGCAGATGAAAATGGTAATATCACGACAAAAATTACCAAGATCCAGAATATCATGAGGGAATACTTCTCAAACCTTTATGCCAACAAATTTGAGAACCTAGATGAAATGGATGAATTCCTAGCCAATATTAACATACCCACACTGAACCAAGAAGAAATAAGCCAACTCAACAGGCCTATTTCAAGCTCTGAAATAGAAATGGCAATTAGAGAACTTCCACCTAAGAAAAGCCCAGGGCCAGGCAGGTTCACAGCTGAATTCTATAAGGTCTTCAAAGCAGACCTCTCACCAATTCTCCTCAAGCTCTTCAACGAAATTGAAAATGAAGGTTCCTTACCAAACTCATTCTATGAAGCCAGTATAACCCTCATCCCCAAACCAGACAGAGATTCATCAAAGAAAGAGAACTATAGACCTATATCTTTGATAAACATCGACGCAAAACTTCTCAACAAAATACTGGCCAACCGTCTACAAAAACTCATCAAAAAAATTATACACTATGATAAAAAGCTGGATTCATCACAGGGAGGCAAAGCTGGTTCAACATACGCAAATCAATTAATATAATTCAACACATCAACAGGAGCAAAGACAAAAATCACATGATTGTCTCAATAGACGCGGAAAAGGCATTTGACAAGATCGAACACCCCTTCATGTTAAAAGCTCTGGAGAAACTAGGAATCCATGGAACATTCCTTAATGTAATAAAGGCTGTGTATGAGAAACCTACTGCTAGTATGCCACTTAATGGTGAAAATCTAAAGCCATTCCCTCTAAAATCAGGAACGAGACAAGGATGCCCACTCTCTCCACTACTCTTTAACATAGCACTAGAATTCCTAGCCAGTGCAATAAGGCAAGAAGCAAGCATAAAGGGGATCCAAGTAGGGAAATAGGAAATAAAACTATCCCTCTTTGCAGATGACATGATTCTGTATTTAAAGAATCCTATAGACTCTACTCCCAAGCTACTTGAGCTGATCCAAAGCTTTGGAAGAGTAGCAGGCTATAAAATCAACCCTCAAAAATCAACTGCCTTCCTTTATGCCAACAGTGAGAGGAACGGGGCAATAATCAGGAAAGAAACTCCTTTCACAATAGCCTCAAAGAAAATAAAGTACCTAGGAATTAGCTTAACTAAGAATGTAAAGGACCTTTTGACGAAAACATCATAACCCTAAAAAAGGAAATTAAAGCAGAACTAAGGAAATGGAAAAACCTCCCATGCTCCTAGATTGGAAGAATCAACATTGTGAAAATGACAATCTTACCAAGAGCTATCTACAAATTCAATGCAATACCCATCAACATCCCAATGTCATTCTTTAAAGAAATAGAAGAGGCAATAAAATTTCATATGGAATAATAAAAGACCCCGTTTAGCATAAACACTTCTTAGCAGAAAGAACAGCGCTGGAGGAATTTCAATTCCAAACTTTAGACTCTATTACAGAGCTATAATTCTCAAAACAGCTTGGTACTGGCACAGGACCAGGCCTGAAGACCAATGAATAGAACTGAGGACCCAGATATTAAACCACAGACCTATGGCCACCTAATCTTTGACAAGGGAGCCAAAAAAATAGAATGGAAGAAAGACAGCCTCTTCAACAAGTTGTGCTGGCAGAACTGGTTAAGCACCTGCAGAAAACTAAAGCTGGATCCTTCTTTGTCACCTTGCACTAGAATTAACTCCAAATGGATCAAAGACCTGGAGGTAAAAGCTGACACACTGAAAACTGTACAGGAAGGAATAGGAGATACATTAGGCCTCCTTGGCACAGGTCAAAACTTTCTTAATAAGGACCAAGAATCACAACAAATCAGAGAAAGGCTGGATAAATGGGACTGCATTAAATTGCAGAGCTTTTGTATGGCAAACGACATAGCTAGTAAACTAATCAGGAAGCCTACAGAGTGGGAGAAGATCTTCACCAACCAAACAACGGATAAAAGCCTCATATCTAAAATATATCAACAACTCAAAAAATTGAATCACTCCAAAACTAACCTCCAAAGTTACAACCATCCCATTAAAAAATGGGCCAAAGACTTAAAGAGAATCTTCTCTGAAGAAGAAACAAAAATGGCCTATAGACACATGAAGAAATGCTCAACATCTCTGGTCATAAAAGAAATGCAAATCAAAACAACTCTAAGATTCTACCTCACTCCAGCTAGAATGGCCAGGATCAGGAAAACGAATGACAACAGATGCTGGAGGGGATGTGGCCAGGAGGGATCAATACTACACTGTTGGTGGGAGTGCAAACTCGTCCAACCACTATGGAAAGCAGTGTGGCAGTGCCTCAAAAGGCTAAACATAGAACTCCCCTATGACCCAGCAATTCCACTACTTGGCATTTACCCAACCATCCAGAAACAAGGACATACTAAAGCCACTAGCACAACAATGTTCATTGCAGCACTATTCACCATAGCAAAGATATGGAAGCAACCCAGATGTCCCTCAGTTGATGAGTGGATCAACAAGTTGTGGTATTTTTACACAATGGAATTCTATGCTGCTGTCAGAAAGAAAGACATCGCCCCATTTGTTAGGAAATGGAAAGACTTAGAAAAAATCATATTAGGTGAAGTAAGCCAGACTCAAAGGAACTTAGGCTCAATGGTTCCCCTCATTCGTCATAATCAGTAGAAACCTTGGACTCTACTAGTAGAGATTTGCAATAGAGCAAAATCTTGATACATAAGGACATATAATGTGAAGCTAATTAAAAGGACCTCCAGGATAGTGAAACAAAAGCCATATAATGAATGATTTTTGTCCTTAATGTACTGTGTTGTCTCTCATCTCCTTTGCTGTCCCTTGTTATCTCATATTGGTATAGTATCTCACTTTGTTATCTAATATATTGAATTTATTGGTATTTGGGTATTTGAAATTTGATAAGGAAGGGGGGAAAACCAAGACGGGTGGGGGGTGTGGGGGGGGAGGGAAATTGGCACCAAGACATGTGAAAGGGTATCAATGTATGAGAATTAACGCACCTTCTATCTGGCAAATATCATGTAACCCTTTTACTAATTACAATAAAAAATTTAAAAAAATGCTCAACATCTCTGGCCATAAATGAAATATATAATAGAAAAAAGAAGGAAGATGCCGCCGAGACAATAGGGACGAGCCTAGCTTTCTCTGACAAAAAGAGAGAAACAGGGAGTTCCACGAGCCAACTATCTAAAGAAATCCACAACAAAAAACTCAAAAAGCAATGGAGAAGGACTTAAACCGGAAAAGAAATCCAGATAAAGCTCACATCCAACTTTCTCAAAGAATTCGGAATGCGAGGACCCCTCCCCCACCTCTCGCCCAAAGCCTCGGAAAGCCGCACCAGACCAAGCTGCGAAAAGTGGCTTGAGCTGGTGCCGGTTCCACGTAGGAAAAGCGGGTGCGGGCACCGGCTCTAATCCACGAAAAGCGGCGGCAGTTGAGGGCACCAGGCTGTGAGCCCAACGGCTGCAGAAACCAGCACAGAATCGGGCTAGCGAACGGTGGAAGCAGTGGAACCCAGACGCGGAACCAGAACAGCAAGCAGTGGAACCCAGACGCAGAACACAGGCGGCAGCGGAGACCCGAGGGGAGTGAAAGACTCCCCACCACCGTGGAGCACCCGCAGACGGACGCAGAGGCGTGAGTAATACAGCGCATCCCCAAACACATCGGGAAAGCGGAGCGGGTGCCAAGCAATTGAACTTAACTCAGACCCCAACACCCCGCCCGAGAAAGACTGGCAGGAGCAGGGGGGCAAGGAATTTAGAATCCGGTTCCTCACCTCAACAGCCACCTCCCTCAGGCCATTGACTGGAGATTGACAGGCGGGCTACCCATAAGACCCAGCACCCCACCAAGGGAGGCGGGGCTGTCCCAACTCGCAACTGCCCAAAGGGCTCAACCCCCAGCCCTCTGACTGGAGACTGACAAGCGGGCGGGCCCTAAGACTCAGCACCCCACCAGGGGAGGCGGAGCTGTCCCAGCTCCCACCCGCCCACCAGGCTCCTCACCCAGGCCACTGGATCTGGAGAGTGGAGGGCTGTGGCACCCTGCCTTACAACAGTGGATAGGGGTTGCGGGTAAATAGGAGCCTGCATCTGCCCCCCATCAATTCTCGAGCGGGGCATCCTCCAGCTGGGAATCCTGAGCAAGAAACCACCGAGGGCCCCCCCCACAGTCACAGACTCTGACAAAGCAGTGGAAACACAGCAGGGATCTGAAGGGCTGACCAGCAGCCAAGCTCCCCTTCTGAGAACCAAAAAGGCGCAGCTCCGGGCTTGGAGCCCACGCCCCCAGCTGGGCACCGCCCCTGGGAACAGAGGGGCCTCCTGCTGGTCCTCCTGAGAGCTCCTGAAAGTCAAGAAACTCAAGAAAAATGTCAAATCAAGAAACAACACCTCCACCTCCCTCACCCAATGTAAGCAGCCAATGGAACAGTCGCTGGCAAACCTAGAGGAGAGTCTTCCAAGTGCTGTACAAATGCAATTGATAAACATCATTAATGAAAAATGTGAAAATATAAAGAAAGGGATAAGGGAGAAGCCATAGCTGGACAAGAGGAAACCATAAACAAGGTGATAAGTAAAAAAGAAGAAGCCATAAAGGAGGCCATAATAAAGGCTGTTCAAAGAAAGAAGGATGAATTCATAGAATCCACAAATAAAAAGGTGACCGAACTCCAGCAAATGTTCAAAGAAAATAAAGCTACTGAGCTAACCACTCAAATGGAAATCAAGGAGCTAAACAACTCCATACATGATCTAAAAGAAGAGATGCAATGCATCAAAAATGAGCAATTAGTAGCAAGGGAGATGAAAAATAAAGTAGATAGCTTTGATAGCAGGTTAGACAATGCAGAGGACAGAATTTCCGGGGCTGAAGATAATTTAGTTATTATAGAGAAAGAACAGAAAATGAGTCAATCCAAATCTAGGAAAAATGAGAGAGCGCTTCAGGAGGTCCAAGATACAATTAGGAAGCCTAATTTAAGGCTAATTGGTATTGAGGAGGGTCTGGAGAAAGAGGTCAATTGTATTGGAAATATACTTCAGGGAATCATCTCAGAGAATTTCCCAAATATCCAGAAGGGCAGACCCATCCAGATACAAGAAGCTTTTAGAACCCCAAACAGACCTGACCAGAAAAGAACATCCCACCGCCACATCGTAATCCGAACTGGATCAGTAGAAACCAAAAAAAGGATCCTGAAAGCAGCCAGGGAAAAGGGTTCAGTAATCTATAAAGGAAAACCAATCAGAATCACCCCAGCTTACTCAGCAGAGACCATGCAAGCAAGAAGTGACTGGAAGCATATATGTCATGCCCTTAAGTCAAATAACTACCAACCAAGAATCCTGTACCCAGCTAAGCTCTCATTCATAACTGAGGGAACAATAAAAACATTCCATTCCAGGGAAAAGCTGCAACAATATGTCGCAACAAAACCAACACTACAGAGAATTCTGAAAGATGTTCTATACATAGAAAACCAAAATAAAGGCAATATAGGGAAAGAAATGGCACCTAAACAGCATACCACCTAAGGACCACAAGAACTGTCAAGACACAGGCCCAAATAAAAGCTTTTAAAAATGGTAGGACCTAATAAATATCTCTCAATCCTAACTCTCCATATCAATGGACTCAACTCTCCAATTAAACGGCATAGGCTGTCTAGTTGGATCAAAAAGCAAGAGCCATCGTTCTGCTGTCTCCAAGAGACACATCTTACCCAAAAAGACAAGCATCTTTTGAAAGTGATAGGTTGGAATAAACTCTATCAAGCTAACGGCCCCCATAAACAGGCTGGAGTTGCCATCCTCATATCAGATAAAATAGACTTCAAACCAAAATTAGTAAGAAAAGACAAAGAAGGTTACTACATACTACTAAAGGGATCTTTCCTCCAGGAAGACATAACGATCCTAAATATTTACACACCTGATCCCGGAGCTCCAAACTTCATCAAGCAAACTTTACTTACACTGAAACCATACATAGATCGAAATACAGTGATTGTCGGTGACTTTAACACACCACTCTCACCTATGGACAGATCAACAAGGCAAAAACTCAACAGAGAAACCTTAGAACTGAACAGCTATATAGACCAACTAGATCTAACAGACATCTGCAGAATATACCACCCAGCAACAACACAATATACGTTTTTCTCAGCAGCACATGGAACATTTTCCAAAATAGATCACATCTTAGGCCATAAAAGAAACCTGGAGAGATTCAGAAACACAGAAATTATTCCATTCATACTCTCAGACCACAAAGGCATCAAACTGGAAAGATTTAACAAAATTTACAAGCCCTTAGCAAATCTTACCAAAAAAAGAAGAGAGCATATCGAAATAAACAAAATCCACATGAAAATGGTAATATCATGACAGTAATTACCAAGATCCAGAATATCATGAGAGAATACTTCTCAAACCTTTCTGCCAACAAATTTGAGTATCTAGATGAAATGGATGAATTCCTAGCCAATATTAACATACCCACACTGAACCAAGAAGAAATAAGCCAACTCAACAGGCCTATTTCAAGCTCTGAAATAGAAATGGCAATTAGAGAACTTCCACCTAAGAAAAGCCCAGGGCCAGATGAATTCACAGCTGAATTCTATAAGGTCTTGAATGCAGAGCTCACACCAATACTCCTCAAGCTCTTCAACGAAATTGAAAATGAAGGTTCCTTACCAAACTCATTCTATGAAGCCAGTATAACCCTCATCCCCAAACCAGACAGAGATTCATCAAAGAAAGAGAACTATAGACTGGCAGAGACCAAGGAGTTAAACAGAACAAAGCAATCATCCTTTAGCCTTGAGCAAATCGCATCTGGTTGAGTCATCTGCACAAAATACTTCTTGGAATAACCGCAGGTTGTTGCTTGGGTTAGCACAATGGCCAAAAGAACAGCCTGACCCAGCCCTAACCTTGAGATTTCCCGTTTTTGTTATCACAAAAACTCTCCATCCCCCCTCTCTATACTCCCTTCCTTACACTCAGGGTATATAAACCCTGCTTTACTTTTAATAAATGAGACCTTGACCCGACGCAGATTGTCTCTGTCTTTCTTTATGCGCCTGGTCTCCTTCCTCTCTTTCCCCCATTGGTTTTCTTCTTTTAGGAGGTGCCTCCTCAAGCCTCATGAATAGCTGAACCCGCGGGACGGGGGAATAGACCTATATCTTTGATGAACATAGATGCAAAACTTCTCAACAAAATACTGGCCAACCGTTTATAACAACTCATCAAAAAAATTATACACTATGATCAAACTGGATTCATCACAGGAAGGCAAAGCTGGTTCAACATACGCAAATCAACTAATATAATTCAACACATCAAGAGGAGCAAGGACAAAAATCACATGATTGTCTCAATAGGCGCGGAAAAGGCACTTGACAAGATCCAACACCCATTTATGTTAAAAGCTCTGGAGAAACTAGGAATCCATGGAACATTCCTCAATGTAGTAAAGGCTGTGTATGAGAAACCTATTGCTAGTATCACACTTAATGGTGAAAATCTAAAGCCATTCCCTCTAAAATCAGGAATGAGACAAGGATGCCCACTCTCTCCACTACTCTTTAACATAGTACTAGAATTCCTACCCAGTGCAATAAGGCAAGAAGCAAGCATAAAGGGGATCCAAGTAGGGAAAGAGGAAATAAAACTATCCCTCTTTGCAGATGACATGATTCTGTATTTATAGAATCCTATAGACTCTACTCCCAAGCTACTTGAGCTGATTCAAAACTTTGGAAGAGTAGCAGGCTATAAAATCAACCCTCAAAAATCAACTGCCTACCTTTACGCCAACAGTGAGAGGAATGAGGCAATAATCAGGAAAGAAACTCCTTTCACAATAGCCTCAAAGAAAATAAAGTACCTAGGAATTAGCTTAACTAAGAATGTAAAGGACCTTTTGACGAAAACATCATAACCCTAAAAAAGGAAATTAAAGCAGAACTAAGGAAATGGAAAAACCTCCCATGCTCATGGATTGGAAGAAACAACATTGTGAAAATGACAATCTTGCCAAGAGCTATCTACAAATTCAATGCAATACCCATCAACATCCCAATGTCATTCTTTAAAGAAATAGAAGAGGCAATCCAAAATTTCATATGGAATAATAAAAGAACCCGTATAGCAAAAACACTTCTTAGCAGAAAGAACAGCGCTGGAGGAATTTCAATTCCAAACTTTACACTCTATTACAGAGCTATAATTCTCAAAACAGCTTGGTACTGGCACAGGAACAGGCTTGAAGACCAATGGAACAGAACTGAGGATCCAGATATTAAACCACAGACCTATGGCCACCTAATCTTTGACAAGGGATCCAAAAAAATAGAATGGAAGAAAGACAGCCTCTTTAACAAGTTGTGCTGGCAGAACTGGTTAAGCACCTGCAGAAAACTAAAGCTGGATCCTTCTTTGTCACCTTGCACTAGAATTAACTCCAAATGGATCAAAGACCTGGAGATAAAAGCTGACACTGAAAACTCTACAGGAAGGAATAGGAGATACACTAGGCCTCCTTGGCACAGGTCGAAACTTTCTTAATAAGGACCAAGAATCACAACAAATCAGAGAAAGGCTGGATAAGTGGGACAGCATTAAACTGCAGAGCTTTTGCATGGCAAAAGACATAGCTACTAAACTAATCAGGAAGCCTACAGAGTGGGAGAAGATCTTCACCAACCAAACAACAGACAAAGGCCTCATATCTAAAATATATCAACAACTCAAAAAATTGAATCACTCCAAAACTAACCTCCAAAGTAACAACCATCCCATTAACAAATGCGCCAAAGACTTAAAGAGAGTCTTCTCTGAAGAAGAAACAAAAATGGCCTATAGACACATGAAGAAATGCTCAACATCTCTGGTCATAAAAGAAATGCAAATCAAAACAACTCTAAGATTCCACCTCACTCCAGCTAGAATGGCCAGGATCAGGAAAACGAATGACAACAGATGCTGGAGGGGATGTGGCCAGGAGGGATCACTACTACACTGTGGGTGGGAGTGCAAACTCATTCAACCACTATGAAAAGCAGTGTGGCAGTGCCTCAAAAGGCTAAACATAGAACTCCCCTATGACCCAGCAATTCCACTACTCGGCATTTTCCCAACCACCCAGAAACAAGGACATACTAAACCCACTAGCACAACAATGTTCATTGCAGCACTATTCACCATAGCAAAGATATGGAAACAAACCTAGATGTCCCTCAGTTGATGAGTGGATCAACAAGTTGTGGTATTTGTACACAATGGAATTCTATGCTGCTGTCAGAAAGAATGACATTGCCCCATTTGTTAGGAAATGGAAAGACTTAGAAAAAATCATATTAAGTGAAGTAAACCAGACTCAAAGGAACTTAGGCTCAATGGTTCCCCTCATTCGTCATAATCAGTAGAAACCTTGGGCTCTACTAGCAGAGATATGCAATAGAACAAAATCTTGATACATAAGGACATATAATGTGAAGCTAATTGAAAGGACCTCCAGGATAGTGAAACAAAAGCCATATAAGGAATGATTGTTGTCCTTAATGTACTGTTGTCTCTCATCTCCTTTGCTGTCCCTTGGTTATCTCATATTGCTATAGAATCTCACTTTGTTATCTCATATATCGAATTTATTGGTATTTGGATATTTGAAATTTGATAGGGAAGGGGGGAAAACCAGGACGGGTGGGGTGTGTGGGGGGGAGGGAAACTGGTACCAAGACATGTGAAAGGGTGTCAATGTATGTGAATTAATGCAGCTTCTATCTGGCAAATATCATGTAACCCTTTTACTAATTACAATAAAAATAAATAAATAAATAAATTCTAAAAAAAAGACATATGTAAGAAAATAGAAGAAAATAAAGAAAAGTAGATAGAAAATTGAGCAATAACTACACTTCTGGTGGGAGTGTAAGCTCATTCAACCACCGTGGAAACAATATGGTGGTTCCTTAAAAGACTAAACATAGAGCTCCCATGTGACCTAGCAATTCAACTTCTTAGCATTTACCCACTCATCCAGAAACAAGGACATATTAAAGGCAATATTTTGCAGCACTATTTACCATAGCAAAGACATGGAACCAAACCAGATGTCTCTCAGTAGATGATTAAGAACATGTGGTACTTCTACACAATGGAATTCTATGCTGCCATCAGAAAGAATGACATCTCCCCATTCACAAGGAAATGGAAAGACTTGGAAAAAAATCATTTTAAGTGAAGTAAGTTAGACCCAAAGGAACATAGGCTCAATGGTTTCCCTCATTTGTAATAATCAACACACACCTTTGACTTTCCTAGCAGAGAATTACAAAAGTTCAAAACCTAGGTATATAATGTCATATAGGATGAGTCTAAATGAAAGGAACTCTAGGATATGGAAACAAGAGCTTTATCTTATGTGATTGTTATTCTTAATGTACTGTTATTCTCTTCTCTTTCGTTGCCATTTGGTTAATGTCATGTTATTACTGTATCTGACTTTGTTACCTGAGATATTGTATATATGTTTATTAGTTTATTTGAAATAGGAAAGGGAAGGGGGAAATAAGTGATTGGACAGGGGTGGGGGAGGAAAATGGGGACAAAAACATGAGAAGGGATATCACTGTGTGAGAAGTAATGCACCTACTATCTGGCAAATGTAACTATAACACCTCTATATATTACCCCAACAAGAAAAAATAATAATAAGTGCTGGGATTTTGGCCTAGTGGTGGAGTGTTTGCCTAGCATGCACAAAGACCCAGGTTCAATTCCTCAATATCACATACATAGTAAAAGCTGGAAGTGGGGCTGTGATTCAAGTGGTAGAGCTCTAGCCTTGAGAAAGCCCAAGGACAACACTCAGGCCCTGAGTTCATGCCCCAGGACTAATAATAATAATAATAATAATAATAATAATAATAATAATGATAATAGAAAATTGAGCAATAAAAATATAACCAGAGGCCAGGAGTTTGGCCTAGTTGTGGAGTGCTTTCCTAGCATGCACTAAGACCCAGGTTAGATTCCTCAGTACCACATACATAGAAAAAAGCTGGAAGTGGTACTGTGACTCAAGTGGTGGAGCTCTGTCCTTGAGAAAGCCCAAGGAAAGTGCTCAGGCCCTGAGTTCAAGGCCCAGAACTGGTAATATATATATATATATATATATATATATATATATATATATATATATATATATATAACCAGAATTAAGTATGCACACAACTAAAACGGGCCTAGGGCTCACTTTAGACTATATATCTAAGACTGAACACAATAGCAAAAAGAAAAACAAACTAAGAAGAACAAAAAATATAGGTTCTCCAACTTTTTTTCACGGGTGTGGGGCATGTTGTTTCTCCCAATATCAGATATAAAATCGCTTACTGTAGTCTCTGCTTTTGTGCTGTGATTGGCTGTCCTTGTAAGACAACTGGAATCTGGGTGGGGGCATGGGGGTGGGGAGGAGAGAATTTCTTATTAGACAGGAGAAGGCCTCTGTGGTATTTGGGCCTACCATTCCTTTTCCATTCTGTAATCTACATGTTTCCTCATGGGAACAAAACCGTTTGGAGACTAACAGAAAGACAACAGGACAATTTAGTTAATGAAGAGATCTGATTATAATTCACCTATGGAGATGCAAGAAAATTTACATGCATTTCTGACTCCCTTCTCTGATTCCAGTCTTCATGAAAACTGTAGCCGATCTTCTGAGGAGAAATTGGGGACAAGGGAAAGGTTTGGTGATAACCAAAAGACAGAACGGGGGTGTCCTGGTAAAGAAAGATGGAATATAAATTCATGACAAGAGTGAGGTAAGAAGAAAACTGAGTAAGTACCAGGCAAACCCTTGGAATGATCAGATTGGAAAGGGCAGATGCCCACATCTGCCAGTGAGGTCCCAGGACTTCAAGGAACTTCTCATCCTTACTAAGCTTATGCTTTGCCAAGCTCTGATTTATTTTCTTTCTCTCATTTTCTAAAGCGCAGAACATCTTTCCCCATAAAGTTCATTTCTGGAAAGTCTCTAGCTTTCCCCCACTCTTTCCCAAGAATCAGCCTGTGGGTCAGCTTCTCTGTGTCCAACTATGCAATCATTAACCACCCACAAAAGATATATTGGACACCAGGTATTGATTAGACTTTATTTTTCAGGTATGTTCACTAAATACTTTGCTGGCATATATGATTTAAGATGTATTGTTTGACCGGGCGGGGCTGGGGGAAGGGGCAAAAAAAGATGTATTGTTTGTTTCCACTTAGTGTCCATAAGAAAATCTACCCCCAATGGTTCTTTCTTTCTTTCTTTCTTTCTTTCTTTCTTTCTTTCTTTCTTTCTTTCTTTCTCTCTCTCTCTCTCTCTCTCTCTCTCTCTCTCTCTCTCTCTCTCTCTCTCTCTCTCTCTCTCTCTCTCTCTCTCTCTTTCTTTCTTTCTTTCTTTGCCAGTCCTGGGGCTTGAAGTCAGGACCTGAGCACTGTCCGTGGGCATTTTCCTCAACACTAGTGCTCTACCACATGAGCCACAGCCCCATTTGTGGCTTTTCTATACATGTGGTACAGAGGAATCAAACCCAGATCTTGTACGTGCTAGACAAGCACTCTACCACTAGGCCAAATGCCTAGCCCATTATTCATAAGGCTAGTACTTAGAGGAATTCTAAGTGTGTGTGTGTGTGTGTGTGTGTGTGTGTGTGTGTGTGTGTGAGTGTGTGTGTGTGTGTGTGTGAAGGGCCTTGAATTCAGTGGCTGTGCCCTGTTCCTGAACTTTTGTGCTCTAGTATTCTATCTCTGGAACCTCAGCTGTATTTCCAGCTTTTGGCTACTTAATTAGGAATGAGTCTCACAGACTCCAGCTGGGGCTGGCTTTGACCCTGATTCTCAGATCTCAGCCTCCTGGGTAACTAAGATGGCAGATGTGAGCCGCTGACACCCAACTTCAGACTTATTTTTGCAGTGAATTTTGGTGTTAACCAACATCCTTATGTTCCGTGGGCTTCCATTCCTGAAGTTGTAGCCAACACACTCTCTTATTGTTCTTCAACAGTTTTGAATGTCTTGTTTGTTTCTATTTGGTTTTTTCTAGATCTATATGTTAGGATTGTTATATGGTTGACAAGCTTGTCTGAGTTATCCTGGAAAAGGTGGCACTCAGGCTCATATCAATATCTTACACTTGATAGAAAAAGTGGTCTACAAACTAAGCCAAGGCCCCTCCACCTTCTTCTTTTTCCAGGTAGAGTCTTATGCTTCTAGGCTAACTTTGAGCGACTATCCTCTAACTTTTGAGTATCTAGGATGATAGGGTTCTGTCACCATGCCTACCATGATCTTAACTTCTTATTACATAGCCGACATTTTCATTTCTTCTACACTTAGATTGTCACAGGACCCAAGTGATATCCACACAATCATAAATAGTGGCACAAGAAATCCCCCACAACCCACAAATGGACAGAATTTACCCATGTAAAGGAAACATTAAGGATATGGAAAAAGAAATCTTTACAATGGGCCTTCTTCACCCTCATTCTCTGATCATCACAGCAACTTCTCAATTCCCCTCCTCTACCAGCCCACTGAATACAGAGCACATGCACATTCTCTTCTCTGTGCATAGAAGGTTTTTGAATCCACAGATATTAACAGGTAATTTCTAGAATATCAATCTACCAGTATTTTATGCTTTTGAGACCACTAGAAATTACCACTTATCAGAATGTAAATGTACACTATTGTTTATGTCATAAACTATGTGCATATTCTTCTAATTGGGTTTTAAATTGCCATTATAACATATGTTGTAAGTTAATTGTACTAATACCAATAAACTAGTGTGAATAAGGAGAAAAAGAATGTTTTTAATCCATATGTGTGGGTTGTACAAAGGGGTTTTGCTTTGGTACTTCAACAGCTTTTATTGTACTCGGAAACCTCACGTGCGCATTGTAGTGTGTGTGTGTGTGTGTGTGTGTGTGTGTGTGTGTGTGTGTGTGTGTGTATGTGTGTGTGTGTGTGTATATGTTCACGAATGCTCATATGCACCAGTCATGAAGCTTGAGCTCAGGGCCTGGATACTGTCTCGGAGCTTTGTTACTCAAGGCTACAGCTCTTACACTAAGGCCACAGCTCCTCCACTTCAGTCTGTTTTAGGGTGGTGCTTCAAACTGGAGGTAAGAATCACACAGACTTTTCTAGTCCAGGACGTTTTGGAACTTCAAACCTCAGCTCTCAGCCTCCTGAGTAGCTAGGCATACAGACAACAGGCACTAAGCTCATTGTGGGTTGTTTTATTGGCATAATACTGCTTTCTCCTCTTTTCTATGTTGCTCATATGCTTTTTTTCTCACTCCCTCATCTTGAAAGAGGTCACTTGGAAAGCATTGTCTGGGAGGAGCCATCCACAGCCAGCCAGACTACATATTGCATTCGAGCCACACAGGTAACAGTCTAACCATGTTGTGTCATGAAAACTGTTCTGTCCATCAAGACTGCCTGGGTTTAAGACGATATGGCTCATGACAGCTAGGACCCCCACTTGTTAGGAAATAAACCCCACAAGACTGTTCCATGAGGACACCATTGCATTTCCCTATTCAGGCCTATTAGGTTGTGAATATTCGCGCTACGTACACAAGTGGTAAAATAATTGTTGAAAGACCTTTCTGAGAGATGAGGTCCTGGGGCAGGGGAGGGAGGATGGATGGGGGGGAGGAAGGGTGGGGAAAAACACTACTAATGTTCAATGAACAAGTAGAAAGCTAGAACCAGATAAACTTTGGGATTGGGAGAGCTGGGAGAGATGGGCAGAGCAAGGAAGGAGTGACTTTGATGAACAGACATTGTGCTCACAAACTGATAGGGTGAATTGAAACCCCTTAGTACAACTACTTAAGGACAAGTTAAAAGTATATTTAATATTAAAAGAATAACTTTCTGAGGGCTACTAATTAATACAGCCGAATAAATCAATGTCCTTTATGTCACTTAGGAGATAGCTATATAGGCAAACAAATAGACAGATAGATAGGGATGATTTGAAATCTAAAAGTGGCTTCTACAAGAACTGTATTTATATTAAAAAAATACTTCCATGACAAGTGTCATATCAGAAAATAAATATTGTTGCCATTGTAAATAAATAATACATCACTATTACACAGTTGATAGGATTAAAAAATATGGAGGTTATCAAAAGGGGCACATGAAATCACTTTCCAATATTCTACAAGGTTGTAACAAAATCAATATCTTTAAATTTCAAAAGGGAAATCAAAGAAAATACTGGTGATACACATGTCATCCAAGCTACTCAACAGACTGAAAACTGAAGACCATGGTTCAAAGCCACCCCGGTCAAGAGAAGACTGTGAGATTCTTATCTTCCATGAGCCACCAAGGAGCTGGAAGTGGATCTGAATTAGCAAAATGCCTTAAGCAAAAAAAACTTATGGGCAGAAGCCAGGCCCTGAGTTAAAAGCCTCAGGAATACCACCAGGAAATAAAGACATCACAAACTCAGGGAATATAAAACAAAGGATATTTACCCAAATACTATAATGTTAAAGTGATTGGATTTGCACAGCACTCCCGTGCGAAGCAATCAGAGAAAGAAAAAGGCATCCCTGGGTGGGCATGAGCACCTGAGCTAGCAGTGGGTATTGATTGAACTTTTGCTTTCTTGCCCCAAGGTGAACAGCCAGGGCTATGACTGCACAAAACCACACAGGGGAATCACGATTCCTCCTCTTGGGCCTCTCAGACGACCCTCAACTCCAGCCCATCCTCTTTGGGATCTTCCTGTCCATGTACCTGATCACCATGCTCGGAAATCTGCTCATCATCCTGGCAGTCACCTCTGACCCCCACCTCCACACCCCCATGTACTTCTTCCTCTCCAACCTGTCTTTTTTTTGTTACATAAAGAGTTTTTTTATTGTAATTAGTAAAAGGGTTACATGATATTTGCCAGATAGAAGGTGCATTAATTCACATACATTGATACCCTTTCACATGTCTTGGTACCCGTTTCCCTCCCCCCCCCACACCCCCCACCCGTCTTGGTTTTCCCCCCTTCCCTATCAAATTTCAAATATCCAAATACAAATAAATTCAATATATCAGATAACAAAGTGAGATACTATACCAATATGAGATAACCAAGGGACAGCAAAGGAGATGAGAGACAACATAGTACATTAAGGACAACAGTCATTCATTGTATGGCTTTTGTTTCACTATGCTGGAGGTCCTTTCAATTAGCTTCACATTATATGTCCTTATGTATCAAGATTTTGCTCTATTGCAAATCTCTGCTAGTAGAGCCCAAGGTTTCTACTGATTATGACGAATGAGGGAAACCATTGAGCCTAATTTCCTTTGAGTCTGGCTTACTTTACTTAATATGATTTTTTTCTACACTGTTGGTGGGAGTGCAAACTCGTTCAACCACTATGAAAGCAGTGTGGCAGTGCCTCAAAAGGCTAAACACAGAACTCCCCTATGACCCAGCAATTCTACTACTTGGCATTTACCCAACCACCCAGAAACAAGAACATACTAAATCCACTACCACAACAATATTCATTGCAGCACTATTCACCATAGCAAAGATATGGATCCAACCTAGATGTCCCTCAGTTGATGAGTGGATCAACAAGTTGTGGTATTTGTACACAATGAAATTCTATGCTGCTGTGAGAAAGAATGACATCACCCCATTTGTTAGGAAATGGAAAGACTTAGAAAAAATCATATTAAGTGAAGTATACCAGACTCAAAGGAACTTAGGCACAATGGTTTCCCTCATTTTACATAATCAGTAGAAACCTTGGGCTCTACTAGCATAGATCTGCAATAGAGCAAAATCTTGATACATAAGGACATATAATGTGAAGCTAATTGAAAGGACCTCCAGGATAGTGAAAAAAAAGCCATATAATGAATGATTGTTGTCCTTAATGTACTTTTGTCTCTCATCTCCTTTGCTGTCCCTTGGTTATCTCATATTGGTATAGTATCTCACTTTGTTATCTGATATATTGAATTTATTTGTATTTGGACAGTTGAAATTTAATAGGGAAGGGGGGAAAACCAAGACGGGTGGGGGGTGTGGGGGGGAGGGAAACGGGTACCAAGACATGTGAAAGGGTATCAATGTATGTGAATTAATGCACCTTCTATCTGGCAAATATCATGTAACCCTTTTACTAATTACAATAAAAAATACACTAAACAGAAAAAAAAGACATTTAGTAGGGAAGGGGGGAAAACCAAGACGGGTGGGGGGTGTGGGGGGGAGGGAAATGGGTACCAAGACATGTGAAAGGGTATCAATTTATGTGAATTAATGCACCTTCTATCTGGCAAATATCATGTAACCCTTTTACTAATTACAATAAAAAAATAATCCGGAAAGCAACTCCTTTCACAATAGCCTCAAAGAAAATAAAGTAACTAGGAATTAGCTTAACTAAGAATGTAAAGGACCTTTTTTTAATATATATATATATATATTGTAATTAATAGAAGGGTTACACGATATTTGCCAGATAAATGGTGCCTTAATTCCCACACATTGAAACCCTTTCACACGTCATGGTCCCCATTTCCCTTCCTCCCTCCTCCACCCCTCATCTTGTTTTCCCCCATTCCCTATCCAATTTCAAATAACCAAATACAAATATATCCAATATATCAGATAACAAAGTGAGATAATGTAACAATATGAGATAACCAAGGGACAGTAGAAGTGATGAGAGATAACATAGTACCTTAAGAACAACAATGATAAATTATATGGCTTATGTTTACATCATATTTTAAATGACAATTTTAACAAACAATGTTCAAGGAGGAAATCTCTAATTACATTCTCTGGGACTTAGTCTTTAGAACTTAATCCAAATTAGGCTAACGGTTTGTATGTCATAGGAACATATCAGTTTATGAAATAAAATATTAATTATAGAGTCATAGGTTTTTTGTCTATATAGTTGTGTTTGTATTTCCATTACCATGTCCATTGCTTTGTGTATGCAGTTATTGAGTCCTCTTTCTTGTACACTTTGGATTTAATAACTGCATATTAAGGATACCATGCACCTTTTGTTCCTTAGGTCTTGACTTGTCTCACTCAGCATGATTCACTCTAGGTTCATCCACTTCCCTGTGAATGCCATTATTTTATCTTGTCTGTTGGCTATGTAGAATTCCATTGTGTATATATACCACATTTTCTGTATCCATTCATCTGCAGTAGGGCATCTGGGTTGTTTTCATCGCCTGGCTATTGTGAATAGTGCAGAGATGAACATAGCTGTCGGGAGCAAGAGTGGAATCAAACTGTACTTTGATTTGCATCAGATAATTGCTTGATTGTCTTATTGCTTTTTGGCCTTCTCCTGTTCAATTGATCTGAGATTTACCATATGAATGTAACCCCCAACAGTTCCCTGATTAACCATCTGGATGTAACACCTGGCAGTGCCCTGGTCTCGAGAAGGGAAAAAACTTTGAGTTAAGAATAAATGGCGCGGCAGTTTTTGCTTGGGCTGCAGACCTCCTGGACCCGATGTGTTTGTCTCTCTTCTAATTTTTCCAGTCCCTGCCCCTTATTTCAGGAACCCCAATTTGCTGCCGGGAGGCCCCGGCATCTGGCGCCCGAACAGGGACTTGAAAATCTGGGACGAAGGTGAAGGACCCCTCCCTGTGGTGAGTAACACATCGTAGGACTATTAAGAGAGTATAGTCAGGAGTAAAAATTATGGGTCAAGCTAATAGCCATGGGTTATTTCTACCGATCTTAACAGGCCTATTTGAAGCCCACGGAACGTGGGTGGAAAAAGGGGTGCTTCAGAGCTTCCTACAGTTTCTCGAGGAGGCATACCCGAGGTCTATAGAGGAGGAATTCCAAAAAGCCTGGCAGCGGATAGGAAAAAGAATTCTAGATTATTATGATGTATATGGCCCCGAAAAGACCCCAGTAGAGGCTGCTACTGTATGGAATTTAGTAAGTGAATACATAGATCCTCTACATGAAGATGCTGAACTTAATCTTGAATTAAGGGAACTTTATGAGTTAAAGGACCCTTCTGAAGAACCTGAGGCTGAGCCATATGCCGCAGCCCAAGAGAGTCCAAGTGAGATCTTGAAAAGGGAACAACAACCAGTAGATATTGAGTATCAGAATTCAGGTTTGAATACCAAGGAGGAAAGTTATGGTGAGTCATTGGAGGGCCGGGTGGCTACGATAGAGAAGAAGTTAGAAGAAATGCTACATCTTCTATCGAAAATGGGGACAGAGCAGAGAGCCCCCCCAGAAGTAGGAAAGAAAGATGACCCTCAGGCCACTATGGTGTCTGATTCTAAACCTTACCCCTCACACCCACCGCCTCCGGCTGCAGCCTTACGGCCTCAATCCCTTTCTCAACCTTTAGGCAAGCCTAAAGGCCCTAGCAACAAGTCCCTTTTAACAGGCACTACAACCAGGCACAGTGCATCGCAATTAAACCTGACTCAGGCTGCTAGAGAGAGGGAAGGTATTTCAGGGCCTGGACACTGTCTCAGAGGGTTGTCTTCCCCACTCCCCAAGGCTAGTACTCTACTACTTGAGCCACAGCTCTACTTCCAGCTTGCATAGCCCTGGCTATGCAAGCCGAGCATTTCAATCCTTCTGCCGTTCCTATAATATCACTCATATTACAGGCATTCCTTACAATCCTCAAGCTCAAGGCATCGTGGAGAGGGCTAATGGATTATTAAAACATCAAATTGCTAAAATACAGAAAGGAGAGTCGTATCCCGCTACCCCTGTGAATATACTTAATCATGCTTTATTTGTTTTAAATTTTTTGAATTTGGATTCAAATAATTTATCTGCTGCTCAGCGATTCTGGGAAAAAAGAGAGCAGTGTGCTTTTGCCTTAGTGAAGTGGAAGGATCCCCTAACTGGTACTTGGCATGGACCCGATCCTGTTCTAACCTGGGGTCGAGGGCATGTATGTGTTTTTTCACAAGGAGAAAATGACGCCCGCTGGCTGCCTGAACGCTGCGTTCGGATCGTGGAGAGTGACAGTGGCCATCCAAGCAGCGACTCACTGGGCCTACACCCCCAACCCTCCAGTGGTGCATCCTGCGACGTGGGAAGGACCTGAGTTATTTGTGCATGTCAATTGGGACTGCTACTGATCCACTTGTTCCACACATTCATATGAGCTGTGTTTCTCCTCCTTTTACTATTATGTAGGGACCTTTTAACATATTCATTGACTCTACACAATTTAATATGTGACATTATTTTGTCTTTACCATCCCTCTTCTTAATAACCTTTTTTGTAAAAGATGCCAAGGTGAAAAGCAAAGGCCTCCAGAGGTAAGTAGAAGTCGGCCGACCCCCTGTATGTCTGTGTTTTGTTTTATTTTTTTTATTTTATTTTATTTTATTTTTATTTTTTTGAAAAAAAAAAGGGATGCACTGTGGGCCTAAAATAGAGGCCTGGGTGGTCAAGGGACGCCTTGACCCCCCTCCCCTTCTGAGTTTCTTGTCAATATCAAGGCATACCTGAGAGTCCCACCAGCAAGACATGTCTAAATCTAAAAATAGCTGTTAAGTGTATCTGATTGAGTCCAATTTTCTTGTTATATGTCAATGTCTGATTATTTAAAAGTCTCCGCTTCTCTGTCTTGTTCGTGTTACATATTTTTCTTTGTCCAGTTTTTGTCTTTAAAATTGGTACCATTTCCAAGTATGGATCCTTATGGTTTTTCTGTGCGTACTCAAGCACACATCCTTGTTATTTATTTGAACATTTCTGGGCCTAGCATGGCCGCTCCCCCATGTCTGCAGTTGTAACAAGCCCTGGAAAAATAAATTCCAGCTAAGTTGCCTTGCAAAAAGTTTTGTTTCGAACCTGGTTCTCACCTGTAAGAGTAAAATTGGCAAAACTCTCTTGACACAAACTTCCGGAAATTGAACGGCCGATATTAATTTTGCGCGCTTTATGATCTTTGAGTATGAATGTGTGTGAATGAGTGAGTGAACATGTTCAAGGTTAAATTGTCAGCATGCTGTATAAAACAATGGATAAATTTATACTTAAACACAAAGACAATTGGGTAAATCTAAGCTTAAAACTTCAAGAAAAATATTAGGTTTGAATGTTTTACAATGTCTCATAGAATTATTGTGTTGTCTTAAAGAAAAACTGGTAAATATTTTTCTAGATCCTGAAATCTGCATTTTATTGCAGGGCATACAGCTGTTTACATTGTAAACAATGTATCCTGTTCAGCACAGAGGTGTTAGGGAATTTGGGATTTATTACTTTAAGTTAAAGTTTGGAAACATGTATTAGAGATTTAAATGTAAAATTGTTCATTAACGTCAGAAACTTTGCCTGTCCTTTCTTGCAAACTGATACTAGAAATCTGATGGTAAAATGTGGACAATGTGATTAGTATTTTAAAGGAATGTTTAAAAAAAGGGAAGGAAACTAAGTCCAGACTTAGACTTTTGGTGCACTGATGTCTATAGTTCTTGCATTAGGGAAAAACTGTTATTTGAGTTTAAACTGTTGTTGGAGTTTTAGACAGTAATCTAAACTGCATAAGACCCCCTTTTTTCTAAAAGGCAAGAGGAGTGCCTTGGGCCCTAGGGGGCCTGAGGGCAGGAGTTCTTTGTACCCTTAAAGGTTTTTCAATTGCAAATAAAGGCTAAGGTGTTAATTGCTTAAGCCAGTATCAGTAAAAGTTATTAAGAACATTGGAAATGGGTTTCTAAACAATATTTGAAAGTGAAGTTGTCTTAAATGTTTAAAGAAAGAGAGAAAAGGAAAATCAGGACTACCAAAGTAATTGCTTAATTACTATTTCAGCTTGCTCTTGTAACTTCCAGCTAGCCCATTGGAGAAGAACAGCAATCCTTATTCAGATGTAACTTTGGCCTTTTCCAGGTTCTAGGTAAGCTCATGCTTAGAGACTATTTCTGTGTCGACCACCTTGTTGCTCTAATTTGAGAAACGTGGCCTTTTGTAGGACTCACTGATCTGAAAACTGCAGTTTTGAGCCAACCCCGGGCGAAGCAAAGTCCCTGTGAGTTTGTGGTGTCTAATCTGGCAGCAGAGTTGCTTTGGAGCTCGAAGCCGCAGAGTGCAAGCCTTGAGCTGCAGAGCTGAGGTGCGGCACTCAGGCCCTGAGTTTGGGACTCAAAAGTGGCAGGGTGCTAGCCTTGAGCTGGAGAGCTGAGGGACAGTGCCCAGGCCCTGAGTTCAAGTCCAGCAACTAAACAAGTGAATTGCCAATGGGACATTTATCCCTGTGTGGAGAAACTCTACTGGGACACGATGCAGAAAGCCTCTGCTTGGATGGCAGAGATGGTGTCAGATCTTAGTCACTTGTGCTTGGCCGATCAAATTAATCAGAGCCGGGAGGTCATAGAATAGTTTGTAAGCATGCCTTACTAATGCCCGTGCCTTTCATAACTGGGCAGGAACTTGTCAATCTTCTGTGATAGTGGGTAGTTTAAAGCCCTAATTGAGCGAAATTTTTATTTATTTATTTATTTATTTATTTATTTATTTATTTTTGACACCAGCCACAAATTCGGGAAAAGTTTGTGGATCTGAGACTTGTGTCTCTATTAATCTGTTTAGATCTGACAACTGAAGCATTGTTAAGGTTGCAGAAATTTAGTTCCCCAGACAATCAAGAAAAGGCCTTTGCAAATGGGTGCTATGTAACTACACTATTGCAGGCAAAAATGGTTCGTGCAGTTGTTAAATGTTAAAATATGATCTCCAGTTTGGAGCAAATTATCATTCCTGATATCTAATCCTTGCAATCCCTAATAAAACAGGCTAGACTTCTTAAGGTCCCTGGTCAAGCACAGAGACAACGCCCCTGAGTCAGCTTGAAGAAGTCACAGAAGCTGAATCTCCGCCCATCTATCCCCTTTAGATGAAGGGACCAGTCATTTTTGGAAAGTGAGACACGATAATGAGATAATTAGAGATAGTGGAAAGAATAGAAATTACACTTGTGTTTCTTTTAAAATAAAGATGGGGGATATGTCGGGAGCAAGAGTGGAATCAAACTGTACTTTGATTTGCATCAGATAATTGCTTGATTGTCTTATTGCTTTTTGGCCTTCTCCTGTTCAATTGATCTGAGATTTACCATATGAATGTAACCCCCAACATTTCCCTGATTAACCATCTGGATGTAACACCTGGCAGTGCCCTGGTCTCGAGAAGGGAAAAAACTTTGAGTTAAGAATAAATGGCGCGGCAGTTTTTGCTTGGGCTGCAGACCTCCTGGACCCGATGTGTTTGTCTCTCTTCTAATTTTTCCAGTCCCTGCCCCTTATTTCAGGAACCCCAATTTGCTGCCGGGAGGCCCCGGCACATAGCTGAGCAGGTGTCATTATAATATCCTGGGTCATGCTGTTCAGGATAGATGCCCAGAAGTGGTATGGCGGGATCATAGGGAAGGTCTATTTTCAGTTCTTTAAGGAAACTCCACACTGCTTTCCCGAGTGGCTGAACTAGTTTACAATCCCACCAGCAGTGCAGTAGGGTTCCTTTTTCTCCACAACCCCGCCAGCAACTGTCATTGTCTGAGTTCGAAATGTTGGCCATTCTTGTTGGGGTAAGGTGGTATCTTAAGGTTGTTCTTATTTGCATTTCCTTTATGACCATAGATGATGAACATTTTCTCATATGTTTTTCTGCCATTTTAATCTCTTCTTCTGATAGGTCTCTCTTTAGTTCCCTTGCCCATTTAGTGAACGGTTTATTGGGTTTTTGGGGGGATTGGTTTCTTGAGTTCCCTGTAGATACTGGATATTAAGCATATGTCAGATGTGTTGTTGGTGAATATCTTTTCCCAGTTGGATGGCTGTCTCTCTACTTTTGCAACTATGTTTTTATCTGTACAGAAACTTTTTACTTTTAGGTAGTCCCATTTATCGAGTCTCTCTCCGATCAGTTGTGACCCTGGGATTCTGTTCAGGAATCTGTTGCCTGTGCCTATGAGTTCCAGTGTCTCTCCTACATTATCATGTAGTAATTTCACGGTTTCCGGTCTGACGTTGAGGTCTTTGATCCACTTTGAGTTAATGCTTGGGCGTGGCGAAAGGCTAGTGTCAATTTTCAGTTTTCTACATGTGGCTGCCCAGTTTTGCCAGCACCAATAATTGAATAGACTGTGTTTGTTCCATTGTACATCTTTTGCTCCTTTGTCAAATACAAGTTGCCTATAGGTATATGGTTCTATTTCTGGGTCTTCTATTCTGTTCCACTGATCTTCTGGTTTGCTTTTGATGAAAACTTTAAAACCCTGAAAAAGAAAATTAAAGCAGAACTAAGGAAATGGAAAAACCTCCCATGCTCCTGGATTGGAAGAATCAACATTGTGAAAATGACAATCTTGTCAAGGGCTATCTACAAATTCAATGCAATACCCATAAATATCCCAATGGCATTCTTTAAAGAAATAGAAGAGGCAATCCAAAATTTCATATGGAATAATAAAAGACCCCCGTATAGCAAAAACACTTCTTAGCAGAAAGAACAGCGCTGGAGGAATTTCAATTCCAAACTTTAGACTCTATTACAGAACTATAATTATCAAAACAGGTTGGTTAGCACAAGAACAGGCCTGAAGACCAATGGAATAGAACTGAGGACCCAGATATTAAACCACAGACTTATGGCCACCTAATCTTTGACAAGGGGGACAAAAAAATAGAATGGAAGTAAGACAGCCTCTTCAACAAGTTGTGCTGGCAGAACTGGTTAAGCACCTGCAGAAAATTAAGTTGGATCCTTCTTTGTCACCCTGCACTACGATTAACTCCAAATGGATCAAAGACCTGGAGGTAAAAGCTGACACACTGAAAACTTTACAAGAAGGAATAGGAGATACACTAGGCCTCCTTGGCACAGGTCGAAACTTTCTTAATAAGGACCAAGAATCACAACAAATCAGACAAAGGCTAGATAAGTGGGACTGCATTAAACTGCAGAGCTTTTGTATGGCAAAGGACATACAACTAATCAGGAAGCCTACAGAGTGGGAGAAGATCTTCACCAACCAAACAACGGACAAAGGCCTCATATCTAAAATATATCAACAACTCAAAAAATTGAATCACTCCAAAACCAATCTCCACAGTAACAACCATCCCATTAAAAATGGGCGAAAAACTTAAAGAGAATCTTTTCTGAAGAAGAAACAAAAATGGCCTATAGACACATGAAGAAATGCTCAACATCTCTGGTCATAAAAGAAATGCAAATCAAAACAACTCTAAGATTCCAACTCACTCTAGTTACAATGGCCAGGATCAGGAAAACGAATAATACTAGCAGAGATCTGCGATAGAGCAAAAACTTGATACATAAGGCCATATAGTATGAAGCTAATTGAAAGGACCACCACGATATTGAAACAAAAGCCATATAACGAATGATTGTTGTCCTCAATATACTATGTTATCTCTCATCTCCTTTGCTGTCCCTTGGTTATCTCATATTGTTACAGTATCTCACTTTGTTATCTGATATATTGAATTTATTTGTATTGGGTTATTTGAAATTTGATAGGGAAGGGGGGAAAACCAAGACGGGGCGGTGGGGGGGAGGGTAATGGGTACCAAGACATGTGAAAGGGTATCAATATATGTGAATTAATGCACCTTCTATCTGGCAAATATCATGTAACCCTTTTATTAATTACAATAAAAAATATAAAAAAAGAAATCCATCAATTGGGCTGAGCGGGATGATAACAGAAGGTAAGGAACTTGGGGCTGATATGGGAAAAATGAGGATCAGAAAATACAAATTTCCAGTTAGCCAGGGAGGATACATTCATTAAAAATAATAATTAAATGATCATACATTTATGAAATGCACTGAACGGGGCACTGAGCTATTCTTGTGATATTCTGAATGGATACTAAGGGTAACACATATGAGGTAACAAATATAATTTTATAGATGGAAACATTTGGTAGTGTGCTCAGTTTCGCTGTGTCCATATTAAACATGTGATTTCTATAACTTTAAAACATGACATACTTTTAAAATAATGAATAAAAACCAAGAAATTGTTTTTCCCTGTAGAGATCAAGTGATCTATTACATGTCCAAATATTCTTCAAGACAGTGAAGAGACCTGTCTCCAGAGATTTAGTCCCTATTTAAATTAACAGTTCCTTTAAGGATTCCTTCTTATTTTCTTTAATCAAAACAAAAGGGAAAAAAACAAAAAGAACTATGTTCCCCTTGGAATAAATTAATTCCTCTCTCCCTGTAACAGCTACAATATTGCAAGAAATTAACCTAAATCTGTTTATCTATGATGTCATCTTCAATTTAACTCATGGGAACAAAATGGTTTGGAGACTAGAAAGATATTTTATTCCATGAAGAAAATTATTTCATGAAATACAATTCATTTGATGAGATCTTAGTAGATTCCTCGATTGTCTTGCAAGAAACTGCACAAGCTTCTGATGCCCTTCTCTGAATCCAGTCTCCGTGAAAACTCTAGCTGAAAAAGTTCTAAGAAGGAGTTGGGGAATAAGAAATCTTCAGTGGTAAAAAAAAAGAAGAAGACAGAGCCACGGTAGCCTGATAAAGATAGGCGAAATGTAAATTTATGTCCAGTAAGGAGAAACCAGAGAAAAAGGACCAGAAGTGGGCTCACGTCTGCAGGTGAGGTCCCAGATCTCCAGGTAACTTATCATCCTCATGGAGCTCATGCTTTGGAAACTCTGATTTCCCTTCTTTCTCCAGCCTACAGCACCTTTCTCATGAAGTTCCTTTCTGGAAAGTCTCTTGCTCTTCTCCAAGAATCAGAGTTATCTGTCAGCTTTGCTTTATCCAATTATGTATTTATTAATCACCTGCTTAAAGACCCATGTGCACCAGGTATTGTCTGTTGGGTTCCATGCCACTGGGCTTCTTTGTTCTCTAGGCCTGAGCCTTGAACTTGGCACTGTCCTAATCTCCTTTTACTCAAGGCTAGCACTCTAGTACTTGAGCTACAGGTCCACTTCCAGCTTTTTCTGTCATTATTTGGAAATAAGGGTCTCATGGACTTTCCTCTCCCACTAGTGTCCATAACAAAATCTAGCCAACAATGGAATTATTGATAAAGAAGAATTCCCTTTCATGTGTGTCTGTGTGTGTGTTGTATGTGTATGTGTTGTGTGTGTGTGTGTGCTTGCATGTGCATTGCCAGCCATGGGGCTTGAACTGTGGGTCTTGGCACTGTCCCTGAGCCATACCAAGTGAACTACAGCTCACTTGTGGCTTTTTGGTAATTAATCAGGAATGATAATCTCATGATTTCCCTGTCTGAGCTGGCTTCACACCCTGATCCTTCAAGTGCAGCCTCATAGTAGCTAGAATGCCAGCTTGAGCCACTGGCACCTAACTTCCCTCACTTAGTTTTGCACATGCACACTGGCTTCAGTGTGCACAGAATGGTTTTCTATGTATTCCAACTGGAAAAGGGGGTATTTCCACAAAGGCATATATTATGTTTTGATCACACTAAACCCCTCTGTAGCTCTTTCTTTGGTCCATAGTCCCTTCTTCTGATTTCAACACGGTTTAGTGGATTTTATCTTCATCTTCACACATATTCTGTATTAATCCCACCATTACTTCCCTCTCTCTCTGGCTTGTCCCCACAAACAACTACATTCCTGATATATTTACAGATAGATAGATAATATGTAGATTGATCATAGATAATAGAAATTAGATGCTAAGAAAAATTATAATTCTAAGAGTGACATTTTCCTTAACTTTAATGATTCCAATAGAGTAACAATTGTCTCCCTGTATAGAGTCCTGAAAAGATTAGATTTCTTTAATGGGTAAACAAGATTGAGATAAGCCTATTTATTATCTTTTTTGATATTTCATTCTAATTACTAGAAGGGTTACATTATATTCACCAGATAGAAGGTGCATTACTTCACAAACACTAATACCCTTTCTCATGTTTTGATCCCCATTACATTTGCCTCACCCCTGCCCCTCATCTTGTTATCCCCCCTTCCCTATTTATTTTTACATCTCACTGTATAAATATCAAGTGTCTAGGTAGGAAACGACAACTTAAAACTACACATATTTCACAGTTAACTGTCAGTATGCCCATTGAGTTAGACATAAAATTTAAGATTTCATTGTAATTCATAAAACTTTGTAAGAGAAGATAGCATTAAAGATAAATGAAAAAGAAAAAAACAAAGATAAAAACTAACAAAGATACAGTTCAGTAGGTAATGGACCAACAGACAGACAGATAGATACACAGATAATAGATGGGCAATTACATAGATATATCAGAAGGTAATACAAAACACACAGATAGATACATAACTAACCAAGAGACAGACAGGTAAGTACAAAGGTAGATAGATACTACACAGATAGATATACACAGGCATACATACATAGATAACAGTACACACATACACAGAAAATGAGATATCACAGTAGCCTGGTACGTACATGATAGACAGACACATACATACATAAATAATAGACATACAGTGGGTTGGAAGGTGGGTAAGAAGATAGCTAGCTGAGTAGGCAGACAAATAGATACAAAGATACAAAACTGTGAAGAAGAGAACACATGTACCATTTGTCTTTCTGAACCTGGATTATTTTGCTTCCAGTCATTTTCCTCCACAGGATGGAATCCAGTGTTCTTAATGGCTGAATACTATTCCATTATATGTCTGTTTCTGTTCTCCTTTCATCCACAGGACAGCGGGGCTGATTTCATTCGTTGTCTCAGCCTAAAAGGCCTGTGCCTTCCTTTCCTACTCCATCTTTCCCCCAGCACAAATGATTTCCATTTCCAAGAAGATTTTCCTCCCGAATGCTGTCATTCTGATTTACACAGCTTCCATTGCATGAGCATAAGAGATGTTGACACTTGTAATTGTTCTGGAGAAGACAAACACTAGTGTTCAAACCTTAAGATTTCTTTGTAAATATTCCAGACAAACTGCTCTTTCAGAGCCTTCAGCATATGAATCATCTTCATCCAGTTTACTATTGCATGATCCATTAATTCTGCTGATTTCCACACAATATGTTCCTGCTCCAGAGCATGAAATCCCATGCAAGTGATGGATGGTGTGTGTGTGAGACTACTTACTCAAGGCTACTACGAGATCCACTGTCATCCTTTTAGTGCTACAAAAAGGATATAATACTCTGACAGACTGTTCTTACCCAGACTGACTTACAACCCCAAGCCTTAGCTCTCCACTTCCTGAGTAGCTAGGATTACAGGCATGAATTAAATGTACTAAGCATATCGTAGGTTATTTTAACGATGTCGTGCTCCTTTGTCCTCATTTCTGTGCAGCTGGTAGTCTCTTTTTTACCCTCTCTCATATTTTGGAATAAATCACCTAGAAGGAATTCTCTGTCGGGAGGCATCCACAGCCATGTTGACCAGCCATGGTATATTCCATCCACACAGGTAACAGATGTGTTGTGTTGAGAACAGCTCAGCCCACGAACGCGGCCTGGACTCCAGGCAATGAGGCTGAATGACATCCGGGAATTCCATGTACTGAGATCTTCCCCACAAATGCTCCCATTCCTGTGATTGATGCTTGCTCCATGGCCTGCACACAACGGGAGGACAACTCAATCCTATTACATGGTGAACATTCCCTCCACCCGGAAAATAGGTAAAAGAGTTAATTGTACCTGAGAGTTGAAAGCGCTTCCTGAAAGGTGAAGGCAGTGGAAAAGGTGGACAGAGAAATGGAGAGAAGAAAGGTGGGCAAAATCATTCGTAATATTCAGTATACAAATGTGAAGCTGGAACTGAGTGAACTGAGGGAGGAGTTGGAGTGGGGGGAGTTGGGTGACATGGATGAAATGGTCTTTTACTCAAAAACTGATCATTGAATTGCAGCCCCATTGTACAAGTAGGTAAGAATAAGGTTTAGAAAAATACATTTCATAGGGATTGCAGCACGGGCTACTGATAGAGTGCTTGCCTAGCATGCAAGAACACCCGAGGTTGAATCCTCAGTACCACACACATAGAAAAAACTGGAAGTGCTTCTGTGGCTCACTTAATAGTACTCTAACTTAGACAAAGCCAAGGACAGTGCCCAGGCCTTGAGTTCAAGCCTCAGGACTAGCAAAACACAAAACTTCACAGTCAGTGAATACAAGACAGGGATATTTACCCACATATTACAATATGAAAGTGAGTGGAGCCATCTTGGCTGTGCAGGTCAACCTAGGAAACAAAAAAGGCATCTGGCAGGGGAAGGGCATGACCATCTGAGCTGGCAGTGGGCACTGATTGAACTTTTCCTTACTTGCCCCGAGGAAAGCAGCCAGGGAGATAACAGCACAAAACCACACAGGGGAATCACCATTCCTCCTGCTGGGCCTCCCAGATGACCCTCAACTCCAGCCCATCCTCTTAGGGCTCTTCCTGTCCATGTGCCTGATCACCGTGCTTGGAAATCTGCTCATCATCCTGGCAGTCATCTCTGACCCCCACCTCCACACGCCCATGTACTTCTTCCTCTCCAACCTGTCTTTTGTGGACATCTGTTTTACTACTACTACCATCCCCAAGATGCTGGTGAACATCCAGACCCAGAGGAAAGACATCTCCTACCCAGAGTGCCTCACTCAAGTGTATTTCTTCATGATTTTTGGTGGAATGGGAAATTTCCTATTGACTGTGATGGCTTATGACCGCTTTGTGGCCATCTATCACCCACTGAACTACCCAGTTATCATGGACCCTCACTTCTGTAGTCTGCTGGTTCTGGTGTCCTGGTTTCTCATTTTCTGCATCTCACTACTCCATGTTCTACTAATGAGGAAATTAACCTTCTCCCCAGGATCCACAATCCCCCATTTCTTCTGTGAACTAGCTCAAATTCTCAAAGTGGCCATATCTGACACCCTCATCAATGACATCTGTGTGTACCTGGCTTTTGTGTTGTTTGGTTTGTTTGCTGCCTTAGGAATCTTCTTCTCTTACTCTCAGATCCTCTCCTCTTTAATGAAGCTTCCCAACAAGGCTAGCAAGCACAAAGTCTTCTCCAACTTTGGCTCTCACCTCTGCGTGGTCTCCTTGTTCTACGGGACAGGACTTGGGGTGTACCTCAGCTCTGCGGTGTCCTCCTCCGCCCACAGAAGCAAGGTGGCCTCGGTGATGTACACAGTGGTCACTCCCATGCTGAACCCCTTCATCTACAGCCTGAGGAACCAGGACGTGATGGGGGCTCTGGGGAGACTGCCAGGCAGAGTGGTCTCCTGTCTTGATGGATTGTGACGCACAGAACAAAGTAGTCCACTGCAAGAGGGAAGACTAATTGGCTGAATATCAGCATCATTGATTCTTTTTCTTCATTATAGGACTCAGTATTTATATATATATATCCATCTAGAAAATATATATGAATTCAAGAATACCCTGCAAAGCCCCTATGGCTTTGTCTGTCTATATGTGGACATCTGTCTTTGAAAGAAATTTACCTGCTATACTTCAGAAAAACAACTTTCTTGTCAGTGTGAATTTTCCTTAATATTCCCATTTGGCGAGGTGTTTTACAAATTCTTCTGGTCATTTCTAATTGAGCATAGAAACCACCTATCACAGTCTGAGGTTACAGAGCATCCCCTTAAGTTATCCCCTTCTATATTAAATCTTCCTCCTAAAAAAAAAATCTTCTTATTCCTCCTCCGCCCCCTTTTTCCTCCTCCTCCTCCTGCTCCTCTTGTACTTCTGCTTCTGCTTCTGCTGCTACTTCTGCTGCTGCTTCTTCCTCTTCCTCTTCCTCTTCTACATCCCTGGGACTGAATTCAGTGTCTGGTGCTGTTTGTGAGCATTTTTGATCAGGGTTATTCCTCTGCTATTTGAGACACATCTACACAATCCCCATATCAGGGAGCTATTCAAAGATAAGACCCTCATAGACTTTTGCCTGTGCTGGCTTTAAACGCCAATCCTCAGATCCCAGTCTCTTGTGTAGCTGGGATAACAGATGTCAGTCTCCGCCATTTGGCAAGACAAAATAACTTCATTTTTTACTTAGCAGAAACAGAATAAACACATACAAGAATCCAAATAAAATCTCAACACTTTCAGAACAGCAGTTATGGCCTTACATGTGAGATTTTGTTTAATTTTGAGGGAATATTTTTTTACTAATTTCTCTTTCCACTCACGTATGAACTTGTTTCCATGATAGCTATATTAAGTGGCATCCTCAGACAACAGTGTCTGAGCACGCCTGTTTCTTCTCAATCTCACCAGAATTGGTGTTGTAGATTTCCTTCAGCATTGACATAATACAGAATCACACTGTTTTCTTGATTTGCATATCCTATGTACTCAAGAGGTTGAATATTTCTTTGTGGATTTCTTCATGGCCATTTTTACCTCCTTTAATGATTGTCTTGGTTGTGAGCATTGGCTCACACCTGTAATCCTAGCTACTCAGGAAGATGAGATCTGAGGATCATAGTTCAAAGTCAGCTTAGGCACTAAAGTCTGTGAGACTCTTATCGGCAATTAACCACTAGAATACCAAAAGTGGTGCTGTGACTCAAGGGATAGGGCAGTAGCCTTGAGCTGAAGAGCTCAAGAACAGCAATCAAGCCCTGAGAGCAAGCCCATGACCAAACAAAAAAATACATGAATAAATAAAGAAATAAACATTATCTTATCCATCTTTTTCCTCATTGTGAAGTCAACGTAATTGTAAACCCTTAATATTTGGTGTTGAGTAGCTGAGAGGCTTTCCTTCTATCTCCTGGGACTGGGGCTCTTTATAAGTGAATACCCCACACACATCTCTCATTCTTATCAGCCTTTCCCATGCTATGAATAAAGATTTGTTTTCTGCAATCCCTTTTGTCAATTTTTCCTCCTATTTAATGAAATACTACAGAACTTTCCAGAAAGTACTTGTCTAGGCTGTATCCCCAGTTATGTTCTCTATGGTTTCCTGTTGTAATTTCAGCTTCAGGTCTTACAGGCTGAGATGTAGGATGGTGCCTCCAAGCCAGGTTGGGCAGGAAAGTCTGTGACAATCATCTCTACCCATAAAACTGCTGGAAGTAAACGGGGCAACCGGTGCTCACACCTGAATCCTAGCTATTCGGGAGCCTGAGATCTGAGGATCACAGATCAAACCCAGCCTGGACATGAAAGTCCATCAGACTCTTACCTCCAATTAACCACCAGAAAACTGAAAGTGGTGCTGTGGCTCAAACAAGGAGAGTGTTAGCCTTGAGAGGTCAGAGATAGTGCCCAGGCCTACAGTTCAAGCCCCACAAGAAAGAGAGAGAGAGAGAGAGAGAGAGAGAGAGAGAGAGAGAGAGAGAGAGAGAGAGAGGGAGAGAGAGAGAGGCGGGGGGGGGTGGGGGAGAGAGAGGAGTGAGATCGCTCTCTCTCTCTGGTAAGAGAACAACGCACAATGTACTGAATGGAGAAACCTGGGAGGTTCTCTCACAGATCTAAATTACACAGGAGCCTGCATTCACCCCTGTCACTCAGCACTATGTCCCAGCCAGAGCAACCCTTCAAGAGAAAGAAAAACATGCACTCAAATTTGAAAAAATAATACAGCCCAGAGTGTCACTGTGTGTACAAGATATGACCTCCACTAAAGAAACTCCAAAAATCAGTTCTGGTGCTGGTCGCTCATGCCTGAACCCCCAGCTACTGCACAGGCTGAGATCTGAGGATGGAAACTCACAGTCATAATAGGCCTGAAGTCCTCCAGGACCTTTTATCCAGTTCAGTAGGAACAAGACAGAAGTGCAGTTGTGGCAGAAGTGATAGAGCACCAACCTTCAGCACAAAAGGTTAGGGAGAATTCTCCAATCCAGAACTCCAGGCGTAGAACAAACACACACACACACACACACACACACACACACACACACACACACACACACACACACACACACCATCCATCTTTCAACAGGATCAGGAGGAAATCATATGTTTCCAGTTTTATTTAGGGGGTGTCGTTTCTTTTCCTGTGTGTCTGTATGTGTGTGTGTGTGCATATGTGTGTGCGTGTGTTGCTCTTGGAGCTTGAACTCAGAGCCTGGGCATTGTCCATGACTCTTTTTGCTCAAGGATTCTGCTCTTCTGCTTGAGCCACAGCTCCATTCTGCCTTTTTAGTGGTTCATTGAAGAGAAGATTCTACAGACTTTTCTGCCCCACTGGATTCTAACTCTAAATCCTCACATCTCAGCCTCCTAAGTATTTCAAATTACAGGTCTGAGCCAGCAGCACCTAGCTGAGATTGTTTTCTTTTTCCTTTTTCTCTTTCTTTAGTTTTTTTTTGTCCGTTCTTGGACTTGAACTCTGAGCCTGGATGCTGTCCCTGAGCTCTTCAGCTCAACACTACCTCCCTACTCCTTGAGCTACCGCCACACTTCTGCTTTTCTGGTGGTTACCTGGAGATAAGAGTCTCATGGATTTTAATGCCTGGGCTGGTTTTGAACCAAGATCCTCAGATCTCAGCCTCCTGAGTAGCTAGCATGACAGGAGTGAGCCACCATGCCTGGTGGGTGTTTTCTAAGCTGACTTCATCGAAATCCAGCAATTGGGCCAAGGGGAGCAGTAACAGAAGGTAAGGAATTAGGGGCTGATATGAGAGATATGAAGATCAGAAAATCAAATGTCCAGTTAACCAAGGAGGATACATTCATTAAATAATAATTAAATGATCATACATTGATTAAATCCACTGAACGGGGCACTGAGCTATTCTTGTGATATTCTGAATGGATACTAAGGGTAACATATATGAGGTACCAAATATAATTTTATAGGGTTCTGGGTGTCTCAGTGTGCTGCTGGCCAAATAAAACGTGGTATTTTTATCTATAACTTCAAAGTATAAGACACTGCCAGATCTGCCCACCTTGCACCTCTGACTCCCGCCCATCGTGCACCCTGGAGTTCCAGTCCTTCCCAGTCCAGAAGGGAAGGTCTCAAGGATCAGCTGATTGTGAATCTGTTAAGGAGGATCATGTCCCCCAGCACAGTTTACAGTTGTTGGGGATGGTGCTGTTGGCATGGTCTGTGCCATCAGGAATTGGCAGATGAGCCTGCTCGTGTTGATGTCATGGAAGACAAACTGAAGGGAGAAATGATGGACCTCCAGCTCAGCAGCCTTTTCCGAAAAACATCAAAAATTGTCTCTGGAAAAGATTACTCTGTGACTGCAAATTCCAACCTGGTTATTGTCACAGCTGGGGCCCGTCAGCAAGAGGGTGAAAACTGTCTTAATTTTGTCCAGCTTAATGTAAACATCTTTAAGTTCATCATTCCAAATGTAGTAAAGTACAGCCTAAATTGCAAGTTGCTTACTGTTTCCAATTCAGTGGATATTCTGACCTAGGTCCCTTGGAAGATAAATGGCTTCCCCAAAAACTGTGTAATTGGAAGTGGCTGTAAGCTGGGTTCAGCCCGGTTCCATTACCTGATGGGAGAGAGGCTGGGAATTCACCCCTTAAGCTGTCATGGATGGGTTCTCATGGAGACTCTAGTGTGCCAGTGTGGAGTGGAGTAAATGTTGCTGGTGTCTCCTTCAAGAATCTGAATCCTGATTTAGGCACTGATGCAGACAAGGAACAGTGGAAAGAGGTTCATAAACAAGTTGTTGACAGTGACTATGAGGTGATCAAACTGAAGGCTATACATCCTAGGCCATTGGACTGTCTGTGGCAGATTTAGCAGAAAGTATTATGAAGAATCTTCGAAGAGTTCATCCAATTTCAACCATGATTATAGGTATCTATGGAATAAAGGAAGATGTCTTCCTTAGTGTTCTTTGCATTCTGGGACAGAATGGAATTTCAGATGTGGTGAAGGTCACTCTGACTCCCGAGGAAGAGGCTCACTTGAAGAAAAGTGCAGATACGCTTTGGGGAATCCAAAAGGAGCTGCAGTTTTGAAGTCTTCTATGTACCACTTCACTGTCGAGGCTATAAGAGAATTTTAGTCGGGGATTATGCATGTTGTCCCATAATGATCTGTGACTAAAGCAGTAGCATTACAAAAAAGACCTGGGAAAAATATCCATTTCCTGAAATTAGGACTAGGACTGGTTCAGGAAAACATGCAGCTGTATTCGGATGGTGGATGGGTCCTGTGTAACTGTAAAAACTGGTAAGTGTAAACAATTTCACTCTCTCTGAGACACCACTGCCAATGCATGGTACATAGCCCCTAATTACACTCGAACCAGATATGTTACTGTGTGCTTTGTAAATCACCAAAATACCTAGTTCCAAATTCTTTTCCCAATCACACTTCCTGGGATGGGTTGTATAAGTCCATTTTCGCATGTCACATGCATCACTGTTTTAAAGGATATTTTATATATTATATATCAATAGTGTGCATTGCATGTTATGTAAAAATCTACAGATGAACAGTGCAAAAACTATCCAAATGTCATAGGAAAACACCAAATAAACCTTGAACAGTGAAAAAAATCAAGAAATTGTTCTTTCCTCTAGACATCAAGTGATCTATTACATGTCCAAAGATTCTCCAAGGCAGATGCCAAATTGACATGGCTCCAGAGATTTCATGCCCATAGAAATTAATAGGTCCTTTGAGAATCCATTGGTATCCTTTTTTTCAAAACAAAAGAAACTGTGTTCCCCTTGGAATATATTAATTCCTCTCACCCTTTTACAGTCTACAATAATGCAAGAAATTAACCTAAATCTGTTTATCCATGATGTCATCTTCACTTTAACTCATGGGAACAAAATGGTTTGGAGACAGGAAACTCATTTAATTTCATAAAGACAATTATTTCATGAAAGGCAGTTCATTTCCTGAAGAGATCTTAGTAGATACATCGATTGAGTTGCAAGAAACTGCACAAGCTTCTGACTCCCTTCTCTGAATCCAGTCTCCATCAAAACCCCAGCCAACAAACTTCTAAGGAGGAGTTGGGGAAATAAGAAATCTTCAGTGATAAGCAAAATACAGAACCATGTTAGCTTGGTAAAGATGGGAAATATAAATTTATGATCAGTGAGGGAAAACAAGAGAAAAAGAAAATGGTGTGTGTAGCAGGCAATCCTCTGGAATAGTGAGGCTGGGAAGGGCCAGAAGGGAGCTCGTCATCTGCAGATGAGGTCCCAAAACTCTAAGGCACTTGGAGTTCAGGCTTTGTGAACTCTGATTTCCCTTCTTTCTCTCACTTTCTGCAACCTAGAGCGCATTCTTCATGAAGTTCCCTTCTGAAAGGTCTCTCGCTTTTCTTCACTCTTTCCCAATAATCAGCGTCATCTGTCAGCTTTGCTACATCCAGCTATGTATTTGTTAATCACCCGCTAACGCTCCAATGTGCACCAGGTATTGTCCTTGGGTTCCAGGCCAGGGACATGTGTGTGTGTGTGTGTGTGTGTGTGTGTGTGTGTGTGTGTGCCTAGACCTGGGCCTTGAACTCTAACCATGGCACTGTCCCTCAGCTCCTTTTGCTCAAGGCTAGCACTCCACTATTGGAGCTGCATCTCCACTTCCAGATTTTTCTGTCATTATTTGGAAATAAGGGTCTCATAGACTTTCCTGCCAAGGCTGGCTTTGAACTGCCCTTGTCAGATCTAAGACTCCTGAGCAATGATGATTACAGAGATGAAACACCAGTGCCAGCTTTGATTGGAATTTTTTTCTTATCGTCTCCAATATTTTGCTTGCATATTTGACTGACAATGTATGGTTTGTTTCCCATTAGTGTCCATAACAAAATCTAGCCAACAAAAGAATTATTAATAAGGAAGAATTCCCCTTCGTGTGTGTGTCTGTGTGTGCGTGTGTGTCTGTGTGTGTCTGTGTGTGGGTGTGTGTTTGTGTGTCTGTGTCTGTGTGTGTGTGCCTGCATGTACATGTGCCAGTCATGGGTCTTGAACTGTGCACCTGGGCACTGTCCCTGAGCTTCTGAGCCATACCAAGTGAACTAGAGCTCACATGTGGCTTTTTAGTAATTAATCAGGAATGAGAATGTCATGGATTTCCCTGCGTGAGCTGGCTTCACACCCTGATATGTCAATTGCAGCCTCTTAGTAGCTAGAATGCCAGCTGTGACCACCTTCCCTTCCTTAGTTTTGCACATGTACACTGGCTTCTGTGTGCACAGAATGGATTTCTATGTATACCAACTGGAAAAGGGGTTTTCCTGTGGTATTTCATCACGGGCATATATTGTGGTTTAATCAAAATAAACCCCTATGTAACTCTTTTTGGCACATAGTCTAGCCCCGATTTCAAGGTTTAGTGGATTTTCATCTTCATCTTCACATATATTCTACATTATTCAACCCCACCATTTCTTCCCTGTCCCTCAGGCTTGTCCCCATAAACATTTACATTCATTCTATATAGAGATAGATAGATAGATAGATAGATAGATAGATAGATAGATAGATAGATAGACAGACAGACAGAGCATTGAGCATATGAATCAAATTCATTCAGTTTATTATTGCATGATCCATTAATTCTGCTGATTTCCATACAATATGTTCCTGCTCCAGAGCATGAAATTTCACACATGTGTTGTATATTGTGTGTGTGTGTGTGTGTGAGTGTGTGTGTGTAAGTGTGTGTGTGTGTGTGCCAGTCCTCAGATTTAAACTCAGAGTTTCTGAGACTTCTTACTCAAGGCCATTGCTAGACCCACTGTCATCTTTTTAGTGCTAAAAATACAGATAAGAATCTGACAGACTTTTCTTGCCCAGAATGACTTAGAACCCCAAATCTTAACTCTGCATTTCTTGAGTAGCTGGGATTATAAGCATGAAGTAAATGCACTAAGCACACTGTTATTTTAATGATATTGTGTTCCTTTCTTCTCAATTCTATGTAGCTGGTAGTCTCTTTTTTACCCTCTCTCATATTTTAGAAGAAATCACATAGAAGGAATTCTCTGTCGGGAGGCATCCACAGCCATGTTGACCAGCCATGCTATATTCCATCCACATCCAGGAACTCCATGTACTGAGATCTTCCCCATAAATGCTCCCATTCCTGAGATAGATGCTCACTCCGTGGACTGCACACAACAGGAGGACAACTCGATCCTATTACATGGTGAACATTCCCTGCACCAGGAAAATAGGTAAAAGAATTAATTGTGCCTGAGAGTTGAAAGCGCTTCCTAAAATGTTAAGGCAGTGGAAAAGGTGGACAGAGAAATGGAGAGAGGAAAGGTGGGCAAAATCATTCGTAATATTCAGTGTACAAATGTGAAGCTGGAACTGGGAGAACTGTGGGAGGGGTTGAACTGGGAGGGGTCGGGGAGATCATGGAAGAGTGACATGGATGAAATGGCCTTGTACTCACAAATTGATCATTGAATTATAGCCCCATATGCCACTACTTAAAAGCAAGGTTTAGAAAAATACATTTAATAGGGAGTAGAGCAAAGCCTAGTGGTAGAGTGCTTGCCTAGCAAGCAAGAATACCCTAGTTTGATTCCGCAGTACCACATATATAGAAAAAGCCGAAGTGGTGCCGTGGCTCAAGTACTAGTGCTCTAACTTTGACAGGCCCATGGACAGTGCCCAAGCCTTGAGTTCAAGCCTCAGGACGAGCGAAACACAAAATCTCTGAGTAAATGAATACAAGACAGGGATATTTACACACACATTACAATATGAAATTAACTGGAGGCAAACTTGGCTGTGCAGGTCAACCCCGGGAAGCCATTCGGAAGCAAAAAAGGCATCTGGCACGGGAAGGGCATGACCACTTCAGTTGGCAGTGGGCATTGATTGAATTTTTCCTTACTTGTCCCAAGGAAAACAGCCAGGGTTATGGCAGCACACAATCACACAGGAGAATCACAATTCCTCCTCCTGGGCCTCTCAGATGACCCTCAACTCCAGCCCCTGCTCTTTGGGATCTTCCTGTCCATGTACCTGATCACCGTACTCGGAAATCTGCTCATCATCCTGGCAGTCACCTCTGACCCCCACCTCCACAGCCCTATGTACTTCTTCCTCTCCAACCTGTCCTTTGTAGACATCTGCTTCACCTCCACCACAGTCCCCAAGATGCTGGGGGCCATTCAGACCCAGAGGAAAGACATCTCCTACCCAGAGTGCCTCACTCAAGTGTATTTCTTCATGATTTTTGTTGGAATGGAAAATTTCCTATTGACCGTGATGGCTTATGACCGCTTTGTGGCCATCTGTCACCCACTGAACTACCCACTTATCATGAACCCTCACTTCTGTGGCCTCCTTCTCCTCGTCTCTTGGTTTCTCATATTCTGCATCTCACTACATCATATTCTACTGATGAGGAAATTAACCTTCTCCCCGGGAACCACCATCCCCCATTTCTTCTGTGAACTAGCTCAGGTTCTCCAGGTGGCCAGTTCTGACACCCTCATCAATGACATCTGGATGTACCTGGATTTTGTACTGTTCTGTGTGTTTCCTGCCTTAGGAATCTTCTTCTCTTACCATCAGATACTCTCCTCTTTAATGAAGCTGCCCAACACGGCTAGCAAGCACAAAGTCTTCTCCACCTGTGGCTCTCACCTCTGCGTGGTCTCCTTGTTCTACGGGACAGGACTTGGGGTGTACCTCAGCTCTGCGGTGTCTGCCTCTGCCCACAGAAGCAAGGTGGCCTCGGTGATGTACACAGTGGTCACTCCCATGCTGAACCCCTTCATCTACAGCCTGAGGAACCAGGACGTGATGGGGGCTCTGGGGAGACTGCCTGGCAGAGTGGTCTCCTGTCTTGATGGATTGTGAAGCACAGAACAAAGTAGTCCACTGCAAGAGGGAAGACTAATTGGCTGAATATCAGCATCACTGATTTTTTTTCTTCATTATAGGACTCGGTATTTATATATATATATATATATATATATCCATCTAGAAAACACATATGAATTCAAGAATACCCTGCAAAGCCCCTATGGCTTTGTCTGTCTATATGTGGACATTTGCCTTTGAAAGAAATTTACTTGCTATACTTCAGAAAAACAACTTTCTTGTCAGTGTGAATTTTCCTTAATATTCCCATTTGGCGAGGTGTTATACAAATTCTTCTGGTCATTTCTAATTGAGCATAGAAACCACTTATCACAGTCCGAGGTTACACAGTATCCCCTTAAGTTATCCCCTTCTATATTAAATCTTCCTCCTAAACCAAAAACTGCTTCTTCCTCCGCCTTTTTCCTCCTCCTCCTCCTGCTCCTCTTGTACTTCTCCTTCTGCTTCTGCTGCTACTTCTGCTGCTGCTTCTTCTTCTTCCTCTTCCTCTTCTACATCCCTGGGACTGAATTCAGTGTCTGGTGCTGTTTGTGAGCATTTTTGATCAGGGTTATTCCTCTGCTATTTGAGACACATCTACACAATCCCCATATCAGGGAGCTATTCAAAGATAAGACCCTCATAGACTTTTGCCTGTGCTGGCTTTAAACGCCAATCCTCAGATCCCAGTCTCTTGTGTAGCTGGGATAACAGATGTCAGTCTCCGCCATTTGGCAAGACAAAATAACTTCATTTTTTACTTAGCAGAAACAGAATAAACACATACAAGAATCCAAATAAAATCTCAACACTTTCAGAACAGCAGTTATGGCCTTACATGTGAGATTTTGTTTAAGTTTGAGGGAATATTTTTTTACTAATTTCTCTTTCCACTCACGTATGAACTTGTTTCCATGATAGCTATATTAAGTGGCATCCTCAGACAACAGTGTCTGAACACTCCTGTTTCTTCTCAACCTCACCAGAATTGGTGTTGTAGATTTTCTTCAGCATTGACATAATACAGAATCACACTGTTTTATTCAATTGCATATCCTATGCAGTTAACAGGTTGAATATTTCTTTGTGGGTTTCCTCATGGCCATTTTTACCTCCTTTAATGATTGTCTTGGTTGTGAGCATTGGCTCACACCTGTAATCCTAGCTACTCAGGAAGATGAGATCTGAGGATCATAGTTCAAAGTCAGCTTAGGCACTAAAGTCTGTGAGACTCTTATCGGCAATTAACCACTAGAATACCAAAAGTGGTGCTGTGACTCAAGGGATAGGGCAGTAGCCTTGAGCTGAAGAGCTCAAGAATAGCAATCAAGCCCTAAGATCAAGCCCCATGACCAAACAAAAAAAATACATGAATAAATATAGAAATAAACATTATCTTATCCATCTTTTTCCTCATTGTGAAGTCAACTTAATTGTAAATCCTTAATTTTTGGTGTTGAGTATCTGAGAGGCTTTCCTTCTAACTCCTGGGACTGGGACTCTTTATAAGTGAATACCCCACACACATCTCTCATTCTTATCAGCCTTTCCCATGCTCTGAATAAAGATTTGATTTCTGCAATCTCTTTTATCAATTTTTCCTCCTATTTAATGAAATACTACAGAACTTTCCAGAAAGTACTAGTCTTCGCTATATCTCCAGTTATGTTCTCTATAGTTTCCTGTTGTAATTTCAGCTTCAGGTCTTACAGGCTGAGATGTAGGATGGTGCCTCCAAGCCAGGTTGGAGAGGAAAGTCTGTGACACTCTTATCTCTACCCACAAAACTGCTGGAAGTAAACGGGGCAGCCTGTGCTCACACCTGGATCCTAGCTATTCGGGAGCCTGAGATCTGAGGATCACAGATCAAACCCAGCCTGGACATGAAAGTCCATCAGACTCTTACCTCCAATTAACCACCAGAAAACTGAAAGTGGTGCTGTGGCTCAAACAAGGAGAGTGTTAGCCTTGAGAGCTCAGAGATAGTGCCCAGGCCTACAGTTCAAGCCCCACAACAAAGAGAGACAGAGAGGAAGAGAGAGAGAGAGACAGAGAGAGAGAGAGAGAGAGAGAGAGAGAGAGAGAGAGAGAGAGAGAGAGACAGAGAGACAGAGAGAGAGAGAGAGAGAGAGAGAGGCAGTGGGGTGGAGGAGAGAGGGGTGAGCTCTCTCTCTCTCTGGTAAGGGAACAACACACAATGTATTGAATGGAGAATCCTGGAAGGTTCTCTCAAAGATCTAGGTTACACAGGAGCCTGCATTCCCCCCTATCACTCAGCACTGTGTCCAGCCAGAGCAATCCATCAAGAGAAAGAAAAACATGCACTCACATTTGAAAACATAATACATCCCAGAGTGTCACTGTGTGTACAAGATATGACCTCCACTAAAGTAACTCCAAAAATCAGTTCTGGTGCAGGTCGCTCATGCCCAAACCCCCAGCTACTGCACAGGCTGAGATCTGAGGATGGAAACTCACAGTCATAATAGGCCTGAAGTCCTCCAGGACCTTTTTTCCAGTTCAGTAGGAACAAGACAGAAGTGCAGTTGTGGCAGAAGTGATAGAGCACCACCCTTCAGCACAAAAGGTTAGGGAGAATTCTCCAATCCAGAACACCGGGCCGAGAATCAACACAAACACACACACAAAGACACACACACACACACACACACACACACACACACACACACACACACACCATCCATCTTTCAACAGGATCAGGAGGAAATCATATGTTTCCAGTTTTATTTAGGGGGTGTCATTTCTTTTCCTGTGTGTCTGTCTGTGTGTGTGTGTGTGTGTGTGTGTGTAGATATGTGTGTGTGTGTTGCTCTTGGAGCTTGAACTCAGAGCCTGGGCATTGTCCATGACTCTTTTTGCTCAAGGAGTCTGCTCTTCTGCTTGAGCCACAGCTCCATTCTGCTTTTTTAGTGGTTCATTGAAGAGGAGACTACGGACTTTTCTGCCCCACTGGCTTCTAACTCTAAATCCTCACATCTCAGCCTCCTAAGTATTTCAAATTACAGACCTCAGCCAGCAGCACCTAGCTGAGATTGTTTTCTTTCCCTTTTCTCTTTCTTTAGTTTTTTTTTTTGGTTCATTCTTGGACTTGAACTCTGAGTGTGGGTGCTGTCCCTGAGATCTTCAGCTCACCACTACCACACACACACACACAATCCATCTTTCAATAGGATCAGGATGTGATCATATATTCCTGCTTTTATTTAGGGGGTTTCATTTCTTTCCTGTGTGTGTGTGTGTGTGTGTGTGTGTGTGTGTGTCTGTGTGTCTGTGTGTCTGTGTCTGTGTCTGTGTTGCTCTTGGAGCTTGAACTCAGAGCCTGGGCATTGTCCATGACTCTTTTTGCTCAAGGATTCTGCTCTTCTGCTTGAGCCACAGCTCCATTCTGCCTTTTTAGTGGTCATTGAAGAGAAGACTCTACAGAATTTTCTGCCCCACTGGCCTCTAACTGTAAATCCTCACATCTCAGCCTCCTAAGTATTTCAAATTACAGGCCTGAGCCAGCAGCACCTAGCTGAGATTGTTTTCTTTTTCCTTTTTCTCTTTCTTTAGTTTTTTTTGTCCGTTCTTGGACTTGAACTCTGAGCCTGGATGCTGTCCCTGAGCTCTTCAGCTCAACACTACCTCCCTACTCCTTGAGCCACCGCCACACTTCTGCTTTTCTGGTGGTTAACCGGAGATAAGAGTCTCATGGATTTTAATGCCTGGGCTGGTTTTGAACCAAGATCCTCAGATCTCAGCCTCCTGAGTAGCTAGCATGACAGGAGTGAGCCACCATGCCTGGTGGGTGTTTTCTAAGCTGACTTCATCGAAATCCAGCAATTGGGCCAAGGGGAGCAGTAACAGAAGGTAAGGAATTAGGGGCTGATATGAGAGAAATGAAGATCAGAAAATACAAATGTCCAGTTAACCAGGGAGGATACATGCATTAAATAATAATTAAATGATCATAGATTGATTAAATCTACTGAACAGGGCACTGAGCTATTCTTGTGATATTCTGAATGGATAGTAAGGGTAACATATATGAGGTACCAAATATAATTTTATAGGGTTCTGGGTGTCTCAGTGTACTGCTGACCAAATAAAACATGGTATTTTTATCTATAACTTCCAAGTATAAGACACTATTAAATAGTGAATGAAAATCAAGAAATTGGATGGAGCGACTCTTGCTGAGTCCAGACCTGCCTGCCGTGCACCTCCGACTCCTGCCCATCATGCACCCTGGAGTTCCAGTCCTTCCAAGAACAGAATGGAAGGTCTCAAGGATCAGCTTATTGTGAATCTTCTTAAGGAGGATCATGTCCACCAGAACAAGATTACAGTTGTTGCGGTTGGTGCTGTTGGCATGGCCTGTGCCATCAGGACTTGGCAGACGAGCTTGCTCATGTTGATGTCATGGAAGACAAACTGAAGGGAGAAAAGATGGACCTCCAGCTCAGCAGCCTTTTCCGCAAAGTACCAAAAATTGTCTCTGGAAAAGACTACTCTGTGACTGCAAATTCCAACCTGGTTATTGTCACAGCTGGGGCCCATCAGCAAGAGTGTGAAAGCCATCTTAATTTGGTCCAGCTCAATGTAAACATCTTTAAGTTCATCATTCCTAATGTAGTGATGGACAGCCCAAACTGCAAGTTGCTTACTATTTCCAATCCAGTGGATATTCTGACCTAGGTGGTTTGGAAGATAAGTGGCTTCCCCAAAAACTTTGTCATTGGAAGTGGCTGCAATCTGGATTCAGCTCGGTTCCATTACCTGATGGGAGAGAGACTGGGAATTCACCCCTTAAGCTGTCATGGATGGGTTCTCATGGAGACTCTAGTGTGCCAGTGTGGAGTGGAGTGCATGTTGCTGGTGTCTCCTTCAGGAATCTGAATCCTGATTTAGGCACTGATGCAGACAAGGAACAGTGGAAAGAGGTTCATAAACAAGTTGTTTACAGTGCCTATGAGGTGATCAAACTGAAAGGCTATACATCCTAGGCCATTGGACTGTCTGTGGCAGATTTAGCAGAAAGTATTATGAAGAATCTTCGAAGAGTTCATCCAATTTCAACCATGATTATAGGTATCTATGGAATAAAGGAAGATGTCTTCCTTAGTGTTCTTTGCATTCTGGGACAGAATGGAATTTCACATGTGGTGAAGGTCACTCTGACTCCCGAGGAAGAGGCTCACTTGAGGAAAAGTGCAGATACGCTTTGGGGAATCCCAAAGGAGCTACAGTTTTGAAGTCTTCTATGTACCACTTCACTGTCGAGGCTATAAGAGAATTTTAGTTGGGGATTATGCATGTTGTCCCATACTGATCTGTGACTAAAGCAGTAGCATTATAAAAAGACCTGGGAAAAATATCCATTTCCTGAAATTAGGACTAGGACTGGTTCAGGAAAACATGCAGCTGTATTCTGATGGTGGATGGGTCCTGTGTAACTGTAAAAACTGGTAAGTGTAAACAATTTTACCCTCTCTGAGACACCACTGCCAATGAATGGTGCATAGTCCCTAATTACACTTCGAACCAGATATGTTACTGTGTGCTTTGTAAATCAACAAAACACCTAGTTCCAACTTCTTTTCCCTATCACACTTCCTGGGATGGGTTGTATAAATCCATTTTTGCATGTCACATGCATCACTGTTTTAAAAGATGTTTTATGTGGTATATATCAATAGTGTGCATTGCATGTTATGTAAAAAGCTACAGATGAACAGTGCAAAAACTATCCAAATGTCATAGGAAAACACCAAATAAACCTTTAACAGTGAAAAAAATCAAGAAATTGTTTTTCCCTCTAGAGATCAAGTGATCTATTACATGTCCAAAGATTCTCCAAGGCAGATGCCAAATCGACATGGTTCCAGAGATTTCGTGCCTATAGAAATTAATAGGTCCTTTGAGAATTCATTGGTATCCTTTTTATCAAAACAAAAGAAACTGTGTTCCCCTTGGAATAAATTAATTCCTCTCACCCTTTTACAGTCTACAATAATGCAAGAAATTAACCTAAATTTGTTTATCCATGATATCACCTTCACTTTAACTCATGGGAACAAAATGGTTTGGAGACAGGAAAGACATTTCCTTTCATAAAGACAATTATTTCATGAAAGGCAGTTCATTTCCTGAAGAGTTCTTAGTAGATACATCGATTGAGTTGCAAGAAACTGCACAAGCTTCTGACTCCCTTCTCTGAATCCAGTCTCCATCAAAACCCCAGCCAACAAACTTCTAAGGAGGAGTTGGGGAAATAAGAAATCTTCAGTGATAACCAATACAGAACCATGTTAGCCTGGTAAAGCCAGGAAATGTAAATTTATGATCAGTGAGGGAAAACAAGAGAAAAAGAAAATGGTGTGTGTAGCAGGCAATCCTCTGGAATAGTGAGGCTGGGAAGGGCCCGAAGGGAGCTCGTCATCTGCAGATGTGGTCCCAGAACTCTAAGGCACTTGGAGTTCAGGCTTTGTGAACTCTGATTTCCCTTCTTTCTCTCACTTTCTGCAACCTAGAGCGCATTCTTCATGAAGCTCCCTTCTGAAAGGTCTCTCGCTTTTCTTCACTCTTTCCCAATAATCAGCGTCATCTGTCAGCTTTGCTACATCCAAATATGTATTTGTTTATCACCCGCTAAAGCTCCAATGTGCACCAGGTATTGTCTTTTGGGTTCCAGGCCAGGGACATGTGTGTGTGTGTGTGTGTGTGTGTGTGTGTGTGTGTGTGTGTGTGTGTGTCTAGACCTGGGCCTTGAACTCTAACCATGGCACTGTCCCTCAGCTCCTTTTGCTCAAGGCTAGCACTCCACTATTGGAGTTGCAACTTCACTTCCAGCTTTTTCTGTCATTATTTGGAAATAAGGGTCTCATAGACTTTCCTGCCGAGGCTGGCTTTGAACTGCCATTGTCAGATCTAAGACTCCTGAGCAATGATGATTACAGAGATGAAACACCAGTGCCAGCTTTGATTGGAATTTTTTTCTTATCCTCTCCAATATTTTGCTGGCATATTTGACTGACAATGTATGGTTTGTTTCCCATTAGTGTCCATAACAAAATCTAGCCAACAAAAGAATTATTAGTAAGGAAGAATTCCCCTTCGTGTGTGTGTCTGTGTGTGCGTGTGTGTCTGTGTGTGCATGTGTGGCTGTGTGTGGGTGTGTGTTTGTGTGTCTGTGTCTGCATGTGTGTGCCAGCATGTACATGTGCCAGTCATGGGTCTTGAACTGTGCACCTGGGCACTGTCCCTGAGTTTCTGAGCCATACCAACTGAACTAGAGCTCACATGTGGGTTTTTAGTAATTAATCAGGAATGAAATGTCACGGATTTCCCTGCATGACCTGGCTTCACACCATGATAAGTCAATTGCAGCCTCTTAGTAGCTAGAATGCCAGCTGTAGGCCACCTTCCCAAATTTAGTTTTGCACGTGCACACTGGCTTCTGTGTGCACAGAATGGATTTCTCTGTATACCAACTGGAAAAAGGGGTTTTGCTGTGGTATTTCCACACGGGCATATATTGTGGTTTGATCAAAATAAACTCCTCTGTAACTCTTCTTTGGCACATAGTCCTGCCCGATTTCAAGGTTTAGTGGATTTTCATCTTCATCTTCACATATATTCTGCATTATTCAACCCCACCATTCCTTCCCTGTCCTTCAGGCTTGTCCCCATAACCATTTACATTCATTATATATATATATATATATATATTGAGAGATAGATAGATAGATAGATAGATAGATAGATAGATAGAGCACTGAGCATATGAATCAAATTCATTCAGTTTATTATTGCATGATCCATTAATTCTGCTGATTTCCATACAATAGGTTCCTGCTCCAGAGCATGAAATCTCACACATGGATTGTACATTGTGTGTGAGTGTGTGTGCGTGCCAGTCCTCAGGTTTAAACTCAGAGTTTCTGAGACTTCTTACTCAAGGCCATTGCTAGACCCACTGTCATCTTTTTAGTGCTAAAATTATAGATAAGAGTCTGACCAAATTTACTTGCCCAGAATGACTTAGAACCCCAAGCCTTAGCTCTGCACTTCCTGAGTAGCTGGGATTACAGGCATGAACTAAATGCGCTAAGCACATTATGTTATTTTAATGATACTGTGTTCCTTTCTCCTCAATTCTATGTAGCTGGTAGTCTCATTTTTACCCTCTCTCATATTTTAGAAGAAATCACATAGAAGGAATTCTCTGTCGGGAGGCATCCACAGCCATGTTGACCAGCCATGCTATATTCCATCCACATCCAGGAACTCCATGTACTGAGAAATTCCCCACAAATACTCCCATTCCTGAGATACATACTCGCGCCATGGACTTCACAAAACGGGAGGACAACTCGATCCTATTATATGGTGAACATTACCTCCACCAGGAAAATAGGTAAAAGAATTAACTGTGCCTGAGAGTTGAAAGCGCTTCCTGAAAGGTGAAGGCAGTGGAGAAGGTGGACAGAGAAATGGAGAGAGGAAAGGTGGGCAAAATCATTCGTAATATTCAGTGTACAAATGTGAAGCTGGAACTGGGAGAACTGAGGGAGGGGTTTGTCTGGGAGGGGTCGGGGAGAGCATGGAAGGAGTGACATGGATGAAATGGCCTTGTACTCACAAACTGATCATTGAATTATAGCCCCATAGTGCCACTGCTTAAAAGCAAGATTTAGGAAAATACATTTAATAGGGGCTAGAGCAAAGCCTAGTGGTAGAGTGCTTGTCTAGCATGCAAGAATAACCGAGTTTGATTCCTCAGTACCACATATATAGAAAAAGCTGAAGTGGTGCCGTGGCTCAAGTACTAGTGCTCTAACTTTGACAGGCCCATGGACAGTGCCCAGGCCTTGGGATCAAGCCGCAAAACACAAAATCTCTGAGTAAATGAATACAAGCCAGGGATATTTACCCACATATTACAATACGAAAGTGAGTGGAGGCAAATTTGGCTGTGCAGGTAAACCCCGGGGAGCCATTAGGAAACAAAAAAGGCAGCTGGCAGGGGAAGGGCATGACCACTTGAGCTGGCAGTGGGCATTGATTGAACTTTTCCTTACTTGCCCCAAGGAAAACACCTAGGGCTATGACAGCACAAAACCACACAGGGGAATCACCATTCCTCCTGCTGGGCCTCTCAGATGACCCTCAACTCCAGCCCATCCTCTTTGGGCTCTTCCTGTCCTTGTACCTGATCACCATACTCGGAAATCTGCTCATCATCCTGGCAGTCACCTCTGACCCCCACCTCCACACGCCCATGTTCTTCTTCCTCTCCAACCTGTCCTTTGTGGACATCTGCTTCACCTCCACCACAATCCCCAAGATGCTGGTGAACATCCAGACCCAGAGGAAAGACATCTCCTACCCAGAGTGCCTCACTCAGGTGTATTTCTTCATGATTTTTGTTGGAATGGACAATTTCCTATTGACCGTGATGGCTTATGATCGCTTTGTGGCCATCTGTCACCCACTGAACTACCCACTAATCATGAACCCTCACTTCTGTGGCCTCCTGGTGCTCGTGTCTTGGCTTCTCATTTTCTGCATTTCACTAAGCCATGTTGTACTGATGAGGAAATTAACCTTCTCCCCAGGAACCACCATCCCCCATTTCTTCTGTGATCTAGCTCAGGTTCTCCAGGTGGCCAGCTCTGACACCCTCATCAATGACATCTGGATGTACCTGGCTATTGTGCTCTTCGGTGTGTTTCCTGCCTTAGGAATCTTCTTCTCTTACCATCAGATACTCTCCTATTTAATGAAGATGCCCAACACAGCTACCATGCACAAAGCCTTCTCCACCTGTGGCTCTCACCTCTTCGTGGTCTCCTTGTTCTACGGGACAGGACTTGGGGTGTACCTCAGCTCTGCAGTGTCCTCCTCTGCCCACAGAAGCAAGGTGGCCTCGGTGATGTACACAGTGGTCACTCCCATGCTGAACCCCTTCATCTACAGCCTGAGGAACCAGGACGTGATGGGGGCCCTGGAGAGACTGCCAGGCAGAGTGGTCTCCTGTCTTGATGGATTGTGAAGCACAGAACAAAGTAGTCCATTGGAAGTGGGAAGACAAATTGGTTAAATATCAGATCAGTGATACTTTTCCTCCATTATAGGATTCAGTGTATATGTATATATAGACTCTTCCATCTAGAAAAGACGTACTTATTCACATGTGCCACCAAAGCCCCTATGGCTTTGTCTGTCCATGTTTAGACATCTATCTTTCAAGGAAATTTACTTGCTATCCATCAGAAGAACAACTTCTGTTTTCAGTGTGAATTTTTCTTAATAGTCCTATTTGGGTTACTGTTGCACAACTTTCATGGGCATTTCCAATTGAACATAGAAAGAACCTATCACAATCCAAGTTTACACAGTATCCCTGTAAGTTATCCTCTTCTATATTAATTATTCCTCCTCAAACACAAAACTACTTCTTCTTCTCCTCCTTCTCATCCTTCTTTACCTCCTCCCCTTCTTCCTCCTCCACCTCCTCCTCGAAGAATCCAAATGAAATCCCAACACATTCAGAACAGCAATTGTGTCCTTACATGCGAGATTTTGTTTTAAATTTGAGGGCAATTCTTTTTTTTCTTTACTAATTTCTCTTTCCCACTCAGATATGAACGTGTATCCATGATAGCTATACTAAGAGACATCCTCAGACAACAGACAAGAGTCTGAGGATGCCTGTTTCTTCTCATACTCAGCAGAATTGTTGTTGTAGATTTTCTTCACGATTGACATAATACAGAATCACAGTGTTTTATTGATTTGCATGTCCTATGTAGTGAAAAGGTTGAATATTTATCTGTGGATTTCTTTATGGCCATTTTATCTCTCTTAAAGATTGCCTTGGCTGGTACCAGTGGCTCAAATCTATAATCCTAGCTACTCAGGAGCTTCAAATTTGAGGATCACAATGGAAAGCCAGCCTGGGCATTTATCTACAATTGACTGCTAGAAATCCAGAAGTGGTTCTGTGACTCAAGGGATAGAGCAGTAGCCTTGAACTGAAGAGCTCAAGAACAGCAACCAGGCCCAGAGATGAAGCCCTATCAGTAACCAAAAAAAATGAATGTGTAAATAAATCAACATTATTTTGTCAATATTTTTCCTCATTGTGAAATCAACTTAATTGTGGACAATTAATTTTTGGTGTTGAGTATCTGAGAGGCTTTCCTTCTACCTCCTGGGACAGGGGCTCTTTGTAAGTGAATACCCAACACACTTCTCTCATTCTCTTCAGCCTTTCCTACATGTTGGGCCCAACCGGCAGCAAACCAGGGTTCGCAGATTGGGGTTCCTGAAATAGGGGGCAAGGACTAGGAAGAAATAGAAGAGAGACAGACACACCGGGTCCGGGATGTCCGCAGTCCAGGTAAAGCCTGCCGCGTTTATTTTTCACTCCCGCTTCTTCCCTCCTCCAGACCCAGGGAACCTCCATGTGTTACATTCATATGGTAAATCTCAGGTCATTTACATAGAATAGGGCCAGAAAACAATAAGACAATAAAGCCATTGTCTGATGCAAGTCAAGGTACAGTTTGATTCCACTCTGGCTCCAACATATCCCCCGTTTTTTATTTTAAAAGAAACACAAGTGCAATTTTTACTCTTTTCTATACCCCTAATTTATCCTGTCACATTTTCCAAAAATGACTTTGGTCCCTTGGTCTAACGGGGATTGATGGGCGGAGATTCAACTTCTGTGACTTCTTCAAGCTGACTCAGGGGTGTTCTCTCTGTGCTTGACCAGGGACCTTAAGAAGCCTAGCCTGTTTTATCAAGGGGTTGCAAGGATTAGATATTAGGAACAATAATTTACTCCAAACTAGAGATCATATTTGACATTTAACAACTGCACAAACCATCTTTGGCTACAATAGTGTAGCTTACATAGCACCCATTTGCAAAGGCTTTCTCTTGATTGTCTGGGGAACTAAATTTCTGCAACCTTAACAATGCTTCAGTTGTCAGATCTAAACAGATTAATAGAGACACAAGCCTCAGATCCACAAACTTTACCTGAATTTGTGGCTGGTGTCAAAAATAAATAAATAAATAAATAAATAAAAATTTCGCTCAATTAGGACTTTAAACTACTCACTATCACAGAAGATTGACAAGTTCCTGCCCAGTTATGAAAGGCACGGGCATTAGTAAGGCATGCTTACAAACTATTCTATGACCTCCCGGCTCTGATTAATTTGCGTGGCCAAGCACAAGTGACTAAGATCTGACACCATCTCTGCCATCCAAGCAGAGGCTTTCGTGTCCCAGTAGTGTCTCTCCACACAGGGATAAACATGCCATTGGCATTTCACTTTATTGGTTGCTGTACTTGAACTCGGGGCCTGGGTACTGTCTCTCAGCTCTCCAGCTCAAGGCTAGCACCCTATCACTATGAGTCCCGAGCTTGGTGCTTGAGTGCTTCCCCCCAGCTTTTCAGCTCAAAGCTAGCATTCTGCCACTTCAAGCTCCAAAGCAACTCTGTCCCAGCATCCTGCTGGCAGATTAGACACCATAGTCTCACAGGGACTTTGCTTTGCCCGGGCAGGCTCAAAGCTGTGGCTTTCAGATCAATGAGTCCTACAAAAGGCCACGTTACTCCAATTAAAGCAACAAGGTGGTCAACACAGAAATAGTCTCTAAGCATGAGCTTACCTAGAACCTGGTAAAAGCCAAAGTTACATCTGAATAAGGATTGCTGTCCTTCTCCATGGGCTAGCTGGAAGTTGCTATAAGGTAACTTACAAGAGCAAGCTGAAATAGCAATTAAGCAATTACTTTGGTAGTCCTAATTTTCCTTTTTTCTCTTTCTTTAAACATTTAAGACAACTTCACTTTCAAATATTGTTTAGAAACCCATTTCCAATGTTCTTAATAACTTTTACTGATACTGGCTTAAACAATTAACACCTTAGCCTTTATTTGCAATTGAAAAACCTTTAAGGGCACAAAGAACTCCTTCTGCCTTCAGGCCCCCTAAGGCCCAAGGCACTCCGCTTGCCTTTTAGAAAAAAGGGCTCTTTTGCAGTTTAGATTACTGTCTAGAACTCCAGCAACAGTTTAAACTCAAATAACAGTTTTTCCCTAATTCAAGAACTATAGACATCAGTGCACCAAAAGCCTAAGTCTGGACTTAGTTTCCTCTCCTTTTTAAAATACATCCAATAGCATGGAGATAAACCTTTAAACATTCCCTTAAAATACTAATCACATTATCCACATTTTACCATCAGATTTCTAGTGTCAGTTTGCAAGAAAGGACAGGCAAAGTTTCTGACGTTAATGAACAATTTTACATTTAAATCTCTAATACATGTTTCCAAACTTTAACTTAAAGTAATAAATCCCAAATTCCCTAACACCTCTGTGCTGAACAGGATACAATGTTTACAATATAAACAGCTGTATGCCCTGCAATAAAATGCAGATTTCAGGATCTAGAAAAATATTTACCAGTTTTTCTTTAAGACAACACAATAATTTTTTGAGACATTGTAAAACATTCAAACCTAATATTTTTGTTGAAGTTTTAAGCTTAGATTTACCCAATTGTCTTTGTGTTTAAGTATAAATTTATCCATTGTTTTATACAGCATGCTGACAATTTAACCTTGAACATGTTCACTCACTCATTCACACACATTCATACTCAAAGATCATAAAGCGCGCAAAATTAATATCGGCCGTTCAATTTCCGGAAGTTTGTTTCAAGAGAGCTTTGCCAATTTTACTCTTACAGGTGAGAACTAGGTTCAAAACAAAACTTTTTGCAAGGCAACTTAGCTGGAATTTATTTTTTCCAGGGCTTGTTACAACTGCAGACATGGGGGAGTGGCCATGCTAGGCCCAGAAATGTTCAAATAAATAACAAGGATGTGTGCTTGAGTACACACAGAAAAACCATAAGGATCCATACTTAGAAATGGTACCAATTTTAAAGACAAAACTGGACAAGGAAAAATATGTAACACGAACAAGACAGAGAAACGGAGACTTTTGAATAATCAGACATTGACATATAACAAGAAAATTGGACTCAATCAGATACACTTAACACAAAAAAACATGAGCTCAAATGAATGTTTTCACCAGTTATTTTTAGATTTAGACATGTCTTGCTGGTGGGACTCTCAGGTATGCCTTGTTATCGACAAGAAACTCAGAAGGGGAGGGGGGGTCAAGGCGTCCCTTGACCACCCAGGCCTCTGTTTTAGGCCCACAGTGCACCTTTTCAAGCAAACAAACAAAAATAAAATAAAATAAAATAAAACGCAGACATACAGGGGGTCGGCCGACTTCTACTTACCTCTGGAGGCCTTTGCTTTTCACCTGGGAATCTTTTACAAAAAAGGGTATTAAGAAGAGGGATAGTAAAGACAAAATAATGTCACATATTAAATTGTGTAGAGTCAATGAATATGTTAAAAGGTCCCTACATAATAGTAAAAGGAGGAGAAACACAGCTCATATGAATGTGTGGAAGAAGTGGATCAGTAGCAGTCCCAATTGACATGCACAAATAACTCAGGTCCTTCGCACGTCGCAGGATGCACCACTGGAGGGTTGGGGGTGTAGGCCCAGTGAGTCGCTGCTTGGATGGCCACTGTCACTCTCCACAATCCGAACGCAGCGTTCAGGCAGCCAGCGGGCGTCATTTTCTCCTTGTGAAAAAACACATACATGCCCTCGACCCCAGGTTAGAACAGGATCGGGTCCATGCCAAGCACCAGTTAGGGGATCCTTCCACTTTACTAAGGCAAAAGCACGCTGCTCTCTTTTTTCCCAGAATCGCTGAGCAGCAGATAAATTATTTGAATCCAAATTCAAAAAATTTAAAACAAATAAAGCATGATTAAGTATATTCACAGGGGTAGCGGTATATGACTCCCCTCTCTGTATTTTAGCAACTTGATGTTTTAATAATCCATTAGCTCTCTCCACGATGCCTTGACCTTGAGGATTGTAAGGAATGCCTGTAATATGAGTGATATTATAGGAATGGCAGAAGGATTGAAATGTTCGGCCTGCATAGCCAAGGCCATTATCTGTTTTTATTTGTGAGGGAATCCCCATCACAGCAAAGCATCGAATGCAGTGAGAAATACAATGTTTAGTGGCTTCCCCAGCAAGGGGGGTGGCCAAGATAAAATTAGAATAAGTATCTACAGTAACATGAACATATTTTAATCGGCCAAATGATGAAACATGTGTGACATCCATCTGCCAAATGTGATTAGAAAGCAGTCCTCGTGGATTTTCACCTAAATGGGGGACTGGTGAAAAAGGGACACAGTTGGAGCAATTCTTAACTATTTGTCGTGCTGCTTCTCTAGATAATTTAAACTGTCGGCGCAAGGCTCGACTGTTTTGATGGTGGATGGCATGTGACTGCTTAGCAAGTTCAACCTGAGTTAAGTAAACTCTGGTGGCAGAGTCAGTAACTGCATTGCCCTCACTTAAATGGCCAGGAAGATTAGTGTGAGCTCGAACAAAGCCAAAAAAACAAGGGTGGTTGCGAGAACAAAGCAAAGTTTGTACTTGGTGAAATTGGATCTGAATATTGGAGTTAGTAGTTCCAATAAAGGGAACAGTTTCTATGACTTGAAGAGCACGAATTACATATTGACTGTCTGAGTGTAAGTTAAAGGGCTCGTCTTGTAACAGGATGAGTGCTTGTAAAACAGCCTCTAATTCCACCTCTTGGGCGGAGGAAAAACCTGTAACCCAAGATTGAGTTTTCCCATTAATGGTCAAAGCAGCCGTTCCATTAGAGGATCCATCTGTAAATACCAAAGCGGCAGAAGATAAAGGCGAGGCCTGTACTATGGAAGGAAATAGAAACGTATGACACGCAGCAAATTGGAGAAGTTTGTTAGACGGGTAGTGATGCAAAATTTTTCCCACATAATTGGCCCAAGCAATGGCCCAAGGATCGCAATGGGCGAATAGCCAATCTTGTTGTTGTAGATTATATGTGACACATATAAAATGAGGTTCCTGACCTAAATATTTACGGGAATCCACTCGGCACATATGTATCAGATTAGCTACCAATTCGTAGTAGGGGGTCAGCACTTTGCCGGGTGTTGATGGTAGATAAAGCCATAAAAGTGGGCCATCCTGCCACAATACAGCAGTTGGGGAGTGAGAAGTAGCTAAAATGTAAACTCCCCATGGTTTAGAATAGTCACAATAGGTCACTTGTTGCTGGGAAATTGCCTTTTCTACAATTTGGATGGCCCTCCTGGCGACAGGATTTAATTCGCGCAAGGATGTAGGGTTGGTATCTCCTTTTAAGAGATCAAAGAGGGGTTTTAACTCTCCTGTGGAGAGCTTTAGATAAGGCAGAAGCTAATTTATATCTCCTAAGAATTGCTGAAAATCATGAAGAGTTCTTAAGTGTGAAGTTTTTAATTGTATTTTTTGGCTTTTAAAATACTTTGGGCCTAATATATGGCCTAGATATGTAGAAGGGGGGTGTTCCTGAACATTTTCAGCTGCTATTATAAGGCCAAAGAGGCTCAGATCTTGCTTTAGTTGTCCATAGGCTTGTCGTATGACGATAGGGTCAGAACAAGCCAACAAGATGTCATCCATATAATGAACAATATAAACAGAAGAAAATTTTTCACGAGTGGAAGAAATGGCTCTAGCTACAAAACTTTGACATAAAGTTGGGCTATTTGCCATGCCCTGTGGAAGCACAAGCCAGTGATATCGTTTCATGGGTTCTTTAAAATTAACAGAGGGGACGCTGAAGGCAAAGCGCTTACAGTCTTGAGGCGCCAGAGGTATAGTATAGAAACAATCCTTCAAATCTATAATAATCTTGTAAGTATCCTTTGGGATTGCCATGGGTGAAGGCAAGCCAGGCTGTAGGGCCCCCATCAGTTCCATTGTGGCGTTCACTTTTCTCAAATCCTGTAACACCCTCCATTTACCTGACTTTTTCTTTATAACAAAAATTGGAGAATTCCATGGAGAGTTAGAAGGGGCCACATGTCCCAAGTCCAGCTGTTCCTGTACCAACTGCTGAACTGCAATGATCTTTTCTAGAGAAAGAGGCCACTGTTCGACCCACACCGGTTCTTCAGAGAGCCAATTTATGGGATCAGCATGAGGGGCAGGACAAACTACAGCCCCCGTTAAGGAATACCCTAATCCTTGTCTCGTAGGGTGAGACTGGGGTTGGAGTGGCTCTAGCTCCCCCTGTGCTGCTCGGCCTAGTCCCCTAAAGGGGAGGAGGCCTTGATCAAGTAACTGCTTAGTGACCGCAGCACTAGGACTAAACATATACACTCCCATTTTTTCCATGGTATCACCACCCCATAAATTAATTGGCAGATGATCCAAGACAAATGGCTGAAAATGACCAGTGTGCCCTTCCTTATCTCTCCAAACAAGGATCACACTGCTCTGCTGTGGGTCAGTTGCTTGCCCAATCCCCTGTAGGGAAGTCATAGAGGTTGTCAGGGGCCATTGGGCTGGCCAATGTTTTTTAGATATCACAGACACATCTGCTCCAGTGTCTAATATTCCTTTAAAGGGCTTTTCTTGTATAAATATAGTCATCTCAGGCCTCTCTTGTTTTATGCTTTGTACCCAATAGATATCAGAAGATCTAAATCCTCTCTGTCCACATGGGGAATTAGCAATCTCCCCGGGAGGTAAAGGCACAAGTATTAGTTGTGCTAATTTTTGACCGGCTGGGATCGATACCACGTGTTTCGGGACAGAGGCCATAACTTTGATTTCTCCAGTAAAATCCTGGTCAATTTTGCCAGGTGTAATCTGTATCCCTTTAAGGGCTGAGCTACTTCGCCCTAACAGCAATCCAGCCACTCCCGGGGGAGGTGGGCCGAAGACCCCCGTGGGGAGAGCTTGTGTCCCCATCTGTGGGGTCAATACTGAACAGGTGGAGGAACAGAGGTCCAATCCTGCACTGCCTGGGGTGGCATGGAGGAGGCTGGAGACTGATCTTGGGGGGTTGTTAGAAGATGCACTTGTGGCCGAGAAGAGGGTGGGACTGCCCCATGGTTTTGCGGGGCGAGGGGCTGGCCCCTTCTCCAGTTTCCCAAAAATGGGCGGCCATTGCGATTTGTTGCTGACTTGCAATCTTTAGCCCAGTGCTTCCCTTTACCACAGCGTGGATATGTGCCAGGTGATTTTTCTCTCTTTATCTTGGCCTGGCATGGGCATTGCGTCATCCAATGTCCTATTTGTCCACAAGAAAAGCAACGCCCTGGGGGTCTAGCATCCCGAGAATGCCGCTGACCTCTATATTTTAGAAACTCAGTAACAGTCTTTCCTTGTGGAGCAGCGGCTCAAGTAAGGCCTTGTACATGGGAGG